>NW_005841967.1:1274366-1285217 GCF_000455745.1 Alligator sinensis | reverse complement strand
CTGCTGAAGCTGGCTCTTTACATACCACAGTTCTGCTACAGGGAGATACAAAAGCTGGCCTGATTCTCTAGAGAGTATTATTTTCACAAAAGCTTTGATGAGGGAAAGAACAGCACAAGAGCGCAATGTTTGCTCTCCATAAAACTGACCTGAGGTCTCCCAGACATGGTGAGTTGTCAGGCATGGGGGGAGGGCAGGGGGTGTAAATTAGACTGGATCAGGGAATCTACCTTTGATGATTTCCAGCACCTGCAGCTTTCAGAGAAATATTTACATAGCTTTTAAAGGCAAAAGAATGGATAGCATATGCTGGGGAATAGTAGTCATAAAACTACAGTTTCATATAGCATACTACATACAGTTGATACTATAGGCAAACCTCAAAAGCTTTGGAGGCTCAGTTTGCATTGGCTCTCAAAAGACCACTGGGGAAATCCTGGCTCCACTGAAATCAATAGGAGTTTTACCACTGACTTTGATGGCACCAGCTTCACCCAAAATATTTATATATAATTTATCCAGATCTATTGTGATCTTCCCCTTCTCCACACAAACTTCTATACTCTGTTCCATACAGTTCCCATTCTCTTCTGTCCTTCCTTCCTTCTGCCAAATATTTTTCTCACCCTTAATTCTGTTCCCCTCTATTCGTTCTCCTTCAGAAAAAATTCCTTACCTGAATTTGACAACTTTTTTTCCTAACTCTAACGCTGACTTTGTCACAAACAACAGCTTATTTTGCCTACTACTTCCACCCATTTCTAAAACAAAGGGTTCTACTTGTACTCCATTGCAATACACTTTGATAACTGTTGGATGAAAAAAATCTCCAAATACCATTTCTGTAACATCCCCTAAAATACTATTTCTCTACAAACCCAACCTCCCTTCTTCCCAGTTTCCAAAAGCCATGCAATTCTTTGTTAATATCCTGCCAAGTACTTCACAGGTTCTCAGCAAATCTATCCCTTTCTAATGAGACAAGCCTTACTCTAAGATTAGATGAGATGAGAAATACCCCAGAATATGTTATGTACCCATGAAGTCAGAGTGGAAGAGAGCATTCAGCCAACCATAGCAAAAGCTTAACCTTATAAGACCTCAAATAGAATTTGTGTAATATCAAAATAGGGCTATAGCTAAGAGTCAGGAAAAGGAAAGCATTACTAAAGGTTCAGTTTGGCTCTGTATCTGAAGAGGCTTTTTACTATTTTCCAGATTATCAAACCCCTCTGAAAGGAGAAAACTAAATTTTACAAGATGGAAGTTAGGTCATAACCAACTTTTTACATTCTGGTTCCAATTCATTGTGTAAAACATAAAAGGGTTTATGCATCATGTGGTTTCTTTCAAATTTCACTAGCTGGATGGTATATGCTATGATGTTTTATGTAGATTAGATTTTACAAGAGATCATGGGTATAACTGTAAACTGCATCTGATTGGAGGGCTTGGTGGCAACATGGTAGGGCTACTCCTGGTGGGGTAGATCCTATAAAATATGACAATGTTGCAACCTCCAAAGTAAGGCAAGTATAGGGCACCTGAGAACCCTAGCACCCACTGCCTTGTGGTACTCCTTGTTGGAGAAAGGCTAAGGGACATCACCCTGGCAGAAGCACACCCCTGCTGAGGTGTTAGGCAGTCAGCAGTAGCTCTAATCTGTTGTTCTCTGACAGAAGCTACAACTATTGAGACACTGAACATCTGAACTTGGTCTGGCCTTTGGACTCTGTCTCAATGGTCTAAAGGAGAGATGGTAAGTCTAGGGTGGCCTCCCCTCCTCCATACTCTTTCTAGGTGTATGTGCTGAAAGTCTTGGTGTGATGGTTGCATAGATCTCTTGCATGTACACCATGATCCAGAGAATCAACAGTTGCCAAGAGGTAGGAGAAGTGGGTTTGCATTATTAGCTGGCTAGGTTGTCTGAGGTATTTTCTTGGTGCTGGTGGCCGGTTTCTTTTTATGCATTACTCTTTATTGGTAATATTAAATTACTGTATTTTCTTAGTGTGTATTGTGATCTAGCTTATGGTGAGATATGGGAGAGAGATAGACCAAAGACAGTTGAAATGAATCTATAGCTTAGTGGTTATCACAGCTAACGTAGGAGATTCAGTATGCAACCTCTGTTTCAGTGGCTCTTTAGGTATTTTTTACCACATGGAAAAACTTCAAAAGAAGAGCAACTGAGAGAGAACAGTACCAAATGCCCAATAGACCAGTGCAGTAATACTCAGTCCTAAGTAAAAAGCTAAATGTGCAGTCACTGTTAACCATGGAGCCACAAAAAAGATTTACAACCATAGGTGAATTGTAGCAATTCACTCCAGTTTCATAGTTTCTAGGGTCAAAAGGGACCTGAACAGATCATCAGATCTGACCCCCTGCCCTGGGCAGGAATGAGTGCTGGGATCATAATACCCCAGTCAGATATCTATCCAACCTCCTCTTGAAGACCCCTGTCACGGCATGGGGTCCTGTAGGAGGGCCATGATCTCCTCAAGGCCCCCTTCCCGTGCCAAGTTGGCCCAAGAACCCCCTCAAATTCTCCCCTGCCATGTCTTTGATGACACAATATATTTGGGAGGCTGCCTTTTATGCCCTCTTGGTCACGTCTTGATGGACACTAAGACCCCATGGTTTCCCAGACCCCTCATGGGTCCCATTCTGCAATGGGTGCTGTAGGGGCACCCTAGCCTTATGGGCTATGCGTGGCTCCAACCACCCCTTTACCACACCCCAAGCCTCACAGATGGAATAGACATTGTTCCATTTGGGCCCTGTTATAATTCGGCCCCCTTGTCCTCTCTGGGCCCTGCATGGCCCTGTCTTGCTCTGCCCCCTTCTCTGGGGCTTCTCCACAATAGCGCTGCCCCCTTCTCTGGGGCTTCTCATCAATGCCCTTCTCTCTGGGGCCTCTCAACTGCCCCCTTTCTGGGGCTGGGGTCAGTGCACCCCAACTGCTGCGCCCTCACTGGAGCTGAGGTCCCCACACTGCTGTGGGTCCCCTATGAGGCCTTCTCCAACCCCTAATAGCCTCACCCAAACCACCACTTTAAACTGTAGCACAACACAAGCCCCTGGGCTATAACATAAATGGAAGCCGCCCAGCTATAATCACATTCAAGCCTACCGGGGATACTTCATCCCACAGCAATATCAGACGCTGCTCCTGCATTCAGGCTTCTCCTCTCTTCCGTGAGAGAGAGAGCTCCTCCCTCCTTGGCTGCTGGCAGGGAACTGCCAGCCTAGCCTCAGCCCTTGGGCTTTATATGGAAGCCAGGCCCTGCCCCTTCTGGTCAGCTGACCTCCTCTGGTTGCCCTGGCAACCCGCAGCTGGGCTCATCCCTCAGTGCTAGGGCTCCTTCCCTAGCAGTTTTTTCCTTCTTAGGAGCAGTGCACCTCAGTGCTCTGTGACAACCCCTAAGGTAGGGGAGAGCACCACCTACCTTGGGAGGCCATTCCAGAGCCTGGCAGCCCATACCATAAAGTAATGCTTCCTGATATCAAGCCTGAACCTGCTCTCAATCAATTTGTGGCTGTTATTCCTTGTTATCCCAGGTGGTGCCCAGGGGAACAGTGTCTCACCTGTTTTCTGCTGGTCCCCCCTGGTGAGTTTATGGCAACACACTGGTTCAAAAAGACAAAGCTATACGATAAATTAATATTTTAATAATCCAACAGGAAAATTCTTTAGAAATAGTAATCCTATTAACATTTGCTAAATGTATGTACATACTTAGTTTAAAAAACTACAAATAGAGGGCTAGGTATTGCTAAAGAGAAGTAGTTCCAAGCTGAGAGAATTAGTGGAGGTCATTGAGGGACACTTGGCACAGCTTTATGAGCACTCGTGGTGCTCTGGTGAGGTGCCAGAGGACTGGAAAAGTGCCAATGAGGTCCCCATTTTCAAAAAAAGGAGGAAGGATGACCCAAGAAATTATAGGCCTGTTAGTCTTACCTCGGTCCTGGGGAAGCTCTTTGAGAAAGTTATCCAGGTGCACATTTGTGAGGGGCAAGCAGGGGAGTGTATGCTTAGGAGCAACCAACATGGGTTCATTAGAGGCAGGTCCTGTCAGACCAACCTGGTGGCCTTCTATGACCAGGTCACAAAATCCTTGGATGCAGGTGTCGCGGTGGATGTAGTCTTTCTGGACTTTAGGAAAGCCTTCGACACTGTCTCACCCCATTCTCATTAAAAAATTAGGAGATTGTGGTGTTCCAAAGAGGATGGAGCTGGACTGTTCTCAGAAGGGACAGATGATAGAACAAGGAGCAATGGTCTCAAATTGCAGCAAGGGAGGTTTAAGTTGGATATTAGGAAAAACATTCTCTAGGAGGGTGGTGAAGTACTGGAACAAGTTACCAAGAGAGATGATAAAATCTCCTCCATCTCTGGAGGTTTTTAAGGTCTGGCTTGACAAAGCTCTGGCTGGAATGATCCAGTTGGGGATGGTCCTGCTTTGAGCAGGGGGTTGGATTAAATGACCTCCTGAGGTTCCTGTCATCCCTTGTTCTCTATGATTCTATGTTTTATCAAACATATATATTGAATAGTATTAGATAGTATATATACTATATTGTTTGTGATTGCACAGAAAACATGTTCAGTGCACACACAGGGAAAATATCCAGTGTTTTCTGCAAAACCTGCAAATGGTAAGTGGGGGAGCCATATGTGGCTCATGAGCTGCACAACAAATATATCACTTCTTAGGGCACTTTTGGAGAAGGCAAGAAACCTGGGTTCATAGCTCTGCTCCAGCTCCAGTAAAATGGGATTCTGAAACTGTTTCCCACATCCCATGCAAGTGTGTTACCTACTGTACTACTGAATACAAAAAAAGTAATTGTTCCCTTCTGTTTGTGTTTTTACTAGATATGACCTGGAAGGCATGTTCTGAAAACACCTCATGGCCCTGAAAGAGATATGGGAATCTCATCTCTGTCTTGTGCTATTTGGTGTTATGAGGGCTTGGGTGATTGTGCACACTCTATTCAGCAGAAATGTAGGCACAATAGAGATCACACTGCCTAGGGAATTTAGATGCCTCCAGGGGTAGGTGGAAGCTAAACAGGAGTTCTAAGGATCTAAGTTTGGGTCTAGGGCCCCAGCAAACATTCATATAAAGGTGCTATGAGGTTTGAACCCCGATCCTATTGACCAGGCCTTGGGCTATGGCAAGAGGTACAATTTTGAGACTTAGAATCAGATCACCTGACAGACCTGCTCTACTTGCTAGTCTGGGGGGAATCTGGGATCATGATCCCAGGCTTCCCTTGCACAAGCAAATTGAAAGCTGGGTGCCTGCAAGAGCCAGGACTTGGGCTAACAATCAATCGATTGTCAGTCCTGACACCTAACCATACTGGGGCCAATTTGAAACCAACGTGTGGTCCCTGGCCAGAGTCAACAATCACCTGATTGTCAGTCCTGCCCTAGATGTGCCACACATTCCATTTAAGGCACCATACAAACCAGCCATAGAAATGTTTTATGTATGTAGAACATTTTTATGGCTGGTTTTCCATTTTATGGTGCCTTAAATTGCGTGAATGTATAGCACCCTTGACATTTATGCCACAATTAACATGTTAATAGCAGCATAAATATTACATGTAGAGGGGAACTAGGTGCCAGTAAAGTAGAAATTGGGTGCCTAATTCTTTTTTTTTAGGATCTAGGCCTGAGACCTATTTTTTCCTATATTATTTATTAATACAACTTCCTGAATGGAATTTTTGTTACAATATTTACATGTTTATTTATGAAGTCAAAATAAGAAGTTATACCTACTTGGTTTCAAATTGGACTATTTTTCAGATGAACAGACATGACAGCTGATACTATGCAAATAAGCAAACAAAAAAATCCCTAGGACTTTGAAAACAAGATGAATACCTTATATTTAGTCACCAATGAATGTACTAAAATCCCCCAAACTAATGACATGTACTTATACAACTGAAGCCAGCTAAAAACTGCAGACTCTTATCCCCTATCAGGTTCAAAATTTAATTAAAGTACCCTTTCAGGTCTCGATGCATTCTTATATGCTTATTGAGGACACCAAATTGCTGTGTAAACAAAAATTCATAAAGTGCACCTTCTTCATTCTCAACAGATTTGGGACTCGACTAGGGCCTGCTCTCCATCCTGTCCTGGCAGATAGCATCAGTTTCCCCTCACTGCTGTTTTTGTTTTCGTTGTTTGTAAAGCATATTAAAATAAGAGTGTTCTTAACATAATGGCTGAAGTCAAAGGAAAGTGTGGAGTGGATGTGGCAATGCAGATAGGAACATGAAAATGTTTTGCTGAGACAAACGGCTGTTTAGGTTTCTGGTTTAATGGCTGAGACTGTGTGTATGGCATGTGACAGTGAGGGTGCTATGATAATTGCTAGTTATTGCTGAGTAGCAGAGTAATTATCCTAGCAAATTCCTGCCTAACTTGTCAGCACATAAATTAAAGCTGCCTACAGGCAGCACCTTCCTCTAGACAAATGGTTCCAAGTTATTGGTATTAGGGATTTTGTTTTCCTCAAATGAAATATACAGATTATCCATATTGCCTGGCAACATAGTTCTTTCATGTCCAACTTTATTCTCGGTTCCCTTCCACTCTTTCTACCTTTCCTTGCACAAACAGAAGAGATATGTCCCTAAATTAGGAAAAGAAGAGAAACCTGTGTGCAAGAATCCCAATGAAGAATATCATAGGGAAAACATATTCTGAAACTTTTACACAAAATGAATATTAGAAAATTAAGTGCCAGAATGTCTGTGCCTTTGCTAAGTAATTTTGACCCAAATGGAATATTGTTAGAGAGAGAAGATATTACTAATGGCACTGTCAGTTACAGTGTATAAACTTAATGCACAGAAGAACAAGCATCAGTATTTAGTATTAGCACTTGGTATGTCTATGTAAATGTACCCTGCAGGTATTCTGATGTAATTTGTGCTAAATACCAACTGACCTCCAAGCCTCCAGCTCAGTTCACTGAACTTATCTTAGGGGTACCAAAGGACATGAACATGCTCATGCAACTTTCAAGCTTGTATTAACATGACCTCTCCTTCAATACATATTTGTTCCAGAGAAATAGTATTTGTTTTATGAGACAAATGGATGATAGAAGTACATTGGAGGGAACAGTAACTTCCTTTACTAATGTCAGATTGCTACCAGGAAGATCTACAAATAGGATTTTTTCTTCTACTGAAAGTTGCTTGCAAGGTTCTCAAACAGAATTTTACTTCTACAAAGGACTAAACAACACCACTAGAGATTATTTCAGTTGCAATGACATATCTTAGCCATTCTACCAGGATTATTTTTTTTTTTTTTTTTAGAAAAAAGTCATGGGAATTCTCATAAAAGGTTATGATTCCTTCCTGTTTATGATCTGCTCACCAGTTAAAGGGTCCTAATAGCATCTGCAAAACAAAACAAAACTCCAGGCCCCACACAAAGAGTAATTCAATATCCATTTTTTTTGTATTTTTTCAGAGTTCATTAAGAATACATTACATTAAAGCATCATGGTGAATGCATTTAGAGGGACACTGATAAACAGGATTGAGAATTAATTATTGAAAACTACTTTCAGGCCATGGAAAAGTTCAATAATTCTCAGACTGAAGTCAAACTAAAAGTTTGATATCCTCGATAACCAGCCAATGGTTTCGAGGTGATATTTAATTTAACATTAAACAGCATATATTTTCATTAACTCTTTTACATAGCCTTGTCCACCAAATACTTAGAATGTTTGTTACTTTCAGATACACTGGATGAAATTGTGGCTCCCCTAAAATTAATAGGAGGTTTGGCATTTAGTTAAATGGAATTAATACTCAGAGCCAGGTCTCATATTACACTTAAGACTCGTTAATTACACTTAAAATGTGAGTTCCCATGCATTCAAGCAATAACACACATGCTAGGTGTGATTGTATAGTAGCATAGTTAGGACTTTTTGCAGGAGGAGTATCATATTAAGATCATGTTAAATAGCACGTGTTCTGCTATTTTCCAATGACTCCATTGAGATAGTCCGAGCAATTTGCAGTTCCAGGACTGGGGCCACAATTAGCTGACTGTGGGCTCCAGCCACAGGACAAAACCTTCAAGACTCTACCTGCCACAGTGTTTCCAGCTCCTCAAAGCTGTGTTTGAACCACATTGAAGCCAGTTCAAGACTCCAGTGTGGTGCTGGGACTGGAACCAGCCATAAGCTGGTTGTCAGTCCCAGACTCCTTGGGAGCTGGCTCAAGACTCCAGTGCAGTGCTGGGACTGGGGCTGACAATCAGTAAGCTGGAGATCATGTTAGAGATTACAGTAATCATTACTATGCAACTGCTCAGAGCACATTTTAACTTTTAATAGATGTTTATGTATGATCTAAATAAAACATGTTTTAAATGTCCTGTGTGACAAGACTCTCACACTTGAAGTTAGGACCTGGGTCATGTGCTGAACAAACAAATTGTATATATCCTTACTCAATTTACAATACGTGCAGATTTTTTTCTCTTCCCTGATCTTATCAAAATGAAACAATATCAAGTTATGGATCAGTTCTGTCCAGCTTCTACGTAGTTGAGGGCCTAGTGCCCCACAAATTACACTGGCAGGGGCTGCACACCACAGGCCACACTAGGGGAAGTCACAGGTACCTCAGACCATTGAACACATGGACACTCCTGCACCTTCCCCTGACCATGGTACTGTGTACCTACATGTCCTCACCCACATGCATGCCTGCAGAGCCCCAGGCTCACCCTCAGCTTCCCAGGTCACATTGTGCTGCATTGCCCTGTCCCCAGAGGCAGCGGGCCAAAGACAAAAAATCATCAGGAGGAGAAGTGGGGGTGGGAGGCAGAGTCCCCAGCTGCTCTTACAGCCACAGCAATAGGGGGAGAGGTGGCAACATACCTCCTCACAAACCACCACATGGGCAGTCTTGCTCTAGATCACCTGTCCCAAATGAATGAAATTATAAATATCCTGACATAATACAAAGGGGAATCCCTTACTCAGTGAGAATCAAAGAAGAAAGGACTGTGCACTTTCAGGAATTTTCAATGAAAGTGTTTTTTGTCCCCCTCAAACCACTGCAAAATCTTGATCCCTTTAAAAATAATGTACATGGGAAATGTTGATTTTGACAAATATCTCATTCTGAAAACAATATTAAAAAAGTCTCAACTTCTTTATTCAGAATGACTTTTTGTTTTGAAAGTTGTTATTAATAATCTTTCTCTTTAAAAAAAAGTCAAAATGAAATATTTTAAAACGATCAAAATAGAAGTTTAAAGATGTCCTTTTGAAATGGTGGTAAAGTAATTTTTCTATTTTGTTTTTTACATATTTTTAAAATAGAAATGGGTGAACCAATTCAGATGGAATACAAACCAAAACCAAACTGAAAATCTAGGCATAAAAATAATAGATGATTATTTTTCCATTTTTGCCTATTTTTATTTACTCCCTAGTTTTAGCATTCAAATATCATAATTAAATCTACTTCCTAGGGAATCTAGACCCAAATACAGCAGAAAACAAGACTGCTTGCTCTTTCACAATTTCCATCCTGATTTCTAGAATTAAAAGTTTTAGACAAGTTGAGGTGAAGTTTAGATAATTACTTAAATGTGAAAATGTAAAGCAAGCAGCAGAACATTTTGAAATAGACTTTAATTGCAGTGCACTCCGCTTAAATGAATATCACTTAACTATATAATCTTCTTATGGACTTACAAATCATGCACTCCTGATCCCTTTTGGATCACTGGTGATGCTACTTCTTTAATTAACTGCATATTGACTTTTTGCATAATACAACTATTTGCAAAGTGAAATGATTCCCCAAGTCTACTCCTTAGACTAAACATTCCAGGTAAGTGAAAAGACACAGTGCTTGTGTTATTGTGCCCATCCATTTAAAAATATCAGTGCAATAAATACAAGAACATTTAGGCTGTGTAATGGCAGTCACTGGGCTTGTCTACACGTGAGAGAACCATGCCCACCTAGCTGTGGGGACACAAGCTTTTCAATAAAGTTTTGTACTGTCTCCTGCCTCCCTGCATGCTGTGCCGGGGGGGGGGGGGGAGCGGGGTGGAAAGGGAGTGTTCAAGGAGCCAGGCACAGCACAGCAGCATGTGACTGCCCAGGTAGGGGCCCCCTCTGGGGAGCAGCTGGAGCTGCTGGTGGCCAGCAGTGCCATGGGCAGCCTGGCTCCTAGGATGGGGCTGGACATATGGAGATGGTGGGACAGGTGCTAGCCTGGGCTCCTGGAGCTGCTGGAGGAGGCCAGGGACAGGGAGCTTGATGGAACAGGCTCCTGGCAGGCTAAGGGGCCCTCCTCCAGTGTGGCCACCTTCACTGTGGATGCCAGCCACAGTGGAGTCTCAGGCAGGCCACCCATGCTGGAGTATGCAGTACAGCTCCAGCCAGGGTCATGGGGCACGAGGATGCAGTGCTTCATAAACGGCATGGACTTGCGAGCAGCCAGCGGTTTTGGTCAGTGATGATGTCCCAATGTTCCTGCAAGGCCTTTACTTTTATGTGGCACTAGCACACTGACCAGTCATGCTTATGGTCCCACATGAGGGCTTACAGGCCCTCGTAGATGTGCGTGTTGGAGCGTCTACTCCAAGCACACTAAATGAGGACCTTATCCTCTCCTCACAGTACAATGAGGTCAGCAGTCTCCTCCTGGGACCAGTTGGCGCCACGGGAGGTGGTGTGTGACGTTGGGGAGGATGCCAACATGCTTCCCTCAATGGCTTGCTGGGCCTCCGCATGGCAGTCTCAGTACTGGCAACCCTGGGCAGGT
>NW_005841967.1:1273202-1274352 GCF_000455745.1 Alligator sinensis | reverse complement strand
GGGGCACAGTGAAGGACAGGCAGGCACATGGCAAGGGTGTTCCAGGGACCAGCAGCAGGGTCCAGGAAGGCTTCTGTCATAGATTTCATAGACATTTGGACTGGAAGGGACCTCGGAAGATCGTCGAGTCCAGCCCCCTGCCCCAGGGGCAGGAAGTCAGCTGGGGTCATAGGATCCCAGCAAGAAAAGCATCCAGGTTTCTCTTGAAGGTGTTCAAAGTAGGCACTTAAACCACCACCAGTGGCAGGCCATTCCAGACCTTGGGGGCTCAGACAGTAAAGTTCTTCCTTATGTCCAGCCTGTAATGGTCCTGCAGGAGTTTATAACCATTTGACCTTGTAATCCCTTGGGGCGCTCTGGTGAACAAATGTTCCCACAGGTCCTGGTGAACACCACTTATAAACTTATAGGTGGCCACCAGATCACCCCTGAGCCTGCGCTTTTCCAGGCTGAAAAGTCCCATGGCTCTCAGCCTCTCATCATAAGGTCTGTTTTCCTGACCTCTGATCATGCATGTGGCTCTCCTCTGGACTCTCTCAAGCTTCTCCACATCCTTTCTGAATTGTGGAGCCCAAAACTGGATGTAGTACTCCAGCTGCAGCTTCACCAAGGCCAAGTACAGCGGGAGAATGACATCCCGGGATTTGCTTGAAAAGCATCTATGGATACAAGCCAGCATTTTGCTTGCTTTACTGACTGCAGCATCACATTGAAGGCTCATGTTCATCTTGTGGTCAATCCTGACTCCCAAGTCACTCTCATCCGTAGTGCTAGTCAGCATAGCACTTCTGAGCCTATAGACATGCTGCAGGTTTTTTCTCCCAAGGTGAAGAACTTGCATTTTTCGGTGTTAAACACCATCAGGTTCTCATCCGCCCATTTACTGAGCCTGTCAAGGTCTGCCTGGATCACCCTCCTGTCCCCAGGTGTGGATGCTTTACCCCAGAGTTTCGTGTTGTCGGCGAACTTGGCCAGTCTATTTCTGACTCCAATGTCCACATCATTAATGAAGAGGTTGAACAAAATAGGTCCAAGGACAGAGCCTTGAGGGACCCCACTGGTCACAGGGCACCATGACGATTGACTTCCAACAACCACCACCTTCTGGGTCCGACCCAGGAGCCAATTCCCCAGCGAGTGGATTGTGGTG
>NW_005841967.1:1263949-1273059 GCF_000455745.1 Alligator sinensis | reverse complement strand
CTGCAGCATCACATTGAAGGCTCATGTTCATCTTGTGGTCAATCCTGACTCCCAAGTCACTCTCATCCGTAGTGCTAGTCAGCATAGCACTTCTGAGCCTATAGACATGCTGCAGGTTTTTTCTCCCAAGGTGAAGAACTTGCATTTTTCGGTGTTAAACACCATCAGGTTCTCATCCGCCCATTTACTGAGCCTGTCAAGGTCTGCCTGGATCACCCTCCTGTCCCCAGGTGTGGATGCTTTACCCCAGAGTTTCGTGTTGTCGGCGAACTTGGCCAGTCTATTTCTGACTCCAATGTCCACATCATTAATGAAGAGGTTGAACAAAATAGGTCCAAGGACAGAGCCTTGAGGGACCCCACTGGTCACAGGGCACCATGACGATTGACTTCCAACAACCACCACCTTCTGGGTCCGACCCAGGAGCCAATTCCCCAGCCAGTGGATTGTGGTGGACCTGAGGCCGCAGTTGGCCAGTTCTGCCAAAAGCTGATCATGGGATACCAGATCAAAGGCTTTTTTAAAGTCGAGATATATGACATCAATCTCTTCCCCCTTGTCCAGGTGATAGGTCATCTGGTCATAAAAGGAAATGAGATTGGTCAAGCATGACCTACCCGCAACAAACCCATGCTGGCTGTCCCTCAGGGTGTTGCCATCGGCCAGTCCATTAAGGATGGGCTCCTTGATGATTTTTTCTAAGACCTTCCCCAGGATAGAGGTCAGGCTGATGGGCCTGTAGTTTGCTGGATCCACTTTCCTGCCCTTCTTGAAGATAGGCACCACATTGGCCTTCCAATCATCGGGCACTTCACCAGATCGACAGGAGCTCTCGAAGATCTGTGCCAGGGGCTGAGCTATGATGCTAGACACCTCCTTGAGTACTCTGGGGTGTAAATTGTCAGGGCTGGCTGACTTGAAGGTGTCCAGCCTCTCAAGCTGTTCCTTCACAAGGTCGGTATTGATGGAGGGCAAGGAATCACCCTCGCGTAGGCGTCCCTGTCCTGTAATGGGCAGGGGAGTCCCATGGGACTTGTGAAAGACTGATTCAAATTACCCATTTAGCAAGTTGGCTTTTTCCTGGGCGTCAGTCGTCAGTTCTCCCTTTTGGTTTAGCAGGGGTCCAATGTTGCCCTTGCTTTACCTCCAGCTCCCCACATATCTAAAAAAAGGACTTTTTATTGTCCTCGATACTTGGGACCAGTTGGAGTTCCATCGCAGCCTTGGCTTTCCTGGTTTGGTCCCTGCAGGTCCGGACCAGTGCAGAGTATTCCTCCTTGGAGGTGGATCCCTCCATCCTTTGTTGGGCTGTCTTTTTAGATGCAGGAGGACTGCCAGTTCCCTGGAGAGTCAAGGGGGCTGCTGTGCCCTCTTGCTGCCTTTCCCCAAGATGGAATAGCCTTAGCTTGTGCATCTAGGATTGCTCCCTTGAGGAGCAACTGCTCTTCCTGGACTTCCCTCCCCTTGGGGTCATGGTCCCTTAGTGCCTCACCGACAAGTCTCCTGAGCTTGTAAATATCAGCCCTCCTGAAGTCAAGGACCTCTGTACTGACTTGACAGCTTTTTGGCAGATAGTGAAGGTGATCAGCTCATGGTTGCTGTCACCCAGCTTCCCTTTGATCGTTAGGTCACTGATTAGGTTGTCCCCGGTTGCCAGTACCAGGTCAAGCAGTGCTTTGCCTCTTGTTGGCCCATAGACTTCCTGAGTCAGATAGAACTCATCTATGCATGTGAGGAAGCTTTGAAACCATTTGGATTTGGCTGAGCGCTCTTCCCACGAGATGTCCGGGTACTTGAAGTCCCCCATGACAACCATGGACCGGGAGTGTGCAGCTTCAGCCAATTCCCTGGTGAACTCCTGGTCAATCTCTTGATTCTGGGAGGGAAGTGTGTAGAAGACTCCCACCATTGTATCTCCTGTGCCATGTTCCCCACGAATTGTAACCCAGAGGGTCTCTAGTTGTCCACCCTGGGTGCCAATGTCAGCTTGTAGGGATGCTTAGTTCTCCATGACATAGAGAGCTACACCTTCACCTCTTTTGTTCACTCGATCCCTCCTGTACAGGGTATAGCCATCTATACCCGTGGTCCAGTCATGGGTGGAATCGGTGTCTTGGGGCCAGCTGTAACAGGACCTGGTAGCCAGAGGCTGGCTACAGGTGCCCCAGGGTGTTGCTGGGCCTGGCAGGTGCCTGCAGCACCCAGTGCAGGGGCACAGCATGGTCCTGGCTGTTTCATGGCAAGGCGGTGCAAGGGTGTGGCACCAAGGTGCAGGTAGGCTGCTGCTGCTGGCCTGGGGCCTCTGCAGGGACACATAGTGTCCAGGGACTGCCTGCAGGTAGCTCAGGGCCCTGGCATCCCTGCAGGCTTTTAAGGGCCTGGGGCTGGGGCTGGGGCTGGGGCAGGCAAAGAGCCACCCCAGCCCTGGGGCTACAGAAGCTCCCAGCCCCAGGGTGCTGGAGCTGGGCTGAAGGTGGCCCAGGTGGGACTGACCACACGTGTTACTGTGCAGTAATTAATCACAAGTAAATTTGCTACTTGTAATTACAAATAGCAAATTTACTCACAATTAGAAAAAAATTATTGTGTAGTAAGCATCTGCATGTGTAGACAGTGACAGTGTAGTAATCTGCTCTAATAACTAGTAAAGCATCTCATGTAGAAGCACCCACTAGGACATCATGAAGATTATGGTTGTCACAGTGGCTTCTATGGCTGGCTGTACAGGCCAAGAAAGGACAATACCAAACCTACATTTCTCTGGCTTGACATATACTGCTTGTTCAGGCTGGTTTTGTTATGAAATACCAGTGCTAGCAAGCAAGATGAACCTTTGTATGCATGCACAAGAATGCAGAAGGGAACTATGAAGGGTCTCCCTGTTCTTGTACACCAGTCATAGGGATAGTCCAAGAGCTATACCAAACTGCAGGCCAGTACTTCATCACAAAGAAAAGCCTCATAGCTATCTCTATCCAATACATACTAATTATACAACTACTCTGCTTTTGAAGGACTTGTGCCTTGCCAAGGCAAAGTCATCTCTGAAGCTCTCACTGCAAGGAGGCACCTACATAATAACCTCTATGATGGGTCTCACTGCATTGGGATAATTTATAGTTTATACGTTTAATTTAGTACAGTAATGACAGTTCTGTTGTCAATAGTGTTTTTATTCACCCATTACATGCACAAATACATATTAACTGCTCTAATACCATTATGAAAAGGTTTTACTCTTCATTTTTAAGTTATCTTTCTAGAGCACCTGATAAATGAAAGAAATGAGAAGCAAATAAAATTAAATATAAGAGAAGGAGAGAAAGAGAGAGAGGTGAAAAGGGGAGAATGATGTGGGAAAGTAAAGGACAAACAGATAGGATAGAATTGGAAAACGCAAAAACAATTAGATCCAAACCTTGATTCTAGCTAAACAGTGGTAGGAAGATGGAGTCAAAGGTGTCTTTATGCCACCTTTATGTTTCCCCAGTCTTGGGTTAACAATAAATTAGCTCAGCACCAAATACTATATTGTACCAAACTCTAGTGATTCCCAAGGTGCTATTCTGGTTCTGAATGAGCTCTTCTGGTTTCCAAGGATGTAGCCTTCCACCCAAATCCCCTCTACCAAGGGTGCCATTGGAGGAGCTATGCCTCCCAGGCTATGCTCCCTAGATATCTGTTTAAGACATCTCATGGCTAAAACAGAGGTGAGGATCTGGCCAAAAGTTACTGCAACCTGTCCCAGAATTTGACCCATTTCTCCTCATTGCAGAGACTTACACTGATATGATTGGGAGTTGGATCAAACGTAAAGTACATAAAATAAGAAAAGGAAAGAAAGAAAATGTGATTTTTTTCCAGAAAGAAAGCTGCTTCCATTGTAGTAGAAAGTTAAAAAATACCAAAGACTAATATGAATAAGTACTAAGGATTAATATTAATATTAAAATTAAGAGATGCAAAACCTGTGCTGAACTATCAGTAACAGGCCTTTGCATCACTTTAAAGACAAACATACGTCTATATAATTCAGTTTAACTTCATTCTGAATACCCAGTTTCCAATAGCCATACAATGTACCTGATACCCACATACAGAAGAGTCCTTAGACTACAGGTACCCAAGTAGATATCAAATATAAAATCTATGGATACCACAGAACATTTAACTATGCGACATATTTTGCAATGCATAGCAAAGACCTGAAAAAATATGCTTCCAGGTACTTACTATGTAACCTTGGAGTCTAGGGCTGTAGTGGCATAGTGTACAAATGGGGAGGGCTAGTGTATTCATGAATGTGTTCATGAGTTTAAATGCGGCTAACACAGATAACAGAGCTTGCAATAATTTTTACATACAAGTCTGCCAAAGCCCTTCAGGACTTCCTTGGAACATCCTGTTATTTTAGTCCTATTGCATAGACTTTGCCAGTTGTACCCAACTGTTAACAACTACTCAAATAAGGGTTAGGATGCAACCACCACATTTGTTTTCCATTATGGCCTGAATTCAGAATTAGAGTCTTGGTCTTCAGCAATGAAATACAAATGCAATAACCCTCCGCATCAGACAAATTCTAAGCCATGATGCAAAGCCTTCTAAAAAACGATGAGCTACATGCTTTCAGTCAAACAAATGTTCATACTGACATTTCAAAAGAAAACGAATTGTTCTGGTTTGTATCAATATATAAAGTTATATCATAAAATTTTGTTTCCCTTTGATTTTTGGAAAAAAATTGATTTTCCATTTCAGATCATAGGGAGTATGGGTTGTTTCACTTTGCTTTATTTTGTTGGGTTTTGGTGGGGATTGGAAAGGGGGAGCAAACAAAATAATATACATGAATATGCATGAAGCTTCTTTTTCTCTTTTTCTTATTGTTCTTCAAAAAAAGCATGAAAAACATCCCCCCTCACTTTTCACACACTTGTAACCTCAGCCCCCTTTTTTCTAGTATTAAAAGAAAGAGTGGGGAATAACAAATGAGCGTAGAGAGAGGTAAGAATGAAAATCAAAACCCAAAAAATAGAAAAACAACCTTTTTCAATATTCAAAAACCTAAATGAAATGACACTTTAAACAAAACAAAAGAAACAAAAGACATTTCAGTTAGCATAGGAACAGACATTGCAATCGTCTTAGGAGAAGTTATACCTGTATTTGTCCTGGCATAGAAAAGTCCCAGGATTGTCATGTACACATATCACCCTCTCAAGCAGAGTTTAGTGAGTTACTGAATGCACTGCTGCTGTCCTGCCTCTGATTCAATGATGCAACTGAGGCATTCAGGTGCACTTTACAATGTCCCAGGACAAACTGTTAGCACTTCTTATGCTGTGAACCCTTTTCGGGTTTGTCTTGGGACCAAAGACATGGGCATCTGAATAATTACACTTTCTCCTGGGATAAAATGGTTTCTCCCAGGGAAAATGTCATGTTTGTTTGCAGCCTAATTTGAAACACAAGCATCCCTGCAGAAAATATGAAAACTAACTTCAAAATGGAAGATTTCTTGCAAAAATGTTCCATGGGCAAAATGTAAGTTTTCCAGATGACTAAAAGTAAGGTTTGTTTCCTACACTCACTGCCAAATATTAGCTTCAAGGCTTTTAAGTCATGATTGGACATACGGTAAGGTCTGACCCTTAATTCCAATTCCACCCAGAACTTCTATCAGCTTTGCTGCAGGGAGTACCAATAAGTACAATCAGCGACAGACTTGTCATCTAAGGATGAAATTCACCCTTATAAAGATAGTCAAACCAAGGCCTGTGTGATATTTGAGTTTCACTTCTTCCCTTAAAGACCTTGTTCTGGTTCTATTCAAAGGTGTGAAGTGAGTTGCGATGCATAATAATTCAAACCACTTAATTGTTCATGTATTTTTCTTATACCCTTCTTTATGTTTTATTAGATCAAAATTATTACATTGTCATAATTTTGCATGATTTTTCTAGTCCTGAAATTCTTACATTTTGCTAAATATTTTTAAAAAAATTAGTTTTAAACGTTAAATCAAATCTTTTCTTTCCAGTTGTTTCTCTTGCTACAACTAGAATGCCTGTGACAGTTTTTGGCTGTTAGTGGCAAGTTCAGGGCACCCTCTTGTTAAATAAATAGTCCCTAAGCATTTCCTCAAAAAATTAAGATTTCTTATTCTTCTACCTTCTGCGAGCTAAGGTTTATTTTGTATGTTTGCCTTTAGGGATTCCAAAACTATGTGCAAAATAGAACCCAGGAAGAGAAAAATTTTACCTATACTTCTTATTAAGAAAGAACATATTTTTTTTAAAAAAGATTAAGGCAATGCATTTCATTAAACATCATTAGCCTGTTCTCATCTCATAAACTTTCCTTATTTAATTTTTCAGTTTTATTAATTTGTATCTGTATTTTAAAAGTACGCTTAAAAACAATATCAAGAGAGTTCTGACTTACAATGTTCATGTTTGAACAGAAACATTAAAATAGAAATAATTTGGCTTTCAAAAATCTTCTTGTGGATCTAATAAAGTATGGCTGGGGCAGAGAACAATCTAGGCTGCCTAGCCAACTGCTACAGTTCTGCAAGAAAAAGACTTTATTCTCTGTTGTTAAAAACCATCTGCAGTCCCGAATGATAGACTTTATTTAATAATCCATACCTAGATACACACATACACGCACACCCAAAACTATACATACATTTGACATCCAATTTCAATAGTAAAAGTACCCACTCCACCCCCAATAAAGTTCCATTTGGCAAGTCCTACCTCACTACTGAAATGTAAAACACAAGTTAGATGGCTTTAATTTAATTTTTATTTGAATTTTGGGGTCAGATACTCCACTCAAGGAAAATCTCACAGCTGTAATCATCTTCTGCCTGTTTCTCTCTAACTCCCACTGATTTTAATGGAAGCTATTTGTTTCCTCTTCCCCACAGAATGGGGCACCTGGGATACAAACCCATACACAGGAAACCAAAAGTAATGTTTGCATTATCTACTGAAAAATGAAACAATTAAATTGTTCCTGGTACTGTTTTTAGGTTTAAAAGTTTAATATTCTTAAGGGGAAGAGATACAGGGCTTTGGGAACCATAGGGTTCTATGGACAAGAAATGAAAATTCTTATTTAATATTTGACTTTAGTGAGGAACACTGAACCCTTCTCATAAGCTTCCCAAGACTGGGTTGTGGTCACTGGTGAATAATACACATAGCTTAGTTTTAGACTTGGTTAACTCCTGTAAAAAACAGAAGGAAACGTAGTGAAAGTAAATCTCCATGATTTGTTATTGCCCAGTGGGCATATGATCTGGGCTCCTTGGAATGTTGGAACCTAATTTAATTTCCCTGTCAGAGAACCTGATGGATTTGTCTATAGCATTTTAAATGAAAGATATAACTCTTCAGTACTTAAGAGAAAGAACACTTTACCTTTCAATTACATGTCAGGGGTTCAACCATCACCTTCTTAGATGGACTCTGCTAATTCAGTTCTCCATTACCTCTAGCCCCGTTGAGTAATCTATCTAAATTTCATTAGTTTAAAATGAAAATTAAAACACCTCTCTGGGTGAGTAAAAGTCTTTCTTTCTTATAGGATATATGTCAACAGTAGTCTTCAGTGTGTTTTCTGTGGAATCACTTACTTTTAAATCACAATCTAGCATTAAACTGCAGTACTAGCAATGGCACCTGCTTTTATTCAGGCTGCCCACCTGAGGACCTGAGTTTGATACATGACTGTGTGGGCTGGTAGTGGATGGAACTGCAGCATGTGCAATCTATTGGACCCCCTGGGGGAGGGAGTACCTTATTTTACTCTGTCATGACCAAATCACTCTAGAGTACATTCATTGGCTTTGATGGGCTCTGGCAGATATAGTGGCTGTTCTTTCACTCCCAGCGGTGGTTTATCTTGATCACAGGAGGGCAAAATAAGGAATTCTAGAGGACATGTTCACCCAAGACTGTCTTCCCTTCCAACTCAGTAAGACAGTGATTCTCAGTAATTCATTGATCAATGACACATCCAAATGGAAAGGCTAGGTATGGTCACACATTCCCAATAATCTTTTTAAAGTGCAATTAGGAAAATTACCTCATCGTAGAAAATGTCTGCTTTCATCATATTTTAATTTCTTTTTTCCATTGGAAATCCAAAGAAACCTGAAAACTGATATTTTTGGCTAGATTTTTTGTTCAATTTTAAACTGATTTTTAGTTGTTGTTCTTTTGTTTTTTCAGCAAAAATGAACCATTTTTGCAATACAGCAAAAAGTACAAGATTCATAGGACCAGAGATAGTTTAAAAGGAACCTAAACTCTGTAGCAAAGTGATGTGGGTACTCACTTGGCAGAAGAAAATGCTAGATTCTCATCCCTTCTCTAAGTGCACTTTATGCATTTTATATTAAGCAGTTAGAGAGGGGAATTAAGAGGAGCACTTTGCATGATGTATAATTGAATCTTCTTAAAAGATCTTTAAAATTTTTAAAAATTAAGGTAAGCTCCCTTAACAGAAATATCATGGTGGCTCCTATTCCATGTATGGCTTGGCAGAATTCAATTTTTATGTTTTAATAATTTTGACAGATGATAACAATGGGTTTTTTTAGGCATTTATTTTGATTTTTATCAATTTAAACTTTCAAGATTGTGTGAAATTATGAGGGGGGGCAGACAATTTATTAATGGCAGTATACTATTACTACAGTGCAGTTTAACCACCTGCTACAACAAATGTAACTACTGTAAGACTATCTCCAGCTGAGTCCCAAAACTTGCCCATAGTTCCCTCATCTGCTTTGTCACTTCCTTTTCATTTCCTGTCCCTTGGAGTCTCTGGGAGTTGCAGTACAAACTACAGTCAGCATGGTTTTGTAGGACTGCTCCCCCTATTATCACACAGTCCATCAGCCATCATTTTTCTTACAACCCCTTTTTATATATTTTGATTATTAACAATGGAAATATTTTTCTGATCCATGTGTGTGTGGTGAAATTTATGTTTATCAACATCTACCAATAAAAATCAAATCCTGCCAAGCCTATCTATGTATTAGGCATCTAAAAGGTACAGACACAAGTATCTTTTAGCTGATTTAAAGG
>NW_005841967.1:1263148-1263934 GCF_000455745.1 Alligator sinensis | reverse complement strand
CACTGCTCAGGAGGATGCATCAGCTGTTATAATCTAACTTTACATCTTCAAGCTCCAACAGTGATACAAGTGAGCTAAATCATCCCAACTGTGGCCATGAATAAAACTTAAGTTGTGATGGTTTTGCTACATTTCTATTGCTACAGAATCATGTATACTTAACAACAGAATCGTAACAGCTTATATCAGTATTCTTATATATGAATACAAAGGTTATATCTGTCTATATCCAGAGTGAATGTAGGTGCCTAGTTTGGTCCTATTACATTTTGCTCAAGTCCCTGAAAAAGCCTACTTCTTTGAAACACATCATTGTCTTTTTGTAGCCCTAGTCTTAAAGGTAAGATGATCATTTCTAACAGTGAAAGGGAGGAGCTATCACCAAGGAGGAGTACTCCTCCTCAGCCTGTGAGAGTAGGAGGGCTATTAGGAAGGCCAAGGCAGAGATGGAACTCAGGCTAGCATCCAGGATTAAGGACAACAAAAAGTCCTTTTTCAAGTACATTAGGAGCAAGAAGAGGGCACCAAGCAATGTAGGGCCCCTGCAAGATGCAAACGGTAATCTTGTGGCTATGCCAGACAAGAAAGCTGATATTTTTAACAGTTTCTTTGTCTCTGTTTCCTTGAACAGGGACCGGGACATCCCACCTACCAGAGGTAGGGACAATCCTGGGGATAGCTCTGTCAGGCCTTCAGTCAGCACAGATGTAGTTAGGGATCTTCTGGAAGGCTAGACATTTTTAAATCTGCAGGTCCAGATGCCCTCCACCCAAGGGTGTTGAGGGA
>NW_005841967.1:1228257-1261996 GCF_000455745.1 Alligator sinensis | reverse complement strand
GGGGCCACCTGCTTGGTGAGAAGGCAGCAGGACAGGTCCTATGAGGAGAGACTGAGGAACCTGAACCTGTTCAGCAAGAGGAGGCTGAGGGGGGACCTGGTGGCTGACTACAAATTCATCAGGGGGGATCAACAGCAAATAGGTAGAGCCCTTTTCTCCCCAGCACCATCTGGAGTGACAAGGAATAATGGTAATAAGCTGATGGAGAATAGGTTTAGGTTAGAGATCAGAAGGCAATATTTTACAGTTAGGGTAGCCAAAATCTAGAACCAACTTCCCAGGGAAGTGGTCCTCATCCCTACCTTGGGCAAATTCAAGAGGAGGTTGAACAATCACCTGTCTTGGGTCTTGCGAACCCAGCATTCATTCCTGCCTGTGGCAGGGGGGCAGGCTAAATGATCTGTTCAGGTCCCTCCTGGCCCTAGCTACTATGAAACTATGAAACAGTAGAAAGTTCTGAAAAATTCCTTTGATGTGATTTCAGAAACAAAGCTCCCCTCCCTCCTGGCGGGGGGTGGGGGGCAGAAGTAGTAGAACAGTGCCCCCACACCTTCTCCACACCACAGTGCCCCAGTCTGGAGAAGGCATGAGAGCTTTTACCCACCTCTCAGTTCTGGAAGGAGTTGAGTGGAGGTAAGCAGGAGCTTCTCCCTGTGCCCTCCCCACTTAGGGAAGTATACAGGCATTTTTCCTGCAGGAAAAGCTCTCCCTCATGAGACACCATCCTTACTGAAAGAGAAAGAACTTTCTCCCACAGGAGGCATTTTTTTCGGTGGGAGAAACCTGATAAACACCTGTATACTTGTGGTGTCTATCATGTGAGCAGCAATTCTCTCAGTAGAAACATAAAGCCTATATGTGGCCTATGTCACAAAAAAAAGGAAACAAGACAAGGGGCCATCCATCTTTTCCATTAGCTGTTTCTTGAGGCCCAGTGAATAAGATAATGTGAAGATGCATAACTACATATAGATGCATTAGGATCTGACCAGTGTGTTTACATTTGCAGTTAGAAGTTTCATGTATTGTTGGATATTATTATCCTTGTATTTCCAAAATTGTACATGGGCTTCTGGATCCTAAAATCTCTAGAGTAGACAAAAAGTACTTTACTGGTACAACAGTGAAAGTGCAATGGCTATCTTTTGGGATAATCTGTATCAGGTTGAAAGACAGCAATTTCACTTATTAAAGAGGAAAATACACATTTAAAATTAGAGCACCTAAATGGGCTTAGGGACTTGGCTGAATGTAATCGTATTCCACATTGCCCAACAAGTTAACAAACCTACTCTTGTAATACTCCATCATCTTAGTCTTAATACTAAATCACAAAAAATGCACCACCCGGTGCATTCTTTGCATTACGGTTTTTCCAAGGCTCAAGCAGGATGGAATAGAATATTTTGGTGACTAATACATGGAGTACGATGTAGCCCTCAGTGACTTCTAGGTAAAAGAGCAATTTTGTCATCAATACATTAATTAACAAGAAGGCTCTGAAATGAATGGAAGGAGGTTTAATATGCTGAGATAAATAACATATTGATAGCAGCAGTATCCTAACAGCAGGGCTTTGTACCATCTGTGCATGTTATAAAAAGCTTGTTTTGGTGGCCAGCAAGAAAGGTTGTAGTAATCCAGTCATAAAAACACACTATCCATGGATTAAAGTGTTCCCATATTAACAATGGAGAAACTGTTAGTCTGAAGTCAAGACAGAAGGTAGGCAGACAGCACCTTAGAGCACTTTTACATGTGCTCTGGGGTGGGAGGGGCAGCACTTTAATTACAGCTGCTCCGAGAGCTGGTCTAATTAAGCACCGCAGCGTCTAATGTATCAGCATCCCCGCACTTCAAAATGGTGGTGGAATGTTTGAACTAAAGTTTAGTCAATGACCTTTAGTTCAAGGACCCCCGCCACCATTTTGAAGTGCAGGGATGCTGCACTCATGTACAGGCACCCCTAGAGACTGGTTCAGAGAGGCCTGAGCTTTCACAGGTAAAAACCTACATTGTCACATAATATGAATTAACTAGCTAGATTTTCTACCCTCTCCCCCCCCACCCCCAGCTCCCAAAAAGGAGGCATGAAGATATGGAACAAAAAATATTGAAATCAGATACTTTTTGGAAGAATATTGTAATATTTTTGGAAGACTATTTGGAAGCAAATATTGTAATATCCTGGCAGAGAGGCCCAAGGGGATCAATAAAGCCCTGAGACACCAGTAAGTAACATGTGATGAGAAGGGGTGTTGTGGCAGCGTGGGGAAAAATTGTGCTTTTTTAAACCAAATCTTGAAGCTGGCCTAAACAACCGCTTCTCCTCAGATTACTCCCCGAATGGTAAAGTGGATCTTGGCCCTGTCCATATCTGTCACCAGTTTAATTAAAAATCACTAAAAGGACGGCTTGTGGTACACAAATGAAACGGTTTATTAAACAAATACAAAACAGCCACTACTTTGTTAATAATATACATATAAAGAACAATAGTGACACCAGTAACAATTAACACTAATTATAAATTCTATAAATCCTATAACCAAGACAAAGGGACAGCAATCACGAGAGATATTTATTGGACTACCACCGTCATCGGCTCTGTCTGCCTCTTCAGACCCAGTGCCAGGGCTTACCTTACCCTATTACCAGTCACTGGTCTTTTACAAGGGTATATGACAGAAAGATAGTCCATGAAAGTATCCCTTCCCAAGGTATGGGGAATACTCACCAACTACTCAGTGAGGCCGCTACCAAAGCCCTATGCACCTGACGGGAAAAATGTCAGGGAGCCAACCTCTGACTGAGTATAGTGGTGTGCTGAGGAGTGGTCTCCGACTGCTTCAGGGATCCTTGCTCCTCGCAGAGGACCGAGATTCTGCAGAAGATCTATGTCCACTCACACAAGCTGTCACTCTCTCTTGGTCTCCTCAGTCACTGTTTCTCTATCAATCCTTACAGGCCCTCTCACAAGTGTACCCTCGCCAACACATAAAACACCAGCCACACACACACACCAAGCCCTGCTCACTCACTTAGTTTCTGTCAATCAAAGCCCTTTATAGAGGTAGTGCACCCGGCACGCCAGGGCTCTGCACACAGCACGTGGGGTGTGCACAGCACTCTATTCATTATATCTAAGGGTGTCGTTTGGAAAATTACCAGACTTAGGACCAGCATATCATTCGTCCTACTTACAGTCTCACCTGTGAATGACCTTACTAACTTGAATTGTCCTGGTCCCATAGCCTAACATGAGCCAGCTGTGAGCATCGTAATTTGCTCTCGATGTACCTGCTTCCACATGTTCAGGAGCTCTTGTGAATGCTAAAACATCACCATGTTATCCCAAGGGGCCATAGGAAAATGTGAGGAAAGGTGGTGGTAATGGCCCACCTAACTTTACACATTCCTTCACTGTGCACACCCAGAACTGACTGCCTAAGGGATCACCGTCTCTTTAGGTCTGCTCCTTTGAGAAATGCTGTGCTGTGACCACAACACCTTCCCCTCTTGTGACTTGAGGAAGACTACCTCTGTGGGAAGATGATTCTAGTAAAACTCTGTCCTTGTGCCCTCCAACTCCTGCCACCCTCCCAATCCTGTGGATGCCATCTTCTCTATCCATTGCCTTGAAGAGCAGTTGCAAGTTCTTGCAGTATAAGAACCCATATCCCCCTCCCCCGCAACCAGATTATCACCACCATGGCTATGACATTTTTCCACAATTTTAACCTTTATGGGGGGGAGGGAGGTCTCTTGTATATAAGAGTGTCTTGTGCACTAGAAAATGCTGTCACAGAAAAAGTATGTAATGAAGATTGGTCAAATAATAGGATCTCCCTCACCTGGAAAGTATCCCTTCAGAAAAAGAGCAGTTACTGATGTTTGGACTGGAAACTTCTTCAGAAGCCAATGTCATATAACTGGAGTAAATGACTAAAGTAGGAGAATAATATATGTGTTCATATATAGACATGTTTACATATTTATGTTAGTATTCAGAAACTAATTAACACACTGAAAACCCTCAGAAAATTCAAGCTTTACTTTTGTCCAGAAAATTTGTTGCAGATATACTGTTGTCAAACAAAAAGCAACAGTCAATGTCTTGCTGTAAAAGCAAAAGAGAACACAACTTTTACTATGACATCTTAATGGTTCAAACGTAACCCAAAAGAGATGTCTCTTTATTAGATCACAGATCTGTTCTTTCATATAAAAAAATTGCTAAAATACCAGATTTGATGACCAGCAGCCAGATACATTTCAAATCCTCTGCTTGTAAACTAATATGGAAATATCATTGAAAAGACTTATAGATAATCTTACAGTCATTGCATTAAAGATGATACTGCAAAATTGGAAAAACCTTAATCAATTAGATTTTAACAAGTGGCTCAATAAAGTGTCTCTAGAGGACAAAATTAAAAAGGCTGTAGTTGCAGAAATAAACTTGCATTGATTAATGTGTTAAAAAGCAGAGACTTACTTCTCATATCACCTACGGCTAGAATGTATTTAAAAGGGAAGATAAAAAGATCATATAAAGCAGATATTCTTTTCCATTATATCAAACTGAAGCCAATTTGAAACAACTTACAATTTCTATTCCATTTCCCAGTTTTCAAGTATACAGTTGATCCAGTTACAGCTAACCACATTTCTTCCTACCACAGTACTCGGTTCACAGACCCCCTCCTTTGTCTCCTGCCATATTTTACTAAAATTATTTTTTCAAGAACATCTTCTGTCATTGTTTTCAACCAATAACACCTCCTCTCACTAACTCACCACTGATTTATGGTTGTCTTGTTTTTGTGTTTATCTTGTCTAGTTTAGGTTGATGGAAAACAGTCTAGGATAGGAAGCTAGTCTACAAGCAAACTGGAACCAAAATAATGAAGCAAATTTTATTCACACATTAAGGTAAGTCAGAATCAGTTCACATCCCATTTCAGACCCATTTTGAACAACTCCTTTGAGGAGTTTTAGTTTGCTGCCTCTACAGCCACAGAGAGAAGCACTGGGCTCCGTGCAGCTCCATGGCTCTGCAGGAAGTCCTGCAGGCAGCCTGGCAGCAGGCCGGGAAAGCAGCTCAGCCCAAGAAAAACCGCGAGCCTAATCTTTTCCATGCCCCCCTGGAGCCTGGCTACCTGCCTGCTCTAGAAAGCAGGGTCACCCTGTATGGCAGTACCACAATGTGTGCAAAAATTAGAAGTTGTTGTTCAACATCAACGTAGAAAGCTGGAAGGAGTTCACAGAATCCTGTACAATCTGGAGGGAATATCTGGCACTGGATGCAGCTCAACATGAAGCAACTTTGATCTAGAGGATGGATGCAAAGCAAGAAAGAAGAAAGCAGTATACTGTTAACTTGGACTCCAACTCAGACAACATATGGATCTGTGAAACTTGTAACAAGCTATGTCACTCTTGAATTGGGCTTGTCAGCCACAAATGGATTCATCAGGCATCTGAATAGACTTCTTACATGTACACCACGATACAGAGGATCAATGGTTTGCCCACCACCCTCAGAACAACCCTCCAGACTCCAAAGTGTTTGGTAGCACCTAAAGTACAGTCCTTAATTAGGTTCCCATGCCCCACAGAGGGGCAAGAGTTTAGACACATCTCTATGGCACATATTTCTTCTAGACAGCTCCCCACACAGAATCAGGGTCCTTGAATTGCCCTTTAGGGCACCTAACTCTCCCCTTTGACTTGTGTAGGGAGTCTAGACACCTAAATGTCTCTGAATCACTGTCCTGGAGTTAAACACCCAATACTTAGGCTTGTTGAAAGGTAAATTGAAGGCCCCGTAAAAGGGCCAATAAGGATTTTGTGCTTTGTCCTAATTCACATCTCACTTTATCCTTCTTACCTGGCTTTCCAGCATGTAGAGAACTCATTTAGTCAGTGCCCTGACCATTCCAATATCACCCCTTATCACCAGGACAGGTGTCACAGAGGCAACAATAGAGTAAAAACTCAAAAAGTCCAGTTAAGCTTTCACTGGCACAAGAAATTGCCTAAGCCTGCTCCAGTTGAAGTCAATGGTAATTTCAGGATCAAGCCTTTGTGAGGGGTAAAAAACAGATGATAAAGCAGAAACCCTAAACTACTTGCTCTTTAAACCCCATTGGTAATGGCCCTTTATTTCCCCATTAGACAGGTGGTTCACAATATGGACTATGCTCAATATGTAGAAAATGACCTGGCAAAAGTAAGATAAAATGTTTTAGACTTTTCTGACTGGAAACCATTGCTCTGTACATTGAGAAACTGCTTAAGTTGTTAAACCTTACTCCCTGAATTCTTCCAATCCTGATGAACTCCATTAAAGTCTTTAATTAACACACAGGACCAGAATCTCCCCTATTCTGGTCAGGGTTCAAAATACAGGAGGGTTGGGGGGGCTCAGCCCCCCATAAGAGATGAGAGACCCTGGCCTGCCCTGTGCCTTCCTAAGCAGCTTAGGTAGTGGCAGCAGCAGTTGCTTCTGGCTTCTGGCTGCCACCGCCACAGACCACCCCCCAAGAGTCTGAGTCTCATTTGAACCCTTATGCTGGTGTAGATTTGTACATTCTCCATGCCTCGGCTATGTCCATCATGCCTTGACCATACCAAGGGCCATAACATTGACTAGTACATTGACGCTTCCTATTTGCTGGTTCTTATAACGAAGAGTATCTCATGTATTTGCATATTCAAGAAAATTTATCACAACAATTCCTTGTGTATCTTATACACTGGAATGGTTATTATATTATAAGTGGCACAAACTATTTTAAAAAGCAGTCATGTCATATTGAGTAACCCCATGTTATGAGAGATCAACTTCATTGAAAGTGTTTATTTAAAAAGAAGATAGCATGTAACAGCTGAAATGTCTTGACTGGCAGGAACACAAACTCAGATCTATACAACTTATCTTTTTACTATCCATTTTTAGTATTGTGAATGTAAAGGCTACTCATAAATCTTCTCTGTAGACATGTTCATTACTGTTGCACTACTGAGTTAAATAAGATCACAGTTCAACCCAACACAAACACACCCGTGGTCACACCTGGGAATTAAATAAAATGCAAATATTCCATCACCAAGCCCCAGACACAATAATCTTCAAGAAAAAAATCAGTAATTTAAATTCAGCCATTTGTCACTTTCAAAATCACGTTGTAAAAAATTGTTTATGTCCAGGGATAAAGTGTGGCAATGCATCCCAAAAGCCTCTCAAACCAGTCACCCACCCAAACCTGGAAACACAGCAGCATGGACACAAAGGTCTGCATGTGCTCATTACAGATCCAGGACCTTAGAATCAGTCCTTTGTTCGCTCTCCTTGTGTTAGGGCTTCAAAGAAAAGGGAAGTTGAATTATAGTTGGGGGTGGGGGGGGCGAGGGAGAGGGCAGTTAGTTAAAGTCTGTATCATTCAGGATGAAATGCACTACTCATGGTTGGCTAACTGCAATACACAACCAATTTTTAGGGCATTACATGGACCTAAATGGCATATAGGCCAGTGTTGGTACTATGCAAATGGAACAAATCCATCCTGAAGGATTCAGACCTCTACCTGCATTCATAAGGCACAAGTCCTAGTAACTGAGCACTTAGGCAACCAACCTTGCTTCTAATTAGACAAAAGTTCTGCAGTTATAATTGCATGCACAACTGCATCGATTGCACAAGTGTTAACCATGCTGTTTGAAAGATATGACCTTGTACACTTGACATTCTTTCCATGCTAACTCATTTACAGTATACACTTACTAGAGAGAACAGTTCTTATTCAAAAGCAGAGAAACACACTGACAACTAATGCTGATTTAATTTGTTTTTCTATCTGTAATTCTAAGAGGAACAGAGAATCTAATCCTTTTTCTGATCTCATAATGGTTTCCTATTGTGTTACCATTAGTATACACAAGCGTAACTGAAATCAGAATCAGGTCCACTGTTTCCAATCCTACAGAAAATGTGGTAAATTACAGTCTGGGTTTCCATGTTACATTTGGGTTGCAACCCCCATTAATACAAATATTGTCCTTGCCTTTCTGTAAAGGAGCTGATCAGCCCCTTAATTTTCACTGACAATCAGGAGGCAGAAAGGTTGCAAAGCAAGAAGAGATGTTCTTAATGCACAGGCAAATAACCTGGCACAGCTTGTTCCTTCCAGCATATAGTAATCAATGCAAATCTATGCATTAGTTATGAGGTGTTTTAATTCCAATAATAAACATTCTGTGATTGATGAATTTTTCACAGATGTTGTCTATATAGCTGTTTAATTAAAGCATGCTGTTAATTCTTCATCAAGTTGCTGACTCCAATGCATTCTGCTTTCTGCCAGGGAGAATAACAGTTGGTAGAGGGACTTGGGCTTCTGGTCAAGGGACCTGACACTTGGCATGGAGTCAGCACATTATATGACAAGCCAAATTCCATCAGCCTCCTAAAAATACCAGCAGACTGACAAACAGAAAGCTATCTAATTGCTGATGCTACTGCCTTTGCTTTTTTGCTATTGATGGGGGCTAGATCTGACTGAATAGGAATGTCTATTTCATGGTATTGTTCACAGGGAAGGGGAGAGCCAGCCAACCATGACCTGGAAGAGAAGAAAATCAGCAGTGCTGTCAACAGCTTTGTAATTTGCTTTAACTATTCAACTCTCTGCATCTGTGAAACTGTCACTACAGTTGACATGGGAGGGGAGTTCCTACTTGAAATGAATATGGTGCTTGGGACATGATCAACTGACGGCCCTAGAAACTGAGAGTCACAGAACAGGTACAGCAGAGGCAGATGTTCTGGGAGCTCCACACCACTGCTTTCCAATGTGTTAGACAGATGACAAAGAAAACCACAACCATTCATTCATCCTTTGGCTCTGCTAAACTTATGTGCCAATTGTGAATGTAGTTTCTAGTAATGTGAACTTCTATCTACTAAGAAGTGAGACTTCCAACCTATTTCACATATGCCATCAAGCAGATATCAGATCTCTGTCTCAGGAGTGCTTACTGGCATGGACTCTGGACCACTCTACATTCAGGATTGGCAACTGTATATAAATTTACAGGCAGGCCCTAAAAAATACAGCAAAATGCCTGTTCATAAAAACTGGATTCATCCATATAAACTAAACAACAATGAGCCTGATGGATGGACAAAGCATAGCAGTGTCACCTGGTGTTTGAGCAGGAACTTGCTCTCGGCAGAGTGACCTTATCAGGGCTATGTGACTCACTGGAGCCTGAGTTGCCCCTCATGTTCCTCCCCACCCATATGCTGCCATTATTGTCCCTTTGGCTATCCCCTACCTCTAACAGCTGCTCATCTCAAAGGTAGAGGGGGATATACAGCCAGGTTAGAGCTACAGGCAGGGAGGGGAAGAGGTATTGGGTTGGGGCTCATTCCAAGACAGAGGGAGTGGGGTTGGTGGGGGTAAGGCTGAATGGGTGACCTGGGGTGAGGGCAGCACTGTATGATTTGCAGTCAGGGGTATCAGTGTGGGGGTAAGTAGGGGAACCCTTGGGTGCGGACAACATGGTGTATAATATTGCAGTGAAGCAGAGCTGTCAACCCATGAAAATGTTGTTTACTTACAATCTGCAAACTTTTTACTGACAACCAAACATTTCTACTTTTGTTGGCATTGAACCCCACCCTTGTCATTACCATTCAGGGCCTTGCAGAAAGGTACATATAATGAACTGTAAATTACATGTTAAAAATAAGTCAGTAAACAGTTTGCAGATTGATTGCCAGTAGAATTTTTTTTTCCTTGTGTTGGTAACCCTGACTGCATTAAGAGAAACTGGTGCATGAAGAAAAAAAGTAAGTGAGTGAGGCATAGTTTATGGCAGCACTCCTGGGTGCACCATAGTGCTGCACAGATCTGCCCTTAAATAAAAAAGCAAACAAATACAATACACTTTGGTATAAAGAACATGGCTGTCTTTTAAGGGATAATGCTAATACAAGCTTCCTCTCTCACTTTCTCTAACATTTAAGCCTTTATTCTATCATAGACAAACATGCATTCTTTCTTTTTCATTTCACAAAGAGTCTCTGATGGGAACTAAGAAATATTGTAAACTCTATTTTAAGCCCTGCAGTGAGGGAGGGAGCGGGGCACAGGCAGGGACAGGGTATGGGGTGAATGGGACCCCAGCTGGGCCAGGTGGTGAGATAATCGGAGCGCAGGTGACTTGTACAAGGGTGCAGGGGTGCTCCTGCTGTTGTGTGCACCCCAGTGGAGGTCCAGGGGTCACGTGCCCCTCTCCCGATCTGTGCACAGGGAGGAGGCAGTTGCTGCAGCACACTGTGCTTTGCACACCACTGCAGCTGCCCCAGGAACAGCTTGACGCCACGTGTCCCGCCACTGAGCTGTGCTGTGCTCCCTGCCTGCCCATTACGGCAGTCATTACACCACTCAAGACATGGCATCACACCACTCGGGAAGGCAGCGGCAGCAGCAGCAGCAGCTGTAGTGGGGCGCAAAGTACAGCGTGCAGCAGCAGCCACCTCCACCCCACACCCAGATCAGGGGGGACACATGCCCCTGGGCCTCTGCCAGGATGCATACAGCACCGGGAGCCCCCCCCAACACACCCCTGGACAAGCTGGCTGGGCTCTAATTGTCCCATCACCTGGCCCAGCCAGGGCCCCATTCACCTCAGCCCCTGCCTATGCCCTGCTACCTCCCTCACCATGGGGGCCTCGATCTGCCCCCCTCCCCACATCCCTTCCCTCACAGACTTACCTACTGTGGGGGGGAGGGGGGGAGGCAGAGTGCGCACATGCTCTGACCCCCAAATAAGTTTGTTTCTCCACCTACAAGCACTAGGCACATATTTTGCTACACAGGGCTCTGCTCTTTGGCATTACCCTATTTCAAGGGCACTGATCAGGAATACCAGCCTGCGCCCATTGCTGTTAGAAACTGAGCAAGCAGGCCAGCCTGAATCAGGTACCGCAACAACTACACCTGCAGGTGATGAACTTTGCCCCAGTTTAAGAGCAGTAAGCATTCTAATTGGCTGCTAATTGGGAGCACGACCTATCCAATCAGCACCACCTGGAGCCCTTGCTCTGCAGCTGAGTTTACAGTTTTGCTGTGGCAAACCTCCTGGTTCCTGACCCTGGTTTGTGGTTTATTTCTGGACTTTGGCTTTGGATTTTCCTGAAGTTCAGTTTCCTGGCTCCCGAACCCAGTCTGGCTTTGTTTTCAGACTCTGTCCTATGGATTGCCCCCAGACTGTTACTCAGCATCTGACACCTGGAACTTGACCTTGCATTTTGTCATAGACTCTACTTCTGGATCTCTCTAAGGTTCCTGCCCTTTGATCCAACCCCAGGCCCTACTTTCTCCCAGTGGCCTAACCATTAGGCAAGACTGCCCATGCCCTGGTCTCTTATACTCTATTTTGACCATGCCCCCTTTTTAAGATGTCTCCCCTGCCTCCCAATAGCCCAGCAAACTGCCACTTAAACTTAAATTGGTTCTTCTGTCAAAAAATCTGCTTGTCCATAATGTAGCTAACTAAACCCTTCTGAACTGCTTTCCCTTCTATTCATAAAACTTTCCACACAGCTCTAGTGGCAAGCAGTTCTGTCCCACCCAATTGCAAAAAGCCTTCCACCTCTAGATATTATGGAAGTCTATTTAGAGTTTACATATCTTACTTCACAACAAGGTCTAACAAAACTTTATGCCAGAGATGCTCAGCCCCCAGCCCATGGGCCAAATCCAACCCTGCAACCATGTCATCTAGCCCCCTGGGCTCTCCAAGGGTCCAGAAATTTGGCAGTGTGGTAGCACTAGCAGCATTAATTGCTGCTCCTCTGCTGCCAAATTTCTGGACTCATGGAGAGTCTCGCAGGCTGGATAACATGGCCCTGCATGTCAGGTCCCACCTGTGTGTGGCCAGTACCAGATGCATGGGGCCAGGGCAGCACACAGCAGATTAGATAGGGGTGGGGCCTACCCAGTTCAGGCCAGGATGAGGGCAGCACACAGCTGCATCTGGGCACGCAGGATCAGGCCTCCAGATCAACCCCAAGGACTGATTCCATGGCATTCATTTAGTTCATGGGGCCAGAAAGTTGGGTGCACCTGCTTTATGCCAATCCTGCTGATGCTATCAACATAGAGTTGATCAAACAATGGTTTAAGAGCCACCAACAATAGGCAAGGCACCAAAATTAAGGTGCAGATTTACCACCCAAAAAAAGTTTCAGACAAATCTTTTTTGTGACCCAAGACCAGTTCATTGACCCACAAAAGGAACATTTTGCATAGAACACAGTATGGAGAGCACCTTTGAAATACTACTCTTGTTTACTACTTTGTGACATTTTTGACATTTTGGTCAGACTGAAAGACCTTTTGGTTCTGCTACACCTCCTGAAATCAAGATTAATGATAGATCGCTTAACTACCTACATTCATCAGTTGCCTCTTGAGTTTCCTCTTTAATGCTAAAGTAGTTAGTGGGACAGGCAAAATTTACTTGATATGAACAAAAACCACCAGAGTCAAGTGAAACTTACAGGATCAGAAGCTGCCAAGTCTGTAAGGCTCCTGCACTACAGCTTGGGTCAGCTCTGTAAGGTTCAGGCAGGCTCCATGGTTGCAGACCTTGTTAAGTGTACTGACCCAGTTACTCTAGCCAGCTGGCCCCCAGCTCCTTTCCTCTGGTTGATTCTGGAGATGCATTTAAGGAACTCATCTAGAACCTGAGCCTTGCTGTACAAAAAAAACTGGTCTTTAGTCTCTGAGCAACTCCCATCCAAGCAGCATCTCTGGTTTCCCTGATCATTCCTTTGGCTTGCTCTTGGATTTAGGCCTTTGGGCCTCCTGGATTAGACCTGCAGACCTGTTTCTAATTCCTGATCCCAGCTTGGCTTACTCTTGGACTTCACCCTGTAGATTAGCCTTTGGACTTGGTAACTAGGTTTCTGATTCTTGGTACCTGGCCCTAGCTTGGCTTCTGACCCTTACCCCTGCAGCCCCCAGCTCCACACCTGGCTCTATCCAGTAGGATGGCAAGCTTGGTCAATCACAACAAAATCTTACATCACTCATGAGCAGCTTTGCTGGACAACTGCTTTACAGCAGTTTGAAGATTTCTTGGCCCCTTTGGCCCCTTTCCTGTGCAATGAGATTGTCTCCTTCTGCACCTGTAGGATTGCTCCCTTTAGGAACAATCACCCTTCCTTGACTCCTATTTCACCAATTCTCCTGTTCTTCAGTGCCTCACTAACTAATCTTCTGAGCACACTGAAGTTAGCCTGTCCGAAGTCTAGCACTTCTGCCATACTGGTTCTTTCCCACCCTACACCAGATAGTGAATTCAATCAAGTGATGGTCACTGTCCCCAAAGTTACCTTGTGTCAGAAGATCCCCAACCAAGTCATCCTCTGTAGCCAGGACCAAGTTCAGTAAGGTGTTTCCCCTAGTGGGACCATATACCTCCTGTGTTAGGTGAAGGTCCCGTATGCAGGTTAAGAGCCTACGTTAACAGTTAGATGTAGCTGACTGCTCCTCCCAGCAAATGTCAGGGTAGTTTAGTCCACCCATGACAACCATGTCCCTTGACCGTACGGCCTCTGAGAGCTGTCTGGAGATCAATCAATCCACTGGTTGAAATCTTTTTGCATGGTATGCATTTGAATAATTTAAAGGATTGTGATAGGCATGTGGCAGTGGACAGGTTAGTGGCCACAGCCAGGTTCACGGCAGTGGCACAGCACCTGGTAGAGCAAGGTGATGCCTGCTATTTTGTGCACACACGCCCCAAAACAGTACCCATGGCTAGTTGCCCCTCGTAGATGATAGATTATGAAAACAAAATCTCTTTGGCAAATATGCAGGAATAAAAAAAAATCAGGAGACAAAATTATTGGAATAAATTAATAACAAATCACCAAGGTAGCAGCAAATAAAGAAAAACTCTGAATAAGATGACGCACCATCCTCAGACTTCTGGTAACATCACAAACTGCTTACAACTCACTCTCATGATTACCATGTTGTCACACAAATCATCCAACGTGTGATTTGATCCTTAGTGTACAAATACCTGGGTTGTATTCTCTCATTCTTTTCTGTGTACTCATCTCTTCTATTTTAAATAAGACAGTACTAGATGACCCATATTTAAACAGAGTCTGTTTCACAGGCAAATAAAGGATCACAACTATAAAAATAATGGTCTACATTTTATACCAGAAAATTCAGCTTAAACTATTCAATACTGCAGCCCCACAGGATCATTTGCCTGCAGACAATTCTTGCTAAAACTTCAACAATAAATTGTAAGTTGTGTTGCCTACAGTGGTGATCCTTAAATGGCTTTTGAACAAAGAATTCATTATGTACCTATTGCCTTCTTAATCCGATTATCAGTTGCCTGCTTGGAAACAACTAGAGAACTTTATTCTTTTTACAGCAATCATTGCTATACAAGACCTTCCTTAGATATTTCATTTATACTCATCAAATAACCATCAGAGTTCCACCCACCACTGCTGTATGCAATCCTTGCATCTCACGAATCCCAGGGCCTGCCTCAGGACTGGCACTTGTAGCCATGCCTCATCCACTGACTTTCCTAGTTCCCGTGGTGGAACTGGGAGAAAGCAGCCACACCAGTTCTGCCACAGGAAGAGATTACCCCATGCGATTACCCCATGCCACTTAGGGCATTTTTATCACTCTCCTCCACAGCATGGATTAGAATGGGGGATGCAGGGGATATTAGTCACAGACATTAAATACTTCAGATTAGTTCATAGTACAAGTACACAGCACAACAGTCAATAAGACAATGCAAAATTGGAAGAAATTTATAGAGAAAAAAACCCACTAAATCTACATGATATATTACTACATGATGGAACACAATAGGTAACTTGTTTACATTTTATCTTCACTTTTGAGATCAAGGAAGGATACTTTATGAAGTCAGCAAATTCACACTATTCCTTCTCAGTATTTGCCAAAGAAGGTAAACACGCAGTACCATGGCAAGGAAGTTTAGCACCAGGGGAAAAGCCTGCACTAGCAGCCCACCCTCTCCCCACACATACGCGTCCCTCCCCCGGCCTCCATGCTTGCCTGGAAGTTCACGCAGCAGTGGGAGCTGCCCTCCCCCTGTCTCTGCACCCCCCAAAATGAGCCACTCGAGGCTCCGTCCTGCTTCCTGCCCTGGCTGGGCAGCCCCTGTTGGCGCCCCTTTTCTTCAGTGCCTGAGGCAGTTGCCCCGCTCACCCCCACCCCTCCCCTTGCTACAGCACTATAAACATGTGTCATCAGGGAAATCAGTCACCATATGTTTTCTACAGTAGCAGGGCCCCTCAAATCCTTCTTTTATAGACCCACTACTGAAATGCGAGCTTTCTCCTCAGCAAAATCTGGAATTCAAAGTATTGAAAATGTGCAAAGAATCCCAGCAAAAGCCAGGTCTGGAGCAGAGGTAACACAAAGTCTGGCAGGACTTTGGCCCCAGGAGCAGAGGTAACAAAAAAAGTTCCACTGAACAAAAGAAAAGAAGCAATTCTCCCGATTCCTGCTCTGCAACATTAACTGTTCAGTTTAATTTACCTCACCTGCACTGCAGCTTCTCCTGCTTTATATCTTTTACAATATGAAGACCAAGCATAGGTTGGTTCAAGTGACAGCAAATTTCACTTTTTCTATATTCGGGGTTACTGTGTTTTCAATGAAAATTCCCAGGACAGTTCAGTGCAGTTACACTTTCAGAAAGTATTGAACACCTTTATGGTGCCAACCTGCCCTTCTTTCTGCCTGACCTCAGACTAACACAGCTAACTACCTTACTCTGCTTAATTATAAGTTTCCTTCAGGCCTTCTCAGAATCAGAAAGAAAAGATCTGACACTATCAACCAAGTTTGTCAATGTATAGGAATAGAACAGTTGCAGAAACACCAGAAGCATCCTAGTAACTTGGGAAGAGAACTTGTGACTTAGAAATAGATTTTTATGTGAACAGCAAAGAACATGCATTTGAAAGATGGAGTTTACAATTGTTAGTGGATAGGCCAATAAATAGTTCAATACAAAACCAAAACATTATGCAGATGATCTGCTGACATCAATAAAAAAAATCCTACATTTTTACATAAAATCATAACTCATAGCTTTTGAGTATTGGCACTTGAGCCCTAAAATTATTATTTTTTAAAATTAGATCATTATATAGTTATATTTGTACTGATAAACAGTGCCTAGCACAGTTCTAACTTTGTTCACTGGCTGGAGCCCCTTGATATTATAGCAATAAATAATATAGTTCAAATAGTTATTGGTATTTGAAAAATTGTAGATTTGTAGTATACTTATATTTCTCTATTGATTTTTTTAAATGTAAGCAGTAGCAAAAAACTTTTCATAGGTAAAATTACTGATAATTTTATAGATGTAACATAGACGTCTAGAGCATTGCCAAATTATCGCAATGATCATAAGAACTAAAGTTGTCATACTTAAAAGATAAAATGAGAAGAGACAGGAATAAAAATTAGATGAGGGACATGGAAGAAACTGAGACAACTGAAATATTTCTCACAATCCTACATTATAATGGAATTTCAGCTTAAACTGCTACCATCTGGCTATTATATGCTGCACAAACTGGCAAAGATGATACCAAAACATTCAAATCCATGTTGCAGAAAATATTAACAGACTGGCACCTCATACACATATATTAGAAACTTCTAAAAATACTTTAGTTCTGGAAGTGTTTAGTCAAAATAAATTTATATTTGTAGGTTTTATTTGGTTAAAATGCAGAAGAGAAATAAGCAATTTGCTCATATATATGGATCTGACAAAAAGCATTCTCCTTTTTTCTGTCTGTTTCTTCACTATATACTCTGAGCTGCAGCCAGAGCTTTGCCTAAGGATAAAGATTGGAGAATTTAGCCTATGCCACATAGAGTGTGTCCCTATGAGCATGCAAGTGTTGTTTGTGGTGCCGCAGACCCATCTGTGGTGCCACAAACCACTAGTGCCACACATGCAGGCATTCACCGTACTGCTAATTAGCAGCGTGGTGGGGGGACTTTGACACTGGGAGATCCCGGTGTCAAAAAAACCCACACCAGAAAAAAGCAGGGCAGTGCATGTGGTAGTAACATGCATTGCCTGAAAACCGAGGCTGTCTGGCCAGAGCCATGCTCCAGCTGCTGGCCAGGCTCTGTGCACCTGCATAGCCGCTGCTGGAGTCCTGGGAGGCACCAGGACTCAGGTAAGGCTCCAGGGACATTCCTGAGGGACAAATATGTGCCACTGCTAGTTGTCCCTGAGGAACACACATTCCCACTCATGGGGAGGTGCCCATAGAGTGTAAATGTTATAGGCCAAGTTCTTTTCTTATTACACAGGTGCAATCTTTGTCAGAGGATTTAGAATCAAAGAATCGTAGAAAATTAGAGTGAAAGGGACCTCAGGAGGTCATCTAGTCCAACCGCCTGCTCAAAGCAGGACCATCCCCAACTAGATCATCCCAGTCAAGGCTTTGTTGAGCCGGGTCTTAAAAACCTCCAAGGATAGAGATTTCACCTCTCTGGGTAACCTGTTCCAGTGTTTTACTATCCTCCTATGTGAGAAAGTTTTTTCCTAATACCTAACCTAAACTTCCCTTACTGCAACTTGAGACCATTGCCCCTTGTTCTGCTACCTGCCATCACTGAGAACAGTCTAGCTCCATCCTCTTTGGAACCACCCTTCAGATAGTTCTTTCATAGGACAAAAATGGTGACCATATCTTTATTTTTGTGCACTTTGGCATTTTTGTTGATTTGGGAGCTCTTGGCCATTGGAGACGTTACCGGGGAACACTATGTGGAAGTGGCTTTTGTCAATCCTCTTCAGGTAGTTGAAGGCTAGTATTAAATCTCCCCTAAGTCTTCTCTTCTCTAGGCTAAATAAGCCCAGTTCCCTCAGCCTCTCCTCACAAGTTAAATGCCCCAGACCCCTAACTATTTTCATTCCCCTCTGCTGGACTCTTTCCAATTTGTCCACATCCTTTCTGTGTGTGTGTGGGACAGAGGGGGAGGGGAGGGTGCAAAACTAAACATAGCACTCCTGATGTGGCTTCACTGGTGCTGAATAGAGGGGAATAACCACTTCCCTTGATCTGCTGGCAATGCAGATCTGCTACCAGTGCAGCCCAGTATGCCATTAGCCTTCTTGGCAACAAGGGCACACTGCTGGCTCATATTCAGCTTGTTGTCCATTGTAATGCCCTGGTCCTTTTCTGGAGAGCTGCTGCCCAGACAGTCAGTTCCCAGCCTGTGGCAGTGTATGGGATCATTCCATTCTAAGTGCAGGACTTTGCATTTCTTCTTATTGAACCTAATGAGATTTCTTTTGTCCCAATCCTCCAATGTGTCTCTCTGAATCCTAACCCTACCCTTCAGCGTATTTATTAGTCCCCCCAGCTTGCTGTCATCTACAAACTTGCTGAGGGTGCACTGTATGCCATCTTCCAGGTCATTGATGAAGATACTGAAGAAAACTAGCCCCAGGACCAACCTCTGGGGCTCTCCACTTAATACAACTGACAACTAGACATTGAGGCATTGATTACTACCCTCTGAGCCTGATGTTTCAACCAGTTTTCTATCCATCTTATAGTCCACTCTTCCAACCTGTATTATCTTAGCTTGCCTGAATTTTGTGGGAGACAGTATCAAAACCTTGCTAAAATCAAAGTCTACCACATCCAATGGTCTCTCTGCATCCACAGAGCCAGTCATCTTATCATAGAAAGCAATCAGGTTTGTCAGGCATGACTTGTCCTTGGTGCATCCATGCTGACTGTTCCTAATCACTTTCTTCTCTTCCAAGTGCTTAGAAACAGATTGCTTGAGGATCTGTTCCATGATTTTTCCAGGGACTGAGTTGTGGCTGATTGGTCTGTAGTTCTTCCTTTTTCCCTTTCTTAACTATGGGCACTAAATTTGCCCTTTTCCAATCATCCAGGTATAAACAGGAAAAGGATTTGCACCAGTATAAGATGCAAAACCTTTTCCTGTTTATACCTGGATGATTGCAACTGGCAAGCCTTCAGGGAGGAGCAGAAGAGGGGGTAGAGGGAGAGATGTAAGTCCGTCCCCAACAAAAGTGAGATGCAGCCTCTTTCCTACAACTAGCAGGGATGAGGCTTCCACAAGCAGCAAGGAGAGGGTAACAGTGCCAGTGCCAGTGCCACTGCCTGTGCCTGAGTCTGTATCCCCTCCAAGAGCACTAGCCATAACCCCACAGCACCACCTCCACCATGACAACAAACACCAGCACCAGCACCAGCATGACAGCCTCCTCCACTCCCATTTCGCTTCCCATGCTGAGCCTTCCAGTGCCAAAGCTGGAGCTGGATCTGGATCTGAGTGCCCAGCAAGGGAAATTCTGGGGAAGGAGGGGGAATCAGCTCAGTTTGTTCTCCACGCCCCTCAAGTTTCCCCTAGAGCCAGGTCTCCTTCCCCAGAAGGCACTTCAGAGGAGGCTGAGGTTGTGGAGACAAACAGCTCAGTTGAGTCTGCTCCTCCTGTTGCTATGCCTCTGCCTGCTGAGGAGGAGGAAATTGTAGCATCCATACATACGCCTGCACCCCAGAAGTGAGCAGGTCGTGTGGTCTGGGATCATTTTGAGCTGGCAGATGATCCCACATATGCTATCTGCCTGCATTGCTGAGCAAAAACCAGCTAGGGCAGGGGAACAAAACACATGAGCACCACGGGGATACTGATGCATCTCTGCAGGCACCACCCCCTTGCCCTTGCTCCTCCTCAGCCTGGCACCAGTGGGAGCATGCCCAAAAACAAGTCCCCCTCACTCCAAAGTCCCTGTGCCCCCAAAGCAGAGGCAGGCCACCCTGGAACAGTGGGGGAAAGGTGGACAGAAGTGGGGGGTGCATTGCAAGGACAAGCAAGATCACCCAGAGCATTGGGGATTTGCTTGTTGTGGATGGCCAGCCCTTCTCCTTAGTTGAGCGGCCAGAGATCAGGTGGCTCATGGTGCTCATGGCCCCATCATACCAAGTACCCGCATGCACCATCTTCAGCAGGCACGCCCAGCCCTCCCTGTATAAGGCATGCAGGGAATATTTGAGGGAGAAGTTGCACAAGGCAGGTCCGCAGGTAGCTTTGCACTTCACCTCAGACATCTTGAGCAGCTGGGGTGGAGATCACGCCTGCCTCTCCCTCACAGGGCACTGATGCAACCAGTCAGGCCATTGGTGGGCTGTCCTTCAAGCTCAGGTGACAGATGAGTCCCAAACAACAACAGAGATCATGGGGACAATGAACTGGTTGGTGCAGGTATGGCTCATTGGGCAGGACGAGCTCACCTGTGGGTTCATTGTCAATGACAATGGGGCAAATATGGTCAAGGTGGTCTGTGATGCCAACTTTGTTGGCATCTGCTGTGTGGCACACAAGTTCCACCTCATAGTCAGGGACACCTTGGAGGGAGACAGAGCTGCCAGTGATGGTGCCATTTAATGTCCTGCCCTCAGCTGGAGGGGGTACTCACTGCATCACCAGCCAGCAGGGGAAGAACATTTCCCTGCTGAGCTTCCATGCCAGGATGAACTTGGAGGTGTGGGCTGGAACTATGGGGAAGGAGGAGACCCTAGGTCCTGGTCATGACCACTAAAAATGCACTCTGCCAGGGTCGGGAGGTCTGGTGGGACTGGTGGTGGCGCAGCAGCCCCAGGAAAGTGCCAGGACTGAGGATCTCCCTGGTGAAAGGCGGGTAGGAGGCGCCATAATCTCCAGCCACCACACATATACACACAGTCCTGGCTGGGGAAAGGCCAGACCCGTCATGTCTTTGACAGGCCTGAGGCTTGCTGGTTGCAGTGGAGTTGTGAGGCTCCAAGTGAACTCAGATTAGCTGCCTGGGATGCCAGCTTTTGGGTTGAAAAACCCTTTGTCAAGGCGGCGGGGGGGGGGGGGGGGGAGTGCGGAATGGGGGTGTAGCAGTGCAGGTAAAAGTGTAGAGGTACCTAGGGAGTCAGATGTCTGGCAGGCTATAATGTGTCATAATTCCAATGTCTATATTGAGTACATGAGTTTCTGTACCTAGGTTGATGAAGTGCAGTTCATAGGCTCATCTGTGAAAAGTATCAGACATCTGACTCCCCAGGTACCTCTCCACTTTTACCTGCTACATCCCCCTTTCTCCCCAACCCCAGCCTGTCCCTCACCCCCTGACACCTCCATTTCCATTTTTACTGACTGGCTTTCTTGCCTGCATTGTCGTATTTTACCTGTTGTCATTGAAAGTGGTTGACCAGGTTGAGGAGACCTCATTGGGGCACACTACTGTGTCATGTAGAGGCCCCAGAGCCAGTGAGGGCATGCCTTAACACACACACAAAGTCACACATGTCATGAGCTTTGCTTGTCAGCAGCCTGAGGTGTAGTTTCCCAGAAACCCCTGCACCTATCTCCTTGAAAGTTGGAAGGCTTCATGACCTCAGCAGGGGCTACCATGCCTGCAGTTTTCACCCTGCTGTGCCTTAACACACACGACATGAGTTTTGCTTTCAAGACTGAGGTACAGTTTCCCAGAAACCCTTTTCCTTGAAACTTGATGCACTTCATGGCCTCAGAAGGGGCTGCCATCTCTGCAAGTTTCAGCCAAATCAGACAAGAAATTACAAAGTTATAGGCAGTTTCATTCTTCCCCATTATAGCCTATGAGCGAAACATCGAAACAGTGTTGAAACAGCTAAACAGTTTCAACAAAACGAAATGGAACAGTGGTTTTGAAATGAAATGAAACTTGAAACTTGAAACAAAACACTGTCCCATCAAAACGGTGAAACAGAAGTTGAAATGAAACAGTGTTGTTTCGCACAGCCCTATATAGATACGTATCTATCTATCTAACTATCTATCTATCTATCTATGTAATCTATCTCCAGTCCAGTTGTGTGTGTTTGTGTGTATAAATATAAACAAATAATAATATATACATACATAATTGGACTGAAGGCAGAATTCCAGTGCCAACAATGCCATTAAATTGCAGGTAGTATCCAAAACTGCTTTAACCTACCAGGCGAGGGTGGACTGCTTCTTCAAAGCAGTGATTTTGGGAAAGGAAATGTATATATAAAAATTAAGCCATTGTGTCCTGAGGTCTACAGTACTCAACAAAACAGGGTCACTCCTGTGAAACAGAATTACAGCACCTACAGAAACAAAACATTACTTCACCAAACATAATTTTATGGCTAATTGCCAGACCCTCCAATGAAAAAGGAAGAGAATTAGGCAGAATAAATAAAAAAATATTTTTAGAGGATCTGTAGCAAAACACATGCAAGATATTTGTAGGATAGTGAAATACAAAAGATGTTTAAGGGGCATGCCTGGAAAGAACAAGAGCCCACCAGAGTTTTGCATTTGATGTTGCAGTTGGCAAGCATACCAGGCTTACAAAAGTTTAGTGCCTGGGCTCATTTAAATAAAAAGCTAATTAGCACTACTTGTATAACAATTGTCACCCTCTAAGCAATAACACGTTGATATTCAATGTTTGAGTCCAGAAATTAATGTGGGTTATGTAGACTCAACCCTATTGAGAGGGACGGTGTGAAGTTGTTTAAATAAGGTTCTGTAAGACACCTCCTTTACATTGTGGATAAGATCTGGAAGTAGGTCTCCTGGCAGGGCTTTGCACCAAGTGAAAGTTGTTTAGCTTGTTAACATCAGGGAACTTTAGTATGATAAGTCAGAACTGCTTAAAAATGATCACAAAAAATATTACATATCAGTATTAGAAGCCACATAACTACTAGACCTGGGTAAACCAGAATATTTGAGAGCAGAGCCAAGCCAAGGGACTTAGCTTGGATCAAAGAACCATTAGAGCTGACTATACACATTTGAAAAAAAATTACATAAAGTGATATATATAAGGTCACTGTGACCGCGAGGAAGTAATGCCAAAATATCCTCATAGACTTGGCTCTTCCTTGGCTTATCCTCATTCACAGAGAGCCAACCCAGAGCCAGGACTTGGTGCAAGCTTTCATTGGCTTACCCACCTCTTATTGCTAATGGGTCATATTGCAGATTCACTTATATTTAGAAGGACAGGTGGCCAGCACAGTCCCAAATTAAATCAAGTTAACACTATACTTCTTCACAGCTTTCCTGTGCCTAAATTAATTTAGCATTGCAAACTCAGGATGTTCTCTACCATTACCCTGTTAAAAGGTGGCAGTTTTCCTTTTTATTTCTATACAGACTCACAAAGCCATTACAATTTTTTTTCATCACTGTGTAGAGTGATCTATGATATCATTTTCAATCTGTCTAACTTTTTCCAAGTGGAAATTTTTCCAGGGGAGAATGACCTGAACTCCTTTTCTTGTTGCTGGGCTTTTTCTTCTACTTGATGGGGAAGCAGGTGATGATAATTCTTATATGCAGAGCTGTGTCAACCACAGATCTGAGATTTCAGAACCTGAAATCTGAGGGACCCATCGTCTTTTTCCACTTGGAGGTGATGATGATTTGCCTTCCAAGAAATAAGCAAGAGATTCACTTCTCAAATTTGGAGATATCAGGCCATCTACACAGAAGTCCAGTACCCCTACATTGACCCTAGGAATCTCTTCAGATATGCCTTTGTAATTAAAGCATATACATTCCACTGAAATTCACTGTTGCTGTACAACTTGAGAAATTACATTTTAAGATTTTGTTTGAACTTTTCTGTGCCCCAGTTTCTCCATGGGTAAAAGGGCTTGTAGCAGCAGGCTTGGAGTAGGCCCTTGCTCTCTTTCAGTGCCATGTTACTCACATAGTCTCTTACTCAGGGACTGCCTCCCTCCAGAAACAGTACAGGCTACCCTTGCCATTTTCAGGGGATATGTTTTGGAGATCCCTGCGAGTGGCAAAATCTGTGAATATGGCACTGTGTTCATGAACGTCGTCTGTGTTCATGAATGTAGTGCCCCCAGTGGCTGCAGGGGGGGGGGGGGCACGGCTGCGCTGGAAATGGTGGGAACCTGGCGGCAGCAGCAAGAATCCAGCGGCAGCAAGCGTGGAGCTCCCAAGGAAACTGGCTGCAGCAACATGGGCGGGGGCTGCTGGGAAATGGAGTCCGGCCACTGATCAAATCCGCCAATTTGCCCAGCTGTGCTCTGTGGCATAGTTAAAATAATACTCTGTAGGGGGCAGAGAAAGGCCACGAAGTCTTCTTACCAACATAGTGCCCCCAGCAGCTAGGGGGGCATGGCTGTGCTGGCAACGGGAGCCCAGCAACAGCAAGCGCAGAGCTCCTGAAGAGCTCCTGTAAGTGTATTTAAGATGTGGGTTCGGCATTCACAAATATTTGAAACCGCGAATGCCAAACCCGCAAATAGCAATGGTTTCCTGTACCTTTTTTCCTTGTTTGCTCTGCCTGGCCAGTGAGCTTTTCCTACAGCTTCCTATAGACAACGGCCTATCTGCAGAGAACCAAGGTTCTTCCATGTCGACTAATCTCCAAGTGGTGTCTCTTTATTTTATGTTGAAGACTGACATTAGTGGCAGATATAGCAGGGTACAACAGCTCTCTTTAACCCTTCTTCACCCAGAAAAGCCCATCACAGGGATATAAATGTATACCTTCTCACTGAGGGACTCCTGAATAGGATCATCACCAACATGGCATAAAAATTTAGGGACCAACCTCTAATTTGAGATATATCATTTTATGGTTCTTTAAAACAACTGGCTTGTAATAAATGTGTTCACAGAATGACCTGCTGAGAGGATAGCAGTCTTCCAGGAGACCCAGTGGCAAGGAGGGTTAATGTCAGCAATGTAAAGCATAATTAATCTTATCTGTCACTGCAGCTGCTTCACATAATTTTGACCAAATAGTGAATATCATATATCTTTGCCAAGTTAATTTAAAGAAGTAGGACCACGGTATTGCATTTAGATACAGGTGGTCAGTGAATCTTCTTAACTTAGCACCTTTAAGACTACTTTTAATTCTGTGATTTGATCAAATTCTGTAAATGTACCATCTCTGGGCATCTACACAAGACCACAGAGGCTACTTGGACACACTGGAATTCCAGCACGTTGGACCAGACTCGATTAGTCAAGTCTACCAGAGCATAGCAACTGCCATAGTCCAGAAACCTCCTGCATCTCGTGTATCAGCATCCCCGCTGATAAAAATAGTGCTATGGGAACTTGAACTAAAGCTCATCAAACAAGGGACACTTATACATGAGATGCAGCAGCACTTTAATTAGAGTGGCTCTTGGAGCTGCTCGAAATAAAGCACTGCCCCTCTCCCACCCCCACCCCCTCCCCAGAGCACATATAAAAGTGCACTCTGATGTTAACAGAACTGTTCCCTGGAAGCCAGGATTGAGGATTTCAGCTTTCATTTAGAAATCTCTGAGGGAGACTTCTGAATTTTTTAAAGACAGTGTGGCATCTAAGTCCCACTCATATTCAGGACCATTTAGGCCTTTGAAAATCTACTCCAGCAGCATCCTGTAAATGAAATCTAAGGCAAGCCAATGTCTAGGGTGTGAGAAAGAAGCAGCCTGTATTGGGAGTGAGCCTGGCTCTACTTGCCCTTCAACTGCCCCAGCTTATCCTCTCCATCATAACTAGACTCTGTACAAGTGAAGGAGACTCACTCTTGGACCTGATACAAATAGAGCTTCATCAGGCAGTGGAAATCTGCCAACTTACAAACTGTGTGGGACCCCAATAAACCACCCAGCTCCATCACCAGAGAGCACACCCTTTGCCCCATCAAACCATTCTGGCTAGAGACTGCAGAACCACAAAACAGCTGCTGAGGTTGCTTATAGGAAACATCTTGCATGTAAGAGACACCTGAAGAAAACCCAAAGGGGGAGGGGGGCAGAGAATAAGAGGGATGAAGAACAAGCATTGCCAAAAAGAATAACACGGCCACCAAATTATTTTTGTAACAGACTGCCAATGTGGGCTCACCAGATTGGCTTGAGATACTTACCCTGGGCTAAAAACAGTGCTGGTGAACTCTGAGCAACCCCAAGGGTGGAGCAGGGGAGCCCTGCCCTGTGGAAAAGGAGAAGCCAATCAAAAGAAGGGGTTGTCAATCCCCTCATTTGCATGGAAGGGGGATGGCCGGGGTTGTGGGCCAGCCACCCTGAGCCCTCGTTGGCCGGTTTGCAAGCCAGGGAGGGACTGCCGGAGGAGATAAAAGCAGCAGCCGAACTGGCATGTGGAGATGCTGACAGCGACTCTGGGGAATGATGCAGGAGGCCTAAGAAGAGCTGGAGTGAGCTGACCCAGCAGAGGGAGCAGAGAGACCCCTCTGAAGAACCTCGAAGGCCCTGGGAGAAGAAGGCAGCGGCAGCCAGCCGTGCCTCCACCCCTGCAGCAGACAGGGAGTAGCAGCCAGGGCTTGGGACAGAGAGCTGGTGCCCCAAGGCCCCATCGCAGTGTGCTGGATGTGCCGGGTGTCCCGGAGGCTAGGGGTGGCAGTCAGCCCCCAACTCCAACGCAGAGAATAAGCAGTAGCCAGGAGCGCAGGTGGCATCCTTATCCGGAGCAGGGAGCTGGGCCAGTGAGTTGAGGAAACACCTTACCTCCCCCGGGAAGCAGGACTGCAGCAGGCAAGGCACTGGGATCCTGAGGAGCGACAGAGCACCAGGACGAGGGTCCCTGGGAGCTTGGAGTGCAGGCTGACACCTGGAGCAGGATTGGCAAGCCGTGAGGCATGTGGGGCACCTGGCCAGTCATCTGGAGCAGGGATTTAGATCAGTGACCACTGGGAGCTGCCTGTGCTGCTGACCCTCTGCCACTGACTGCCCCAGAGGGGAATCAGTCCTGTCCCTTATTCTGCAGCTGATTGTCATCGGATGGAGTCCCTGAGCTTTGTGCTTGGGTCATGTCAATTGCTGCAGGAGCCTACTCTGTTGCTTGTTGCTTGCCTTTTTGGTTGCCACGGAGGGTCACCCTTCAGCCTCTTTGGGGGGTTGGGTTTGATACAATTTGATTGCTGCAGACCAGAAGAGCTTACACTGTTGCAGTCTGTCACTTATTGGGAAGCCTGTTGGAGCTGCTGGAAGTGAGCACCCTGCTTCCTTGCTGTAGCATCTCAGCAGTGGCTGAAAGCTGCCAGTTATCCTACCTGTGGTTCCTGAGTCAAGGGTTGACTAATGCATTCTTGTTTGTTTTGTGATTCTGGTTATGCCATTTAAGTTCACTTGTAAATAGCCTTTCCTATTATTCTTGTTTTGTAAAGAAAGTGTAAATAGTTAAATCAGTTAAGTGTTAGACTTTCTTGGGACCACGGGCTGCTCTATGGGGAGCAGGGGCCTGTTGGAAAGTAAATTGGTGCTGGCTGGAAGCCCTGCCCCACTCTCACCTCACCATCCCTGATATTTGGGCAGGGGCGGCAACTATTGGGCCGCCATCCGGGTTACATTTTGTTTGACTCACAGGAGATTAGCACAAATATAGCTAGCACCAGCAGCCAAAACAGGCTGGGATAGCTTTTAGTGTCATAAGACATTTTAACAAGTGTGAATATTTTTTTTCAAGGAAATACAGGTACAGCACATTAGTACTGGGAGCGGGAGGGGAGAAAAGCAGGAAGTTTCAGCTGATGGAAAATGACCAGATATACAAGAGAGACCAACTAAATGACTGAAGAATGGTGACTGTGGAATGCCAGACTTGGGAAAGGAAACTGAACATATTTTTAAGGAAATAGTTGGGCACCATTTGGCTTTTCAGAAGTAGCACATAGGAAAACCTGTAAAACACAAGGTGCATTAAGGAGAGAAATAATGACCAGAAGAGGCCCTTTTTCTCTTCACTCCTGAGTGAGCAGTGGAAAGAGACTAGTTTTAAAGTCACAAGAATTTGTGATGGTCGATGTATCCAGGAGTGTTTTCTAATTTTATCTAGACTCAAGTATTACCATAGCTGCCAGCAAATACATTTGCAGGGGAAATCTATTATCTTCCCTGCAAAATCCTGTATTTTTATGAATTCCTTCTGCATGTACAGATTCACCATTTCTCAAGGTTCTCTAGGCTTTCACCTTTTTCCATACAGTAATACAGCACTGTTCTAATTAAAGAGCATGCCATTTGTTGTTTTAAAACGTTAAATAAAACAAGTTTGAGAAGCTTTTAACCAGGAGGTTGTGTTTGAAATTACAATATTGGGCCTTAAGTCTGCATGACAGATGAACAACAGAAGACAGACACAGGCAAATGTTTTCCAGCCAGTCTTAACTAGCCTGTACTTACTCAGAATGTTATGCCCATGTGAAGTATTCAATTCTATACAGGTGCTAATTGGCACACCTACACATGTATTTACTCCAGCCTAAATTTACTGTGCATTAAGTTATTGCCCAGTGGGAGCATCTACACATGCAATTAGTCACAACTAGGTTTACTGTGCATTACCTTAATGTGCAGTAAGCAATTTTGGGCAAGTGTCTACATGTGCAGAGTGCCAGGTCCCTTCAGCCCTGCCATGTACCCCTGTGGCCATTGTGGGGAGCTCCAGCCTCCAGCCCCAGCTGCCAGCACGTGACAGCCATCATTAAAACACAGTTCCACTTGCTGCTGTCTGGGCAGCTAGTTCCAATGCACAGAAGAGCAGCATGGCACACACGGAGGCCACACATGGCAGTTCGGTTTGTGCCCCCTCTGCACCCCTGTGCTATGGCTACCCTAGCCCCTGGCCCTAGAATTGAGGAATAGGATCCCCCAATCCTGATGACTGCCTTGATCGCCCTGTTAACCCACCGCAGTCACCATTGCCCGGCCCACAGCCATCATGCTCTGTCCAGCTCCCCCACATGCAGTGATTGCTTGCCTACCTGCAGCACATCCTCCCAGGGCCCCCACTACTATGAAGCTGTTGCCAGCAGCATGTGAAGAGGGACTCCAGGAGGCCCACCGCCTCTGGGCCCACCATGCCAGCCAGCACTGGTGGCAGCACCTGGTGCAGGAGGACTGAAGCAATGAGCAGTGGATCGATGCTTTTCACATGACCTGGGCCATGCTCCCTGACCTGCATCACCAGCTCCGGCCCCACTTGCAATGCCAGGACACTGTGATACACCCAGCCATCCTTGCCAACACTCACCTGCCCTGCCACCCCCAGAACCTATCCCCCTTGCCCACCCCCAGCACCACTCTAATAACAGGCACAAGTGGAAACAAAAAAGTTTTATTCCCCTCACAACATCCCCCATCCCTCCCACATCCCTCCCCAACACACAAAGCCCCTTCCTCTCCCCTCAGCCAATAAAGCTCCCTCAACCAGAGCCCCTCCACCACCCTCCCTACCCACCAAAAATAAAAAAACCCTCTTCCCGATGTGGAAATTATACACAAGAGTCTCAATCTTTTAATGTCCCAGAGTTGGGGGCCATGGAGTGGAGTAGGCACCCAGCACCCTAGCCTCATCCCATTCCCCCACAGGTCTGGGGGCTGTGGCAACTTCAGTGGGCTTGTCCTGGGTTCATGGCAGCCAGTGCTCCTCCAGGGTGGGTGGCTCTCCCTCCAGCTGCCTGAGTCCAGGTCCAGCAAGGCCAGCATCCCTTTGTGATGCCACTCCTGGCCCTTGGCCACATGGCATTGGGCAAGCGGCCGGGAGGTGGTGGCAGATCCAGGGCGGGGGCCAGGTCAAGGGCTCCTGAGGGCGGGAGGCACTGAAGGACCTGCCTTTGCAGAGGCCTACAAAGGATGGAGGATGGGAGTAACCTCCAAGGAGGATTATTCTGCACTGGTCCGGTCCTGTAGGGAGCATACCAGGAAAGCCAAGGCTGCAACTGAACTCCAACTAGCTTTGAGCATCAAGGACAATAAAAAGTCCTTTTTCAGATATGTGGGGAGCCGGAGGAAAAGCAGGGGCAACATTGGACCCTTGCGGAACCAGATGGGGCAACTGACAACTGACGCCCAGGAAAAAGCCAACCTATTAAATAGGTACTTTGTGTCGGTCTTTCATCAGTCCCATGGGACGCCCATGCCCACTACGGGACAGGGAAGTCCGGGTGAGGGTGATCCCCTGCCCTCCAATAATGCTGACTTCGTGAAGGAACATCTTGAGAAGCTGGATACCTTCAAGTCAGCCGGCCCTGACAATCTTCACCCCAGGGTACTCAAGGAGTTGGCGAGCATCATAGCCCAGCCTCTAGCACGGATCTTTGAAAACTCCTGGCGCTCTGGTGTAGTGCCCAAAGACTGGAAGAAGGCCAATGTGGTGCCTATCTTCAAGAAAGGGAGGAAAGTGGATCCAGCTAACTATAGGCCCATCAGCCTGACTTCTATCCCGGGGAAGATCTTAGAAAGGTTTATTAAAGAGGCCATCCTTAATGGACTGGCCAACGCCAACATCTTAAGGGATAGCCAGCATGGGTTTGTTGCGGGTAGGTCTTGCTTGACCAATCTCATTTCCTTCTACGACCAGGTGACCTATCACCTGGACAAGGGAGAAGAGATTGATGTCATATATCTTGACTTCAAAAAAGCCTTCGATCTGGTGTCCCATGATCGCCTCTGGGAGAAACTGGCCAATTGTCGCCTTGGGTCCTCCACGATCCACTGGCTGGAAAATTGGCTCCGGGGTCGGACCCAGAGGGTAGTAATCGATGGAAGTCACTCATCGTGGTGTCCTGTGACCAGTGGGGTCCCCCAAGGCTCTGTCCTTGGACCCATACTGTTCAACATCTTCATTAATGATGTGGACACTGGAGTCAGAAGCGATCAGAACTGGCCAAGTTCGCCGATGACACCAACCTCTGGGGCAAAGCATCCACACCAGAAGACAGGCAGGTTATCCAGGCTGACCTGGACAGGCTCAGCAAGTGGGCGGACGAGAATCTGATGGTGTTCAACGCCGATAAATGCAAGGTTCTCCACCTTGGGAAAAAAAACCCGCAGCATCCTTATAGGCTCGGCAGTGCTATGTTGGCTAGCCCAAGGGATGACGACTAGGTCGAATGGTCATAAACTACTACAAGACCGTTTCAGGCTGGACATAAGGAAGAATTTCTTTACTGTCCGAGCCCCCAAGGTCTGGAACAGCCTGCCACCGGAGGTGGTTCAGGCGCCTACATTGAACACCTTCTAGAGCAAAATGGATGCTTATCTTGCTGGGATCCTATGACCCCAGCTGACTTCCTGCCCTTTGGGCAGGGGGCTGGACTCGATGATCTTCCGAGGTCCCTTCCAGCCCTAATGTCTATGAAATCTATGAAACCTCTTCCCAGGCCCAGGTTGGGGCCTGCTGCAGGGTGGTGGGCAGGTACAAGGGACCCTGTGGGGCCATGGACAGAGATGGGGCAGTGGGGGATGCACACATGACCACCAGGCCTAGGAGGGTGTTCAGGATCTGGCAGTCATCATTCGTGGCCTCCACTGCCTGAGCCTGGATAGCCACTTGCTGCCTGTCCAGATCGATCTGCTTCTGCTCCAGTGCCAGGAGTTTGGCCCAGATCTCCCACCCTGCCTGGTCCCGCACGTCCTCCTGGGCAATTTCCTGGGTGATATTCTCCTCCCACCAGGCCTCCACCCATACCTCCCACTCCTCTGCCACCTCCATCAACCAATGGAGCAGGACGGTCCAATTCTGGATACACTGCTGGTGCAGCTGGCACATCCACAGGGCTCTAGTGCTGAGTGGTGGCGACCCTGACCTGGCATCCCTGCTGGGCACTGAGGCTTCTCCCCCATATCCAGATGCTGGACCTGCAGAGCCATGAGACAGAAGCCTTTTGGGAGAGTTTGCAACATTGGTGGCCATATATAAATTTACTAGGGGGCACCAGTGGGGAATTCGGAGAGACCTTGTTCCCCTGAGTGCCTCCTGGAGTAACAAGGAATAACGGCCATAAGTTGTTAGACAGTAGGTTCAAACTAGACATCAGGAGGCACTACTTCACAGTCAGGGCAATTAGAATCTGGAACCAACTTCCAAGGGAAGTAGTGCTGGCTCCTACATTGGGGGTCTTTAAGAGGAGGCTTGACGATTACCTAGCTGGGGTCATTTGAGCCCAGTTTTCTCTCCTGCCCAGGGCAGGGGGCCAGACTAGAAGATCTGCAAGGTCCCTTCTGACCCTACATCTATGAATCTATAAATTTCAGAAATAAGATTCTCTATACCAGGGGCTGTGCACTGCCCAGCCTTAGATTCAGAATTGGCCGTGCACAGGTGCACAAGGACAGGTCAGGCAGGCCTGGGCCCAGGTGGCCACCAGCCAAACCCCCCATCCCTGCATGCTCCCCTGGGGCCAGTGGGCTGCTGGGTGCTGGCCACAGACAGCCTGCCTCCCCCAACTCGTTCCCAGGGTAGGACAGGCCAGGCTCCTGGTACAGGCTCCTGCTAGGCTCCTGCCACAGCTCCAGACGCCACTCCCCCTTTCTCCCTGAAGTCCACCCACTCTAATGTGCTGCTTCCCAGCCCACAGCACCCGGGCTTAAGGTACATGGGGCTCCTGAACAACTGGGACATGGAACAGGCTGTGCCCCTGCCTTCCTTTCTGGGGGCCTCTCCAAAGGGGTGACCTGGGGCCAGCCCCCCGCTGTGCTACTGCTGTACCCTGAGCATGCCCCTGCTAAGCGTGCCCTGGCTGGTGCACAATGAGCTATTTGTTCAGGCTGAGGGGTGCCCAACTGCTGCTGATTCTCATGGTGCTCTGGGCACACCTGCACACCTGGTATGGGACCGTGAGTTAAAACAGTGTGGGGAGCAGGCCCAGGCTCCCCTGCAACCTCCACCACTACCTGGAGGGCTACTTGTTGCAGGGCTTCACATCCCTGCCCTCCACTACCGAGGAGGACATCACTGCCAGCATCAACATCTTCCTTGGGGTGTGAGAGGCCCATGCCTACCTAGCTGCAGGGGTAAGGGCTGTTCAATATAGTTTGCACTGTGTCCCACCTCTCTGTGTGCTGTGGAGGGGAATCCAGAGCCAGTGAATGTGGGCAGGCCAGGCAGGGATGGGGGCAGGGGCAGGGAGGGCCCTCCCCCACAATGCAGGGCTTACCATGTGTCTGGATGGTGCAGCTGGCAGCCCAGCACAGTCCTCCCAGCAGGTGAACGCATGCAACTATGGCTGGTGTCCTTGGCCCACGGGGTGTGTTGTGCAGGTGCCTGACTGGGAGAGAAGCTAGTGCTGCTGATGGCTGGTGGTAACATGGACAGCTGTTCCTCATGGCTGGCTCTGGGTCTGCACAGATACTGAGGCTGGTGCTGGCCACGGCTCCCCAAGCTGCTGGTGCAGGGAGCAGCTGCAGAACTGGGTGGGAAGGGACAATGAATGCCCAAGAGTCCCTCCTCTGGTGACACATCACTGGAGGTTCGGGGGAGGGGGGAGGCTCAGGCAGGCCACCCATGCTGGTATAAACTGCACAGTTGTGTCCTGGGTCCCAGGGCAAAAGAATAGAGGTCAGCTGCTGCGTAAAGCGCATGGTCTTGTGGGCACGGCTGGACCATCAATTGTGGCTGGTCATGGCTGTGCGGGCCGGGAGCAACCCAAGCCCTTTTCCGTGCTGCACGCGGGCTGTGGCCAGCAGCCCGGACACGCTGGATCGGAGAGGGAGGGCGACGAGCTGGAATTAGGCACAAACGCTTAGCGGTAGTTTTAAAGATTGTTTACTTACACCGAGATGGCAGTGGTGTAGGCTGGA
>NW_005841967.1:1227161-1227972 GCF_000455745.1 Alligator sinensis | reverse complement strand
GGCTAACAGGCCAATCGTTAGCCGCCACGTGGGAATAATTTAAAACTAGCCAATAGCGGGGAACGAATTTGCATACCGGTGGCGGGAACTCTTTTGCACCGTGCATTTCTCTTGCAACTCGAGCAATGCACTCTGCAAAAGAAGCTGCAGAAAGGCGGGAAACTCGTCCCTGCATGGGGGTTTTCCTCTGCAACAAGAAACTCTCCCGTGAAATGAAGCTGCAACTTGGCGGGGATAATTCTGGTGCCGAAGCACACACAAAATCATGCCTTTGGGTCATGACATCCCCCCTTGCTGAAGGCATAACAGAATTATACCTCATATCTATTATCCAAGTCATCAGTAGCTCTGTCAACGGTCCGTGGAACTAAACGAACATATATAAAATTAGCTAACATAAGAAATTCGTCCTCAAGGGATCGAATCAAATAATAGCCGGCACACACAAATATACACATAATTACATTCATAACAAAAAACTGAATGATCAGGGCTTCAGTGGGCGTCATGGCGGAGTCGCGTACCAGGCCCTCACTCCTCTCGGTGATGTTGTCCTTCTCGGGGCCTTTCTCCACCACGCACTCTGAAGTTCGGATCTGTAAAAGAACTCTCTGAAACAATTATTTTACCCATATTTACAAGACCTATATGAAAACGATCAATTAAACTTGCTGTCACTATTAAACATATAATACAAGTATAAACATGATTCTAATCTAAACAGCTACTCAACTCGATGAAATCGTCGAGGAGTCATCAAATTCTTCTAAATAACTAAAACCTAACTCGTAGGCTAGTTGCCACTGTCCCG
>NW_005841967.1:1223842-1225204 GCF_000455745.1 Alligator sinensis | reverse complement strand
CTTATAAAATTTGCGCTCGAAGACGGGAAGAGGTGGGCGATGGATCAGGTCGCCAAGCTCCTCTGAATCTCACACAGGGTCTCTATTACCCTGCCGTGTATCCAGAGTCCCCATGAGATGGATGTGGAGTCCTCTTCGGCCTGGGCGGAAACTGCTCAAGCCTCTTATACGGCTAACAGGCCAATCGTTAGCCGCCACATGGGAATAATTTAAAACTAGCCAATAGCGGGGAATGAATTTGCATACCGGTGGCGGGAACTCTTTTGCACCGTGCATTCCTCTTGCAACTCGAGCAATGCACTCTGCAAAAGAAGCTGCAGAAAGGCGGGAAACTCGTCCCTGCACCGGGGTTTTCCTCTGCAACAGGAAACTCTCCCGTGCAATGAAGCTGCAACTTGGCGGGGATAATTCTGGTGCCGAAGCACACACAAAATCATGCCTTTGGGTCATGACAATGGCCACCCACTGCGCCCACAAATCTTGACTTTTATGCAGCATTGCCATACTGACTGGTTGTGCCCTCAGTCCTGCATCCTGCCCAAGAGGGCCTCATAAATGTTGGTGCTGCAGCGTTCACCCCGCTCAAACTGGCATAATACCTCTGTATCACCCCAGAGCTCCATGAAGTTGCCAGTCTCCTTCTGGGTCCAGCTGGGGCACTGGCTGGAAGGCACGGGTGTCTGGACACATGTGGTGCCAGGCATGGATGGCAAGGACGAGGACATGCTGAGTCCTATGACAGTTCTCTGGGCCTCTGTGCAGCTGTCCCACTGTTGTTTGCCCTGGGCAGCTACCAGCAGGGGCATAGCAAGGGACTGGGAGCTGCATGGGGAAAGACTATGCCCCACAGCACCTACAGGTACAGGGTAGTCTGCTGGGGGTATGCAGCAGACAGGTGGTGCTGCCCCTGCTCCAGAAGCAGCCTGCAGGCAGCCCTTGGGGCTGGCAGGCCTGGACAGAGGCCGTAGCATGTTGCAGAAGGCTGCTGGCCCCAACAACAGTGCCCAGCAGAGCTGCACAGCTGGGCAGAGCTGAGCAATAGCACTTGGCTCTGTGTGGTCTGCCCAGGGCCTGCAGGGCCCTCAGGCGCCCTGGTGTATGTGCCCCAGGGCACAAAATGTCTGCAGATTTTTATAGCCTGTAGACAGGGGCTGCCAGGTCAAGAGATCCAAGAGGACCCAGAAGAGGAGGCGACGAGTGCTCGTCATAGGCGACTCCATCCTGAGAGGTACGGAAGGGCCCATCTGTCGCCAGGACCCTTCAGCACGAGAGGTATACTGCCTGCCCGGAGCAAAGATTCGGGATGTGACGAAGGTAATCCAGGCCAGGATCAAGCCCACCGATTATTACCCCATGGTCCTA
>NW_005841967.1:1204071-1221426 GCF_000455745.1 Alligator sinensis | reverse complement strand
GCTCGGTCCTTGGACCGATACTCTTTAATGTCTTCATCAGTGACTTGGACGAGAGAGTGAAATGTACTCTGTCCAAGTTTGCAGATGACACAAAGCTATGGGGAGAAGTGGACACGCCGGAGGGCAGGGAACAGCTGCAAGCAGGCCTGGACAGGTTAGACAAGTGGGCAGAAAACAACAGAATGCAGTTCAACAAGGAGAAATGCAAAGTGCTGAACCTAGGGAGGAAAAATGTCCAGCACACCTACAGCCTAGGAAATGACCTGCTGGGTGGCACGGAAGTGGAAAGGACTCCAAGATGAACATGAGTCGGCAGTGTGACGAAACCATCAGAAAAGCTAATGGCACTTTATCGTGCATCAGCAGATGCATGACGAATAGATCCAAGGAGGTGATACTTCCCTCTATCGGGCACTGGTCAGACCGCAGTTGGAGTTCTGCGTGCAATTCTGGGCGCCGCACTTCAAGAGGGATGCGGATAACCTGGAGAGGGTCCAGAGAAGGGCCACTCGTATGGTTAAGGGCCTGAAGACCAAGCCCTACGAGGAGAGACTAGAGAAACTGGACCTTGTCAGCCTCCGCAAGAGAAGGTTGAGAGGTGACCTTGTGGCTGCCTATAAGTTCATCACGGGGGCACAGAAGGGAATAGGTGAGTATTTATTCACCAAGGCGCCCCCGGGGGTTACAAGAAATATTGGCCACAGGCTAGCAGAGAGCAGATTTAGATTGGACATTAGGAAGAACTTCTTCACAGTTAGAGTGGCCAGGGTCTGGAACGGGCTCCCAGGCAGCCCAGCCCTGGGGCAAGAGAGGCTCCTAAGCTGCAGCCCCCCGGTGGCTGGGCAGATCCAACAGCAAATTTGCTGCCAGGTCATGTCTACATGGGTGTTACTGCGCAGTTACTAATCACGCTTAAATTTGCTACCTGCATTTAGCAAATTTAATCGCTTTTAAGGGTTTTTACTGCCCAGTAAGAGCATGCACATGTAGAGGCACATGCTTACTGTGCAGTAAACTAGGCAACTGTGCAGTAACATGCCTCATGTAGATGTGGCCACCGAAACCCAGTACAAGACTAGGTTCTTTTCATTATAATGCCAACAATCTTAATTTTGATGATGGCAATATATTTTGATTCAAAGTTATCATTTCAGTTCAGTGAGTTTAAACTTTTACAATACAGTAACATGTTGATTTTGAAATGATATATTTGCATTCTAATTAATGTTAAAATGAGTTGATGCTTGGCACCAAAATGAAATAATTTAGTGGTTCAGAATCACATTTTTTTTCTGAAATTCTGTTCTGCAAAAAAATTAAAAAATATAGTGTGTCTTTACATTGCAGAGAGAAACTGATTCAAAATGTTGGAATTTGCAAGTAAATGAAAAAATCTGTTTCTGACCATCTTTTGACTATTACTATTGCCTAAGGAACCCTTTGAAGAAACAGCCTAAGGCACTGAAAACTATAAAAAGTTAAATGAAAATCAGGATAAAGAGGCTAGGATGAAGCAGAGATTATTTTTAGTACTGGAGAGGCCAAAATATTTAAACCATTATATTTTGCATGAAACCTCATGTGTCTGTATGGATTTGTTCAACACCAAACACAAATGAGGATTTGAAATTTCACAAGTCACTTTCATTGATTTCTGATCATGTAAGACTTTGAGCTCCTCTTGAATGGCATTAAATACCTGCTCCCTATAACAATAAGGACCTCCGCATCTTGCAAATTGAGACCGTATAACAAATAAGAGACAGCTGATACATAAAGCAACCGCGGAAGGTAAAGACTGTTAAACTAAGCGAATGTAGGCTGAAAGTGACTCAGAAACTGGATACAATGCACAGAGAAGTTAAAAACAATGCAATAGAAATAAGCAAGTAGAGGGTATGGATAAAATAACAGGGGATTTCCCAAAGGAAACACACTTGGCCAGATCTGCTGGAATGCACATAGAAAAATATATTGCTTGAAAATAGCAGATGATCTACTGCCAATGTCACCTCATTTGTGAAACAAAAGTCACAAAATATGAGAAATGTAGCTTCAATGGAGGGAGATCTCCAAGCACTGCATCACAGCAAAGCTGAAGGCAGATGAACTTGAAGATGTGATGGTAGCACCTACACGGTAAATGGCAAAATGTCCCTTTACTTATTAGGTTATTTAGTGACAATGCTGGCACAGCATTTACAGGTGTTCCCAGGACCACAGCACATTGAGCTAGGGCAGCACACCCCAGCTGGCAGGGAGACCAGAGCTGCTCCACCCCAGCTCAGTGTGCTGTGGAGAGGCTGGCTGTGGCCAGCAGACAGCCCCCTCACTGTAGCACCATCATGCCCCAGCCAGCCCCAGTCACCATGTACATGTGCGTTGTGGTGCACTAAATAACTCTGCTATAGGATAGTACCTGTGTCAAGGAGTACTATCTTATAGCTGAGTTAATTACTTTACTCCGGCCTAATAGTGCCTCACATGTAGACAGTGATGCTTTACTGCAGAGCTAATTAGGTAACTCCACAGTAAAGCACAAGTATAGATGCTCCCACTGATTACCAGTCATGCAGAAAAGCTCAGAACAAATCTTCTGCCCCTCCTACTTCACAAGTCACTTTAGATAAAGGAAGCCTCTCTAAAAATATGTGCACTGGGGAAAAACTACTTCCATAGATGGACAACAGCAAAAGATAGCCACATGCAAATGTTTTCTGTATAATCTCAACTAGGAGTTAAAGAATCCTGTTTCATGAAAATGTAGTAGTTTCAAAAATTGTTTCCATTGCAACGGGAAACAAAACCAAGAGTTTCTGAATTTTCTCATGATAAAAACAGAGGGTGCTCAACCCAGAATAACTAATAGTCCAGTGGCCAAACCAAGCAAAACCGGGATGGGTCTACTATATCACAGGTGCCTAGCCACTGAACATTTGGCTGTTCTGAAGTAGAAAGCTGTCTGTTTTGCTCATCTTGGCTGGGAATGTCTTTCTGGAATGAAAAAAGTTTCAGTTTCGATAGTCTAGCATTCTCTGACAAATAAAAAAGATCCATTCCCAGTAGACTCTGAGGTTCCTATATTCTGTTCTCAGTTACATATCTACAAATTAGAAAAGGTGCCTAAATCCAGATACCTTTGATCTCTAAGGACATTCAGTTCCAAATCTTATCCAACAGGCACTGCCACACCATGAGCCTGGTAAGGGAGGGCTCATGGTATTCTGTATAATAATGGCCTCCAAGAGGACAGCTCTTGTTGCTCACTAAATACTGTGGAGTTTGTAGGACCCTGAAAGCAGATTTTCCATATTTTATAAGGGATTATTCTTTAAGCATAATTCCACATGGTTGAAAGTATGTGTGTTTAATTAAGAAATTTTTATTCCATGCTCCATAAATAAGCACCAGCTATAAAAAAAAAAAAATCAGAACATTAACTCAGAAACTGAGTCTTGCTAACATAAAATTTTATAATGAAGGAGTATTTCAAAACTCAGCTCCTCCTGCATTTAGAAAATACACCCGGATTCCTATGGGAAGCTATGGCATTGCTATCACTGAAAGGTCAAACTGTATGACCTTTGTAAGGATTTTGTAAATTCTATGATGTGGCCTTAGTGAGTCATATACCAAATACTATGGTTTCATGCTCATAATTCTGTCATGTGTCAGAATCATTTGAATGAGGACAACCCAAAGAAAGCATGCCAATGGAGAAGCTGTCATGGTTAACAAATGCTCATAGACAAGAGTATGCTAGTAGATCATGGAGGGTATAGACAGATGTAACCTTTGTATTAATATCAAAGAGTAACCATATAAGTTCTTACAATTCAACTATTACATGTGCATGGTTTTGGAGCAATAGAAGTGTAGCACAACTGCTCAGTTTTAACCCTGCTTCATTCAGAGTGAAAATTAGGATGACTGAGCTAACTTGTACCTCTCCAGGCTCATGCAGAATTGGCAGTTATAGAGCAACAACTGATATACACTCCTGAGCAGCTGCCCTCATTCCCCTTTCAAAGCAACTAAAATGTACATTTATCCATAATCTGAAGGGGTTTAAAAGCAAGTTTACTCTTGTCATTTCCCAGTTAACGCTGCCTAAATCAATGCCAGTGAGTCCCAAACTGGTGATGGTGAGATGGATACAAGCCCTCTAGGAAATGGCGTGAGACAAACAAATCATTTCATATATTGAAGGCTACTGGCCAGCTATCAAACTGCAATCATTTTAGCCATTCAAACTAGGACCTTAGGCCATGTGTAGACAAAACAAGGGATGTGTGTGCATGACATTATAAAGCGCACTAAATGCTTTTGTACCGCTTTAATGGTGTCAGTGTGGAGAGGCAAGTAAGTGTGGAGTGTGTGCATGACACAGGAGTCTACTTAGCCCTAAATTTTCTGCAGATGTCTGGTGAGCCTTCCCTTTTTTATTTTTTTATTTTTTTTTGCAGTGTGATGTTGATGAATGAGATACTATCCCTTGGAATAAAACATCAGATATTTGGGCTTTGAAAGAGGTATACTATATGAGATTGAACCTTTACTGAATGTTTAAGAAAATTTGGAAGGAAAAGTTTGTTCAGCACACAAAACCTACCCACCTTCACTTGGCATCCTTCTTTGTATAGCATGTTTCTACTGAATGACTTGAACACCTGAAATTATGAAATGCTGACACTTTACCCCTCCAAAGTTACCTGGTAGATTATTTCTGGTACTACAAGTTCCAAGCATGCTGTCCATTCACTGCCTTCCATGAGACAATGGGAATTTAAAGAAATACACTTTAAAGAATAAGGGCCGCTACTGGCTCATTGGGGTAGTTACACTGACTTCAGGGAAAGATTGTTTCTCCTAATCACTTGGATAGGAACAGTCACATTCTCTCTCAATTAGACTTGTTTATATAATCCACCCCTCTTGCAAAAAGCAATTAAGTACAGAGCACTATTTCTCATAAATTACTAGCATGCATGGCTTTGGAACAAATTTTATAATAAAAAATCATTAAAATTGTGGAGGTAAATGGAGAGCAGGATAAAATGTAACATAGGTTTACCAACAAGTCAATTATACATACTAACCTCGTATCTTTCTTGGAAAAGATAACCGATTTTCTAGACAGTGGAAATATGGTAGAACTAATCTACAGAGATTTCATTAAAACACTAGAAGTTTATTAGGTAAACTGAAGATGTGGGTTACTAGAAGAATAGCAAGGAACAGACTAAAGGGAAGATGACAACAGATAACGTCAAAGGTGGATTTAGCAGGCTGATGGAAGTCACCAGAGGGGTTCCTCAATAACTACTATTAGCACCTATTTTATTTAAGACCTTCATAATTACTTGGCCACAAAATTAGGGGCCCTTCTAGACATGCAGGTAAAGGCACGATAGGATCTGATGCATGACCCACACAATAGCACTTCCTGCCATGCCACACATAGATGGCAGAAAACATTACTATGGGATTGAGAATTAGATCATATCACACCTTATTGCCAATTGTATTCCTGGGCTCCCCCTACACCAGCAAGCAGAAACTCCCACAGCTAGGAGTCCATTCAGCTGAAGTGATCTCCCAGCCATGGGAGCACCCCAGGCATCCCCACAGCTAGGAGACTGCAGCTGATCCAATCTCCCAGATACACGGTACATGGGCAGGGATGCTCTATACACCCTTGTGGCTGGGAGACAGTAGCTGATGTAGTGTCCCAGTCATGGGGCACCCCCACAGCTGGGACACTGTCAGTTGCAGTCTCCCAGCCACAAGGGTTCCCGGAGCACCCCTGCAGCTCGGAGCCATGTCAACTTATGGGGCTCCCAATCATGAGGATATGTGCTCCTGCAACTGGCAACCAGCATCATCTAAGAGCTCTGAGGCTCAAGGTACATGTGGGCCCCCCAGGTGAGAGCACTGATCAGCTGTAGGAGCACCTAGCCATGGGAGGTCCTGGCTGGACGTTCAATTAATGGCATGATAGGAAGCAGCTACAAAGTTATTACACATATTTTGTGGAATAACATTGTAGTTTATTGCTCTTTTTATCGTGCCATTAATTGATTGAATGTGTGGCTGGGGGATCACTTAAGACACTATTTACTGGTAAATTACACCTTAAGTGTAACATGCAAATTAAGGCTAGGAATCTGCTCATGAGATCTGCTGAGGACAAAGTTATGAGGCATCATCAACCAAAAGGAGGATCAGAAATCATACAGGAAAAATTGGGTGATCTTTAAGACTGAAGCAACAGAAGTTAGATACAATTCAGTAGTAACAAATGCAAGACCATGCATTTGGAGTCTAATAGTTATAAGGGTGGTGTGTTAGTCACTGAAAACAATTGAGGAGTAGAAAGACACTGTTTTAATCAATCAGAGAATGAGTGCCAAAACAACAAAAACATTTTAAAATTTGGGATATATCTAACAAGGTACTCCCAGTATTAATAGGGATGTATTAATGTATTGATGAGGCCTCATCAGTGACTCGATGAGTGTGTCTATACATCGCCATATGGCAACATTGGGTATGGGTGGTTACTGTGCCAATACTGCAGCAGTATGGGGTGGTTACTGCGCTGTACATGCAGCGCACAGTTAGATTTCACCACTATGTTGCTGTAGCAGCACGCTATACCAGGGGAGCATGCTACTATAGTAACATAGCTACCAATCACCTGTAGACCCACGTGACCACCACATAGCAGTAACATGCTGTATGGTGACGTAACACATTGCTACGTCACTGCAGGGTACCCTATGTGTAGTTCTGCCCATACATATTCAAAAAAGTTTAATTCAAATGGAAGTAGATATAAAGAGGAGCTACTAGGATGACCAGACCCTAACACAATCAGAGACTAAAAGCACTTGGTTGTTTAGTCCAACAAAATGAAGACTAAGAGGGGATATAGTTATTTTCTATAAGTACTTTGGGAAGTTAACACCAGATGTCAGCCTAAGAACAAATGAGTGCAAACTGGCAATGAGTAAATTTCAACTGGAAAGAAGGTTCTAGAACAGCCTTCCCACACCCTAATAGGAGGATTGCCTAATAGGAGACAAACCTGTCCACCTCCCCAACCCCTTCCCTCACCTTCATTTTTAAGCTAGGGTTTGAACAATTTATGAAAAGAATTAGAATAACATAGAAGAAAAGAATTGAGCAATTTATGAAAAGAATTAGAAGACATAGTGGTAGCAGGGGTCTGAACTCTGACCCCATCCTATGTTCCTAAATGAATACATTAGGTGCTTCAAGCAAGAAATGGGGGCTAATGTACAAAATTGTGCCTATGATGTACTGCCTATAGGAACCCAACTCTTTGAATTGTTTTCATAGACACTGCTTGGCAGATAAAAACTGTAAATCCTGTTTCAAAATTCGTGTCTGATTTTGACATTTTTTGAGGGTTTGCTAAACATGTGCCCTGTGTTAGAACTGTCTTTGGTTTCAACTGTGAAAGGATCACAAGATTAGGCTCAAAGACCAAGATTTTAAAGGTCTTTAAGCACCAAATTGTTGTAGGAGTTAGGCACCTAAAAATCTGATCTTAAATCATTTGCATCTAACAATCTGGGTTGACAGTTTTGTGAGAATTACAAGACAGCTAGCAAGCATCAGTTTCTGGTTGAGACAGATGTAGCATAAAAACAGGCTGTGTGTTGTAACATTTTGGCACCTCAAGATTTTGGAATTACTGTACCTTTTATCTAAGTATTTCAGAATCCCTAAAAAGGATTCATTTAAATTTGGCAATATTTGAGGAACAAGTCTGGAGGGTTCTTTTCATTCAACCCAATTCTTTCTCAATACATTGGGGAAGATACTACCATGAATCTTACAATAAGCCAGAAAGCTCTGTTATTGGTGAATGGTCTTACAGTCTTCAAACTGTGTGGGTATTAAATTGCCTTAGGTCCTTTGGTTCAACCTCCTCTGGAAAGTGCTACGTCTAAAAGTGAAATCTCACTGGCAGGAAAACAACATTTCTGGTGCTGAAACTTTAACATAGAATTGTAGTGTTACAAGTGCATTCACTTGTCAATAATTTCTATAAAACACCTGACACAGGGCCAGTGTCATCCCCACCCAGAGCCATCCCTAGCGCAGGTGTGAATCAGGGAAACCACCCCAGGCTCTGCACTTTGGGGGGCCCTGCGGAGTGGGGCAGAACAGCAACAGCGTGGACCCGGGTGGAGTGGTGGCTCTGCATCCAGCCGCTCGCTGCCCTCCCACCCCAGCTTGCCACCTCACAGCTTCTTCAGGTCCAGTGCCTGGATTGGAGCGGGGGTGGGGGCCCGCGTGGGCTGATTTGCACCAGACCCCTCACTCTGCTCAGGTCAGCTCTGTCCCCACCATTATTTTGTCTTTGGCTAGGTACAGCTGTTATGCTTATAGCAGTATAAGTGAAAGGAAACCAGTCTACACCCATAACTAAACAGAAGTTCAGTGCAAATAGGTTGGTTTAAAAATGGCAGAACTTGGGCTAGGATAGACCTGGATGGATGTAGTATCAGGCTTAAGCGAATTAGGTTAGATCATTCTATTGCATTTCTGCACTGGATCCCCTCCCAACTCAGGTTAGGTTACTGTCTGCTAGCATCCCAGGCAGCTTTGCATTTTTCCGCTAGCCCGCCCTTATAGGGAGGTGCACTGAAACTTGGCTTTGCATGGTTGCTCTGAGCTGTCAGCTGCAGGCAGGGCTGGGGAGGAGGGAAGGGAGCATCTGTATCTCAGTATTTTTCTATCTTTAAACAATGTCCCTAGGCATGCCTTAGTATCCTCTGGGGGACCACTCCCTAGGGGGTGGGACACAAGGAACAAGTCAGCCCCTCGGAGCTCTGGGAAATGGCAGGCATCTAGCAGCAGGGACCTGCAGTGCCATGGCAGGAAAGCAGTGTTCCACAAAAGGAGGGATAGGGGCCTTCAGAGCTCCAGCAAACTGCAGGTGGTGATACTGCAGTAGACACCTGGTGTGCCTGCTGCTACTGCCTGCAATTTGTCAGATCTCCAAGGGGCCCAATCCTTCTCTGTGTGGCATGCCCCTTTCCTGGGGCTGTGGGCATCTACTGCTGAAGCGGGGTGGAGGAGGGCTGCCCAGCTCTGGTCCTGTTCCCTGGGACTGCACCAACTTGCACAGGACCAGAGCTGGGCATGGCCAAGCAGGGTTACCTCTACTGTATGCCAATAGCTGTCATGTCTGTGGCTGACACTGCCAGGGGAGGGCAGCCCAGTCCAGTCCTTCTCCCTAGGGTTGTGCCAGCTCACACAGGATTGGAGCCAGGCATGGTCAAGCAGGGGTCCTTTTGCTGTATGCCAGCAGCTGTCATACCTGTGGCTGGCACTGTGGAGAGGGGAGGGGTGGTCGGCCATGCCTGACAGGCAAACAGGGGTGACCCAGCCCAGCAAGCCCACTGGGAGGTATGCAGGAGTGCCCCTAACCTGCTGGCCTCAGTCATGTCCTCCCCACCAAAAGGTGAACATATGTTCTCTTCGTTCCCAAACTAACCTAGGGTATTGAGAGTAAAGTGCGAAACTTAGATCGGGATCGGGCTTTTTGAACGTTTGTACTTAGTTTTTAGAATTAACAAGATGATCCCAAAATTTGGGATATTTGAATCTCAGGTTTAAGGCCCATATTTCTATTTCAGAATTTTTACACTGTTTCACAACTAGAAACATGGCAAAGTGGTATTTTTTTATGTAAGAGTAGGTCAAAGATACTTCTTACTTTAATATACACAAAGCATTACCATCATCGGCCTCACACAGATAGTTCTATTTTGGTTATGTCACAGAACATCAAAAGGAAAAGAATCCTAATTCCATAATTGAAAGTAGACCCATGAGAATTCCACATGTTAACAGAGGGGATTTCTTCAACCTAAAGAATGCTTCTTCATTCTTTAGGCTGCTTATATAGCAGCAAGCTAATCACTAAGGCATGGTCTAAATCAATGTGTCCTAAACTTGAAAGAAAAGGGCCTATTTAACTGAGGGACATAGCTGGGCACTTTTGTGCCCTGGGCAAAGGCACTACATGGGATAGTGGCAGCAACTGGGTGAGTGGTGGCGGTGCCTGACCATCAGAGGCAGTAGCATCTATTTTTGTGTCTAAGCTAAGTAGTGCCCCACTCACACCCCCATACCTTAATTGCACAACTTAGAGATTTAACTGTTTCTTTAAAGGGGGAAAATCACCAACCACAATAACCATTTTGTCTGTACTAAGGCAGGAAATGTTTACAATAAGATTTTTCATATTTCGGTCCAGCACAACCCTTACACGATAGCTAAATACCTACCCTTTGTAATAGTTATTTTTTGCCTGGAATCTATATTTCAGATTTGCCCTTTCTGCTGTGGGCTCTTATACAGACTTTTACTGAGACTGAACTTCACTATAACAGAATGAAACACAAGTCCTTGGTCATCTTTGCAGTCTCCCTGGAACTAGAATGGGAACATGACTTGTACTTAGTGCTCTGTAAGAGAAGTAGTCCTTCACCTGAAGTCTTGACTGACTTCTGCAGACTTGAACATTTATAGACTGTGGGGCTTTCAGTGACTTAGGGTCTGATTTTAATTTATGTGGTTTTTCCAGTAATAATAATGTCCAAGAGAGAGATCCATTCAAAATCCATAACATTAAATTAGCAGGAAAGATTTGATAGGGTTCTATTGACATTTTCCATTAAATTATTGTAGCAGACTTTTAATGGAAGGCTTATATGGACAGAGTTATTACCAAGAATAATACACAAATTAAAATCAATCCATTAACATGTAAGAGTGCTAAATTCAGATTAGAACTGAAATGGCTTCCACTTTTTTATTACAATTTTATTAACCAAAGAACTTACAGCTTTAAAGATTACATTGACTGTGTGCTGTTATCTGAGTGATAAAATTGTCAGTTTGGAAATCTTTTTCATCTCTTACTTTCCAAATCCATGTATGGGTCTTAAATTTAGGAGACACTAAATGAAAGATCCAGATCAGGCACATAAAGACACAGGATGGCCCCACTGACAGCATTTTGGAATATCTTCAACATCATTTTGTTATGAAACATGTCTTTCTCATGCAGTACAGACATACTAACTGATCGAAACTCCAACTGTTCTTTCCTCTGAGAACTCAAGGAATAGGTAGTTTTGTAGTCTTCAAGCAGACACAAGAAATAAGAACTGTCAGCTCAGAATAATTTTACAAGGATTTATATATTCACAAACATGCCATTTCATTCTGTGTATCTGCAATCCTCAACAGTTCCTTTAGTGTAAAATAGAAAAAAATGGACATTTTTAAATGCAAAATAAGTATGGAAAAATGCCACTGCTCGCATGTTTTTATACACATCTTTCTTTTTTTTTTTTGGCAGTTGATCTGTTTTCACTAACAGTTCATTTTTTGTCAGAAATGGGTCCACTTCTACAAACGAAGACAATTTTGACTTTATAAAAGCACAAGCCTTTCCAGATTTTTCAAGAAAACTATTCTGAGCTCATAATAAACTGAAATATAACACGACACTTAGGGAGTTTTGCCTTGCCTCATGAACAGTTTGCCCACTTCCATGAGGGCACACTTTAGAAATTCTTTCAACTCCAGGAGATCTTTAGTTTGTTTGTTATAACAAGTGCAATTAGTTACTTGAAACACTGGAGCCAGTTCACTCGCTCCACAAAAGAGATTGTTATATTTCACAGATATACTTTTGTAAGCATGATACTATACTTCAGAGTACTACAAAGGAAATATTATAGGGCTGATCAGCTCTGTTCTTTCCAGCACTAATATTTTCAGCAGATGTTTGGTGAACTTTTCATTCTTTTCTGTAATGTGATGTTGATTAATATGTTACATTATTCCTTTGAAAAAAAATTAGTCATTTGGGCTTTGAAAGAGACATATTTAATACACTGTGGCTCTCATATTTGCTTGAAAACAAATAGAAGACTTCATCCTAAACAATAAACCAAAGTACAATGACATTTACATCTGTTTTGTTGATTGCCCATTTAAAAGAAATCAAACTTTTTAGCCTTTTGGTGCTCAGAATACATGTCTGTGTGATTCCCTGGCATCAAGGAATGTTTATCTGCTTAAGGGCCTTTTTAAACTTTCGGTTATTTTTACCAGGATGATAGCTGGCTCCTGCAAAGAAGTAACAGATGCTGTAACTGATATTGTACACTGATATTGTGACCTGAAGAAGAGCACTTTGTGCCCAAAAGCTTGCATAATATCTCTCCCAACTATACAGTTGGTCCAATAAAACATATCACCAAAACAACCTAGCTTCTCACATATTTTCTGGACCATCACAGGTACACCATTCCAACTGCATTGTACAATATGGCATCTCTTCATTTGGAGCACTTAAGCACATACTTAAGTTTAATGGCAAGATAGGTTTCCTCCCAAGTTTTTTTTTGTTTACTTTGAAAAAAGAAAAAATATGTACTGGTTAAAAACATTGTTTTGTCTTTGAGTGAGGACAATAAAAGATGTCCTGATTTGTGTTTTCATTTGCCTAATTTGTGAAAACTGTTTAAGGAAGGATCATATCCTATTTATTCTGTAGGTGCCAGTGAGCCCATAGCGCTATGTAAATTGTAATATTATTTTTCATGAAACAGAATGTTTGTGCAAATACAGAAATAAAAACCTTTCTGGATGCCTACATTTTTCATATAATAATAGTAATTAGTAGAGGAAATTATACACATTAGGATTCAGCTGTTTTGAGAGCTTGTGTTTCCACTGAGAATGAAAGAAATTCTCCCTTATTCCTAGAAGTCTGCCATAAAACCAAGTTGCAAACAAGCTACAAATTTAAAATGGAATTTACATCATTCCATAAACAAAAGAACTCCAAGAAGAATTAAAAAAAATATTATTCACTCGCACTTCCGTTATTTCCATCTCTCATTGTCTGCAGTAGGACATACTAAGAACATGATATTTCTGAGGGGGTTTACATTTTCAGTTTGTTTTCTGATTTGTGATCTGCTGCATTTTATGCCTACATCTGTAAAACAGTAAAAAATCTGAAATGTAAAGCATATGTCAGATAAGCACTCACAGCTAACAGCAGCAATAAAAGGTCAGAGAAGGCAAAAGAATGCAACCCAAAGTAATTTCATAAAAGGATGTCTACAAGCTAGGCAGCAGCCTAAAACACATGTGGCCTGTGACAGATCTAAATGTAATGACTTCTTGTTATTCTACCTTGCTTTGATGATTAAACACCATGGGGGTAAAAATGGAAACCAAAGTAAAGTTTTCCAAAATAAGTTTGTTTCATTTAACCACTTTTGACTTAAGAAATTACTTATCCCAAGTGCAAGGTAGAATGCTGTTTATCTTTTAATACAGGGTACAGATGAGGTACTATGTAAATGTTTCTAAAAGTAAATCCGCTAGAGCCAGAGCATTCATTTTTCTTCCCCTTTGGTGCCTAGATGTTGACAGATGGAATGACATGTTTTGGATCCGGCGGGCTTTTCTACCAAGTAGAACAAGTCAATCTACATTCTCATCAAGATCTAAAAGCTCATGTTTGAGTTTCCTTTATTATATTGGTAGGTATATTGCTTTGACCAGTACACACACAGTGCTGTTGAAGCAAACACTGTAACTTCTCACATGTCTCTTTACAAGTCTCTGGACTATGCTAGCCAGAAAAAACTCTCCAATTTGCTTACTCAAACATACAGGTTGTTTGATTTGACACAGATCACTACCTGAAAAATGTTAATGAGCTTAGACCTAAATAATTCATAAATAAATTTTGCCAAATTTGGCCTTAGTTACACAGGTGGAATCCCACACTCAGTAAGACCACACAGGTGTAAACAAGGGCAGAACTAAGCTTATGATCTAATTTATTTATTTACATTATGAACATGTGCAGCAGGAAAAGGGCACAAAGCAAATAATAAATAACAAGTTCATGTCCTAAACAGCATACAACCAAAACTGGCACAAGTAAGTACAACGGCTCTAATTCTAAGTTACAGGGGATCTCTAATGCCTGCCACAGTTAAGTACCTGTCTCCTTAAAACTTTGCTTTGCTAGGTGCTACGGAGCTCCTCCAGCTGTCTTTCAGCACTTGCAAGACCTTAATCAGTGGATGAGAAGGTCCTTGTTATCATACGTCTGGATTTTCCTGGATATGTCCTCTTTTTGGGTCCTCCCATCTCCATCCGGGTGGTTTTTTAAAATATTGGCAAATGTCTGGGATTTTTCTCTGCCTCTGCTTTCCCGGCACTTCCCGCTTGCCCCAGCAAGGAGCTACTTGGGGCTGGGGGAAGTGGGATGATTGGAGGCCAGGACATCACGTGCTCTGCACATAGGCCCTGGAAGCTGAAGGCAAGTAAGTCTGTGTGTGCATGCATGTGCATGCTGCTGGTGCTGGGGCTGCAGCATGGCAGGGAGATGGGGGAAAGGGTTGGGGGGTTCTTCGGGGGCAGCAGGGAGCTGCATGGGCAGCAGAGCTGGGGGGGGGCAGGGGTTGTGGGTCAGGAGTGAGGGGCACCAGCAAGGTGGGGCAGGGCAGGGGGCTGCGGGTTAGGAGTGAGGGGTATCAGCAGGGACAGGGGAGCTGCAAGTTGGGAGTGAGGGGCACCAGCATGATCTGGGGGGCAGGTTACTGTGGGTCAGGAGTGAGGGGCAGCAGCAGGGTTGGGGGGCGCTGTGACTTGAGAGTGAGGGCCACAGGCAGGGCATGGGCATATCACTGCCCCCCACAACAATCATATACCCTCTCCTCCCATTGCCCCACTTCCCCCTAACAGGTGTCCTATTCCTTGAAACTGGAAATATGGTAACCCTATGTATACCCATCATAAAGAATATGAACTAAGAATGTTTCATCCTATCCTGCACCCCAAAACAATTCTAAATAGTTTTAAGGACTAATGAACTCTGGAGATGTGACACACTGAATATACTATGATTTTTAGAATCCTTTATTGTGAGTGTATTTTATCATCCCCCATTACATTTTTTCAGATGTTTTACCAGTTCCCTCTGACAGTTCATAAGTTGGCTCACCTATAACAGTTTTCCTAAAAATATTAACATGTGCCAACATGTCATCATGCAAAAAAAAATGTACAATTAATTATAGGTAAGCTATAATCTATATAGCTTGCAATAAGATAGGCCTCGAGTGTAAGATTCTTTAAAAAAAAAAGTACCAGCAGCTGAGGCCTTTCCATAAGTGTATGACAACAAATAAATCTGATTGTTGTATCCAGTCTAACCTCCCAAACTTCTAAGTGTCACATCTGTACATATCCCAAGAGACTAAAACTCAGTTTTTATCACAATTAAATGCTGCAGTAATAAGGACTGGCTTGAGACTATTCAAGGTCAAACATATTTGTAAGTTTAAAAGATCAGTAAAGTGTGTTGAGTAATTAATATCTATTTTTGTGAATAAACTGTTGTTTTCATTGCACTGTATTAAAAAAAGATCATATTTAGCTTAGTCATGTGTTTCAAAATGTATTTTGATATTCTCTTCAAACACAATATCAAAAGTTGCCAATATATTTTGACAAGTGAAAAATAAGTTTTATTAATCAAAAGCATCAAAAGAGACAGTATATTTTTCAAGACAAACTTAAGTTTTCTTCATAATTAATAATTTCTCATTGTGACAAGAAGTCGTTCCTTGGCCCCTGTTACAATGTGACCCTGATGACACTTGGAGTAATCAACCAGTTTACCAAAGACTAGTGAGAAGAGCACACTGCTGCTGGACAGTTTGCGCGGAATAACCCTGGAAGTGCAAGTGGGCTCCCGACTGCAGGCAGCCACGTGCCTGGGGGAGCTGTGGTTCATTGGCTCCTGGGAGTTCTGGCAGTCTCAAAAGAGAGAGGGCCAAGTCACTGACCTAGCAGAGATAGGAGAGTGGTGCAATTCTGTGCAGAGGCACAGAGAACGGCTGGGGTGCAACAATCCTGGATCCCAACCTGGAGATAAGACTTGGGCAGCCAGAGCAGAAGCCGGTGAAGGGTAACCAGTGGAGAACAGGTGGCCATTTGACCCAGCAGTACTGGGTCCTCTCACCCTTTGTGAGAGGAGTGTCCATTGAACCCCTCTGGGGAGCCAATTGATTGGTGCCAAGAGGCTGGCAATGGTGGGGCCAGTGGAAGGGTACTGTAGGGGGAGGCTAATGGAGTGGATTAGTCTGAGGATGGTGAGCATGCTAATTGATGAGGCATAAATGAGAATTAACTGATTCTGGAAAGATCAACTAATTCAGGAAGTACAAGGACTAAATAATTGGTACTGAAAACTCAGAATCAATTGAAGTAATTGAGCCCCAACAAAATCATGGACCGTGAGGGTATAAATAAGTGTGGAGCAATTGGGTGGGCCGCCAGTTGAAAAACTCAAACATATTTGTAAGATCATAGGTACAGTCCAGCAGGTGTGGTGTGGACAGGGTATAGGGGAGGTGAAGCTCTGTGAAGAGGATGAATTCCCTGCTGATAGAGTTGTGTTCCCCTTTTTCAGTATTCATCTTCCCCTCTGTTTTACATCAAGGCATGGCAAGTGAGCACAAAGCAAGCAGGTAACAGCCCTCAGGGAGTGTTACATGAGACTTTGCACCTGCTGACACACATGATAAAATAAGACCATATTCATCGTTGAAAAAAAAACATGTTTTAAAATTACTGCTCAGATCTAAAGAGAATTTTAGGACTTTGGGAGGTGAATGACAAAAAGTTTGTAACATTTTCCTTATGGATTAAGCAACATCATCCAAGATATTTTAGGGCACTAAGTCAATGTTGAGTAAGTACTGAAATTTCTGAACGTATCACCCAGGGCAAAGCCTCTTCCCTAGCTCTACTCTTCAACAACCTCATTCAAATCTAACTTCTATTCAGAATTGGTCTACCACCAAAACCAGCTATTTCAAACTAGCTCTACATGTGCATTTGATGCGGGACCAGTTTACTTGTAAGTAAACTACTTGCAAAAACACTCCTGGGCAGACACCTACATGTGCAGGGACGTGGAAGCATATTTGCTGCACCTAGTAGCAAATTGCTACCACTTCCTGGAGCCCTGCAATGGCCCCTGCACCCACCAGGGGGAACTGGAGGCTCTGGACAAAGCTGCCTGTGGCCAAAGGACATCTTTAAAAGGCAGCCCCACTCCCTGGTCCCTGGTCAGCTGCATTTCTGGCCAGGAGCAGCATGCAATGGGGACAGCACATGGTAGCTCTTGCACCACAGTCTCTGCCTCCCCAAACCATGGCTGCTCCAGCCTCTGCCCCTGGCAGCAATACCCAGCAGCCT
>NW_005841967.1:1198052-1204061 GCF_000455745.1 Alligator sinensis | reverse complement strand
CTTGCTAAACCCCGTCATTGGCTGTCTGGGCCCTGCTGGCTGCCCCACATGTAGCAATCACCTGCCCAACCTCACCATGCTAGTCCTAGGGCCACCGCCACTGCACAACTGCCACCTGGACCCCATCCTGCTGGCCAGACAGGGACAATGATGACATGCTTCAGGAGTCCACTACTGGGGCTGTCCTCATCCCTCTGGACTTCTAGCTCTGCTGACTCTGAGCTTGCTGGGCCAGCCAGGACTGGTGGCTGCATGTCATCCATTGCACCTGGGATGACAAGCAGTGGCTGGAGGCATTCTGCATGACCTGGGCCACCTTCCAGGACCTCATGGAGCAGCTCTGCCCACACCTGGAATGGCAGGACACCAACGTGTGGCAGACCTTCCCCCTGGGCACCCAGCTGGTCATTGCCCTACTGAAGCTGGCCACACCCACCAGCCTCCACAATGTGGGCCACCTCTTCAGCATGGGCAAGGCGACTGCTAAGAAGGCTGTCCTGCAGGTGTGTGGCACCCTCCAGGACATGCTGCATAATATCTGCAAGGCCTGGGAGGATCTCTTCCAAGAGGCCTGGGTAGAGGAGGTGCGTGGTCAGAGGACACCTGGCAGCAGGAGTACCAGCTGAAGCAGCAGCAACAGCAGTGGGCCTCCACCCCGACTGAGGCCTCAGGCAAGCTGCACACCCACCACCAGGGGTCAGGGGACTGGGTGCAAGAGGTGCTGGATAACCACCTCCTCTTTCACTCCCCACTGTAGCCTGGTTGGACAGCCACCCATGGACCCCCACCCCAATTTCAACCCCCAGCACCACACTCACTGCAGACAGTTCTCAGAAAAACATTTTATTGCCCTCACAACAAACAGACCCCCTCTTCCCCTCCCTCCCCAACAACAGAACCTATCCCCCTCCCTTCCCAACAAAAAAGCCCCTTCACCACCCACCCCACCCACCAACAACAAAACACCCTCTTCCCCATGCAAACTATTTACAATGTGGTTTGTGTGTGTGTCCTCTTGGGGTGGGTGGCCATGGGGCAGAGACATCTAGGGGGGCAGAGCCTGGGGACAGGCTACCAGCAACCCAGGTCTGGTCATGTCCCCACAGTTGCACATGCTGTGGTGAGTCCAGCAGGTGGGAAGCTCATCCAGGGGCAATGGCAGGCACTAGCCCCCCAGTGCAGGCAGCTCCCCCTCCAGCAGTCAGTGGCCAGGGCCAGCAGGGCCACAGATGGTCCTGGCCTCACTGCAGGCAGCTCTGGCTCCGCACCCATGTGGAGCCGAGGTGAGCAGTGCCACTGGGCCCAGGCAAGGGGACTGAGTGGTGGGGGACCCAGTGTGGGGGCCATGGCAGAGGCTCATGGCTGGTGGAGGTGGCACTAAATCTCCACCTGGGCCCACCAGGGGCCCTGCTGCTCAGCACCGGGTGGCTGCCAGGGGGCAAGTGGGGCTAGGGGCAGGGGAAGGGCAACGGGCAGCACAAATGTGACTGCCAAGGCCAAGACAGTGTTCAGCACCCAGTGGTTCTCCTCCATGGCCTGCACTGCCCTGGTCACAACCGTACCCTGCTCCTGCAAGACCTCCATGCGCTAACACTCCAGGGCCAGGAGCTGTGCCCTGAACTCCCAGTACACCTGGTTCCACTCCTCCTTGTGCCAGTCCTGAGCCTCCTCATACCAATTCCACATATCCTTGCAGGCAACATCCTGCACCCATCATCTGTCCTACCGGGCAATGTCTTTGACCCACGACATCTATGAATCTGCCTGCCAGTCCTCCATGGCCATCACCAGTTGATCCAGGCGGAGGGCCTGATCCTAGGTCTTCCTCCTATGAGACTGGCACATCCTCAGGACCCTGGGTGTGGGCAGCAGAGAACCTAAAGCCACACCTCAGCTGCCAACTGCAGCCTGTCCCCCACGTGCAGCTGTGGGCCCTGCAGAGCCATGAGAAAGAAGCTGTTGGTGAAAGTTTGCAACATTTAGGAGATAAGATGCTCTGTACCAGGGGCCATGTGGTACCAGCCTCAGATCAGGGATCGGGCATGCAAGGGTATCCAGGGACCATGGCAAGTTGACCGGGCAGGCCTGGGCCCAGGCAGCCACCGACTGAGCCCCCTATCCGTGCTCACTCCCCAGGGTCTCATTGACCACTGGGTGCTGGCTGCAGGCAGCCTGCCTCCCTCCCCACTTCCCAGGCCAGGACAGGCCAGGCTCCTGGCAGCACTTGTTGCCATGGCTCTAGGCCTTGCTGCCTCTGCCTCCTCTTCTAGGCTTGCTGGTCTCCTGTGCTGCCACCAGGCCCACGGTGCCCAGGCTCAAGGGGCACGGGGCTCCCAGACAACTGAGAGGAGGAGCTGCCCATGACCCCGCCCCTCCCCTCAGGGGGCCTCTCCAGGGAGCCACCCCAAGGCCAACCACCCCCCAAACCAGTGCTGCACCCCAAGCATGCTCCTGCTGCATGTGTTCTGGGAGCTATGTGAGGAGTTGTTTGCACAACCCTGCTGCTGCTGATTGCCATGGTGCCCTGGACAAACCTGCACACCTGGCACGGGACCCTGAGATTTGACAGTGTGGGGGCAAGCCCACCCTGCCCCACAACCTCCAACACCACCTGGAGGGCTACCTGTGGCTGTGCTACATATCCCTGCCCCCTGCAGCCAAGGATGATTTACCCACCTCGCTGCAGGGGTATGGGCTCCTGAATAAAGTTTTGCACTATCTCCTGCCTCTCAGTGTGTTGGGTGGGGGGGGGAACCCAGGGGCCAGGGGAGCATGGCTGGGCTTCGTAGGGAGTGGGGGAAGGGGACCGGTGCTGGGAGCAGGTGCTGGGGCAGTAAGGACCCTCCCCCCAGTACAGGGCCTAACACATGGGCAGGGCAGGCATGCCTGGTGGCAACAGTTGGTCACAGCTGGTGGGAATTGCGTGTGGTCCCTGGTCAGACTCATCGGGTGGCAGGGCACAGCATGTGGGTGCCCAGCTGGGGCCCCTGCCCCACAGAAGAGCTGGTGCTGCTGACATGGCTGGCTGTGCCTCATGGCTGGGGCTGAGGCTGTGGAGCTGTCAGGGCAGGCACTGGCCCAGGCTCCCCAAGCTGCAGGTGGAGGCTGGGGGTGGAGAGATTTGCAGGATGGGCTTCTGGCACCCCAAGGGTCCCTCCCCTGGTGACACATCACCATGAATGCCGGGCCAGAGTGGGGGCTTAGGAATGTCACTCATGCTGCTTTACACAACATGACTGCAGCCTGGGTCTTGGGGGTGCAAAGATGGTGTCCAACTGCCTTATAAAGGACATGGACTCACAGACACTCCCCAATGGATGATTGTGGTTGGTGATGGTGACCCACTGTGCCTGCAAGGCCTTGACTTTTATGCAGCAATGCTGTACAGAACAGTCCTGCCTGCACTCCCACATCCGGCCTGACAGTCCCTCATACATGTGGGCATTGGAGGGCCCACCCCTTGTGAACTGCTACTATACCTCTGCCTCATGCCACAGCCCTACGAAATCACCAGTCTGCTCCTGTGACCAGTTGGGGCCCTGGGTGGCAGCATATGGTGTAAGCGTTGATGTCATCAGGACTTCTGTACCAGCTCTCTGGGCCTCTGTGTGGCTGTCCCTGTGCTGCCAGGCCTAGGCAGCTGCCTGCAGCATCCAGCACAGTGACAGAACACAGGACTAGGAGCCATGTGTGAGGCGATGCCCTGCAGCACCTGCAGGTTCAGGGCAGACTGCTGGGGGTTGGTTGTGGGCAGCTGGCACTGGACCTGGTGGCCAGGAGCCAGCTGCAGCTGGACCCAGATGTTAGCAGACCTGTCAGAAGCCTGCAGCAGCCTGCAGGGCTATCTAGCATGTGCCTGGTAGCTGGGCATCAATGTGGTGCCTGGCAGTGGCACCTGGGCACAGGAAGGCTGGCACAGCTAGCCCATGGCCTGTGCAGGGACATCAGAAGCTGAGAGTCCCCCCCAGGTTCCCTGCTGTTGTGTCCCAGGGCTCAAAATGACTGCAGGCTTTTAAAGGGCCTAGGGCTGCCATTGAGGCAGCCCACCCGTGGGGCAGGAGAGGCTCCCAGCCCTGGGGCCCTGTAGCTGAGCTCAGGCTGGCCACCTGAGTGGCAGAGCCAACAGGGAGCAACTGTGCTCCTAGTTGGCATCTATACATGCAGTACTACACTATAAGTACTCAGAAGTAAATTTGCTACTTGCATTTGCAGGTAGGTAGCAAATTTACTCAGGAGTAGTGAAGTTTACTGTATGGTAAGCGTGTGCACATGTAGATATGCACACTTACTGTGCAGTAAACTACACTACTGTGCATTAAAGCATCTCGTGTAGATGTGCTCAGAGATTCTGAAAACCATTCAAAACGTTTTGTCATAAAACCTGAAAATGGGTCTAAGGTCCTAGAAATTACTCACAATTCTAGAGTACATGGGAGGAGTCTATGAAACTTACAGTGTTGCAGAATAATAGAGTACATGGTACATTTCATATAAAATTCTCAGAATAGCAATTCATTTAGCCAATAATATAGTTGTGAATCTATGTTAATTAAATGAGAAACAACGCTGCCAAACTAAACTGTTTTTAAAATGCAAATAGATGAAAACCAGGAAATCCAGAGTTAATATTTTACAAACAATCCAAACCCTCCTCCTGAATCTCTCTGCCCCCTTTCACATATTGGAAATACCCATATTTTCAAAGTATTGCATCAATTATACAATATTAAGTTTAGATATTTCATATTTCTTTATTGGCCATAAATGAAAAAAAAAACGTCTTTTATGCACAAACTTCAGTTACTGTGATATCAGCTTCTGCTGGTTTTTTACACTAGATTGGGTAATAGTGATTACCAAGTCTATTACTGGAGGAGAGGATCTTGGGGGATAAGTTATGGCAGGTATTAAGGACAGGTCCAAACCAGTCACCCTAAACCCTGATACATGCTTGGATCAAAGTTTGCAGTTCAATCTCTGTTCATGGAGGAAGACATTGTTTTTTAAAAATCTGGAAAATATTTTATTCATATCCAGGTTCTGAAGATACATGGCTCAAGGATGTTCAGATGATAAGATAACATCCAACGCTTTCTTATATATCACAGGATTTCCCATCTGCTGTAGGTGGTGGATAAATAGATTTAGTTTTTCTGGTTCATAGTGCAAAGGGTACAAAAGTTGGAAGTTTACAAAACTTCTTCTTGACACTATTCAAGAGAGGAATGGTAATCATTGGAGAAAGCCCAGCTCATCCATAAACTCATCAGAGGGAGATCACTACAGCAGGTAGGAATAGGTTAAATCCCGGCCCTACTTAAGTTAATATTAAAAAACTTTCATTGACTTTAACAATGTCATGATTTCTGTTTAAGGCTGTTCATAATATTTTTTATATCAAAGATTTTGATAAAGGACTGCATACTCTTACGAATAAGAGATTTACTTTCTCTTTTCAAATTAGATAATAAAAGTGTTCCTCTGTAAAAAGTATACAACTTCTTATATAAACTTATTTTGGCTTATCATGTCCTTGTATGTTCACCCTGCATTCAAAGGTGGGACTGTAGTTCATTGGATATACCAATATAGGCATCTGTCTGTTTTGCAAGACAATAAATTTGCACAGAGTGAGTCATTAGCTCTTTGAGCATCTGTGGGTGTGACTGTAGAACTGAATTCATAAATGACAGTCCCTTCTGCTCTTATCACACATGAAGTAGAATACATGATCCAGTATTCACTATCATGCAAAAGAGTATTGATGATACAAGGATGATATACTTTGACCTTTGTCGTAACAGTCAGTTTGTTGTTATTCCACACTCATTTGCTCAGCATGCTCATGTCATAGTTTCATAGTTTTAGGGTCGGAAGGGACCTAATAGATCTTCTAGCCCGCCCCCCCGCCAGGGCGGGAGAACAACAACAAAAAAAAAACAAAAAAACAAAAAAAAAAAAAACCCCTAAAAACAAAAAAGGGACTCAAATGAGTCCCGCCAGGGAGGG
>NW_005841967.1:1190602-1192966 GCF_000455745.1 Alligator sinensis | reverse complement strand
TGTGGGGGCTGTACCGTGGGCGACCGGGCCTGCAGAGAACAGAAATAGGCATCAATTTCGTCCTCTGCCTCCCTGATCCCCCTCAGCCTACTCACCGCAGCCTGGAGCTCACCCACCTGCTCCTCCAGGGCACTAAGGCGTGCACAGGAGGGACAGGCCGGGAGACCACCAGGCCCCACCCCCGCCCAGGGCCCCGCCAAGCCCCCTCCGCAGACAGGGGGGCAAGGGGCCACCGACTCCACCATGAGCTCCGTCTGGGTGGAGGCCTCAGAAGAGCCCATGGTAGGCGGCAGCCCCCGGGCAGGGCCCCTGGCAGCTGCGCTCCGCGTCTACATCACCATGACTGCAGAGGTGCGCCCGCTGCCTACTCCCTGGAGGAGCTACCCTGTGCAGCTCCCTCGCGCCCGCCTTACGCGAACGCCGGCGCAAACGTTAGCAAATGTCACCTGATGATTTGCTAATACAGGTATTAATTTCAGCCTCAAGTGACAGGTTGCTGATAACAATGGAGCTAAGGTAAATAAATTTATTTCACAGGTGGTGAATCAATGTTCTGGCCCATAATGTTGGTTTCTTTGATGCTGATTGTAAGACCAAACTCTTGGCAGGCATAAGCAAATCCACAGATGAAGCTTCAAAGGTCACTCCCTGTGTGGGCTATCAGTGCAGCATCATCAGCAAAAAGCAACCATGAAACAAAACTTTCAGCACTTTAGTCTTCACTATAAACTGTGAGAGGTGGAATAATTTTCCAAAAAGGAAGCACATCAATACAAGGGTGGAATTGGACAGCTCTTAAGTTAGCCGTTGTTCCTTCATGATTTACGATACATCACAACCAAGTGCTAACACTAAAACACCACTCTACAAAGGTGGAGTCTGATGATCATTGAAAATGTGACTGCTCCAGTGAATCACAATTATACAAACACCTGTGATAAATGGCTAAAATTCACAGTGCTCAATAACCCTTAATGTTTTTCATTTTCAACCAATGGTGGGGTGGTCTGTTACACTTGTTTGCAGTAGAAGCTGTCTAGGGACACTTGTTCAAATTTTACAAAGGCTTTCCTTGCTTCCTCTGCTAGAAGCAAAGACTTTCCCCTTTTATCTGTCAACATATAAATATTTTCCTTTTTCCATTTATGACTAACATAGTGACTTCCAGTTCCGGTAAAAAATGACACTTTCATATTCAACAGACCTGCATCCTGAGTGTTTGACATACTTGCTCACTTAACTGAGGGAAAAAGGAGAGAAAGTCTACCTTTCTCTATATTATTAATACACTGGCTAGTGTATGGTCTAATGACATAGTATTTGATATTAGAAAAAAAGAGAGTATATGGCCTGTTAAGTGTCAGAGGCTGAGGTAGAGAGTAGATGTAAGCTTCTGGTATTCTTTACAGTCAGGATAGGCTTTAGAATGCCAAAGAATCACTGTGGACTTGTATAGAGAGGCGAACCATTGAGAAGAAATCCGTTTTCCCAGAACTGCATTGTAGTTAATATGGTTAGCTTAAGAGCCTCTTTTAAATGCTGGTAAGGAACTACACTGGTTTAAACCCACTTCCAGGAATGAATTCACAAAACACTTCCGTCTACCTGATCCCTCACTGACAAGAAGCAAACCTTCTTCCCCAGACACCTGGGGCACATCCACACGATGCGCACATGCATCTTGCAGCATCTCAAAGCCTTTTGAGATGCTGCAAGTGGTACGTGCAGGGTCAAAAAAACCATGGGGGACAAAAGTAAGGCAGGCAACCGGAGACTTTGTCCTCCACGGAGATGCTCTGGTAGCCTCCCAGAGCACCTTTATGGCTGGCCCTCACCCCAGTGCTGAAGCACGCAGGGCAGGCAGTGTGCCAGTCGCAGAGAGCTGGACCTGGACTCCTGCCAATATGTCGGGGGTAGGCAGGCTGGAGGAGTGGGTAGGGAACCTCCTCTGGCCCTGCCCGCTCCCCCATCCCCCTTGATCTCTGCCCTGCCCAGCCCCAGCCCCTGCATGCCCCCTGAATACCCGCATCGCTGCCCTGCCCAGCCCCAGCATCCCAGCAGTTAAAAAAAGAAGCTCATACCCACCAACAGTAGCAGTTGCCATTGGGGTCACTGGGGCCATGTGGCAGAGCTCCCCCCTGCACACACACACAGCACAGGGCCAGGCAACAGCTGCAGCAGCCCCCGCTCCCCCACGCCCCCCAGCCGCACCTGCGCAATGGGGCAGTGGCAGTGAGAGTGCCAGGCAGCTGGGGCCGGGTCCTGCTATCCCCCACTGCATGCGGGGGCTCTGCCACAGGGCCTCAGTCACCCCTACACCAGCTGCTCCAGCCAATAAGTGCGGGGCTTTTTTTTTTTTTTTTT
>NW_005841967.1:1167934-1190551 GCF_000455745.1 Alligator sinensis | reverse complement strand
GGGGGGCATGGGGGGGCCCCCCGGCCCCTTTTTTCAGGGGGGGGGGGGGCTCTGCCACGAGGCCCCAGAGCTCCCACAGCCCCTGCTACTGTGAAGTGAGTGCAAGGGTTTGGGTTTTTTTAAGTGTTGGGAGACAGAGGCCAAGGAAGCAGGCATCAGTGGGGCTGGGAGTGCAAGCAGGGGATGGGGCCAGGCAGGACAGCCATTGCAGGGTCTGGGGGAGTGGGTGGGGGGCAGGTGGGGCAGCCATTGGGGAGCTGCAGGAGCTGGTAGGGGTTGGGACCAGGCAGGGCAGCAATCCAGAGGACTGGGGGAGCAAGCAGGGGTGGGGCATGTGGGCCCTGCAAGGTGGGGGTAGCCTCTGTGGGGGCCATGTGGCCCTTGGTGGGGGACTGTAGCCCCTGTAGGGGTGCTGTAGCCCCTGTAGGGGGAAGTGACCCCTGTTGGGAGACTATAGCCCCTGTTAGAGGGGGGCTGTAGCCCCTGTGGGGGGTAACAAAATATATAGGTAGTTAGAATTAATTTTATGATGATAGAGACACTGGTAGTCTTCCAAATTTCTTTAACACTGTAGATATATCAAAAAAACATTATCCAACTGATCGCTGTCTCTCTCTCTCTTTCTCTCTTGCTCTCTCTCTTTCTATATATATAGTGGTCTTTTGTTTTAATTGTGGAGGAACATGGATTTGGGGGTATTTTAGAGTGACTTTGGGATTTTTTTTATCAGGGATTTTTCAGTTTTCAAATAGGGAACACCAGAATTCCTGCTAGGGAGGCAAGTGACAGGACCCAGGCAGAGGAGCCTGCTCAGAGCTAGCACCTTGGACCCAGCTGGAGATGGCTGAACTCCTGGCCAATTGGGGCCAGGAGGACATGCTTTGACAGTTCAGAGCAGGCCACCACACTGGAAGCATCTTCTGGGCAATAGCTGCCCAGATGGCCAGGCAGGGGGCACACATGGCAGTAGTGCTGCACAAAGGCCAACTCTGCAGCCACAGCCCACTGGCAGCTGGCCCAGAGGGGCAGATGCTTCTACTGGCTGTGTAGTCCCCATTTGGATCTGGCAGTGTGTATCAGATCACAACCAGGCAGCAGCCTCCACTGCCACACTGCTGCAGTGGGTAAAGGGTGCAAGGAACTCTCAGGGCTGCTTCAGCAGTCCAGCTGGCACAAGGGGTAGTGTCCCCAGGTACCAATTGGCTCAGCCCCAGAAGCTCCTAAGAGTGAGTAGGCCTGAGTTACTTGACAGGGCAGCTTTTTGTACTGATGGGGCCAGGACAGGGCAGCTTTTTATACTGCTGAGGACATCACTGGTGCTGACCCCAGGCTCTAACTCCCCCTGGCTGCAGATCTAGGAGGAGCCAGGCAGGGTTATTTTGCCCTAAGTGGCACAATTTGCCCCACACCAAAGTGCATGTCTGGGCATGTGCACTGAGGTAAAAAGCCCCAGCTCAAATTTGCACTGCTTCTATTTGAGTTGCTGCAAGTTCACGTGCTTGCATGTGTGGATGTACCCTCAGTTACATTCTGAGTTCTCTGAGCTACTTTGGCTTGTTCATCTTCTCATCCTTCACTAAAGGAGTATTTTATAGCCAGGTTTTATGTCCAAGGTGAGAAAGTTCTCATTCTAGCTGTCTAAAATTGTGCCTGGTCTGTAATTAGATCCAGAACTCCAGGGTTCTATCAGTCAATCCTACAGAATTCACAGATGCAGAAATGAACTCCAAATTAAAAAAAAAAAAAGGAAGCAGCAAATATGACTATTTTGAAATTCCCAAATACTTTCACTGGATTTGGCCCTGAGGTCACTGACCTACAGCAGTGGATCTGCTGTGGTGGCAGACATTATTATAGAGCTTATAAAGTAAGGACCCAACCCATACTCAACCTACTTCAAACTTATTTCTGTATTGTATCTCATTATATGAACATGAAAGGGAGGCAAGCATATGTGAAGTAGGCAAAGATTAGGGGTTGACACTACCTACATCAATACAGTGAAAAGCACAGATAGAGAAGAACAGTGTAATCCATGAGCTGCCTTGCTGCTAATTATTTCAGCTGGAGGGCTGCTTAATGAGTTTTGGTGAAGCGCTGAGGGCTGCAAGGTTAGCCTTGCCCCTTGAGAGGTGCCCTGCCCCCTTGTGTGTGTCCCACCCCAAGCCCTGACCTTTGCCAGCGGAAGTCTCTTCCCTTGCCCAGGAAGTACTCCAGGGGGTGGGGGGAAGAGGGTTCTTGTATATTGTGTGTTGGGGAGTAGGGGGATTGTGTGTGTTTGGGGGAGTATGTGGTTGTGGGGTGGGGTGGGGTGGGTGTATGTGTGTGGGATGTGTGGGTGGTGTAGGTGGTGTGTGTGTGGTTGGGTTGTGTGAGATGGTGTTGAGCGTGTGTGTGGGTATAGTGAGGAGTGGGGAATGGTTCGGGTGGGGGTTGGGTGTGTGCATGTGGAGGGCTTCTACCCTGCCCACTCTTTGTGATGTGGCTGAGCCCAGCCCCTCCACAGGAGGGGGAGGGGGATCAATGCTGCCTGCCTGGCTTGCAGCATGTTGCAAAGGGCAGGAAAGCAGCTGCCACTGGCAGGAGCAAGAGAAGCCCCTAGGAGACAGGACAGTGAGCTGAGTCTGGCACTGTTGGCTCTCTTGGTCTCTCTCCCACATCTGCCTGGTGGGGCTGTAGCCAAACCTGCTCTGGCTCCTGCTGCTTCCAACCCATGTGCCTGACTGGTGGGGCTGCACACTGGATCCTTCTGCTGCTCCTGCCCCATCTCCCTTTCCAATGCTTGCCTGTCTTTGTGAGCAGCCAAGCTCCTTTAAGCCCCATCCCATCCTCCATCCACACACACCCTTCCCAGACATGCACGAGCAGGGCCAAAGCAAGCTGAAGGCAGAGCCCACCCCACTCTGCTCAGTGCTGTAGCTTCCCCTCCCTACCTGCTGCCCAGAGCACTGCAGCAGGGACAGGAGGAGGAGTCACTGGAGGCTGGGGGAGCCCAGCAGTCCTCTGGCCAGCGGCAGCAGCAGCCCTACCCAGAAGCTGTGCCTGCTGGCTGGAACTAGCAACCTCCAGCAGAGGAGGCTGGGAGTGCAGCAGTTGATGCTCCAGGTGGGACTGGGCAGGACTCAGTCCCATGCACAGTGCAGCAGGGGCAGCCTCCACCGGGGCCAGATACAATTAATTGGTGGGTGCCTGGCCACGGGCCAGATCCAATCACCTGGAAAGCTGAATTTAGCCCAAGGGCCATATTTTGCCCACCCCTGTGCTAAAATATGTGAGACTGAGTACATCTACATGTGCTATTCATTCAAAGTAGGCTTACTGCACAGTAAGAATACTGCACAGTAAGTCTACCCAGGACTATATCTACATGTGCTACCTCTTGAGAGCAGATTTGCTCCCAATGAGAGCAAACTGCTTCTGCCCTGCTCTGCCCCCCTGCAGCAACCAGGGGGAGCTCCAGACCTTGGATGCTAGCCTGGGGACTAGAAAAGAGCACGGGACTGGTCCCCATGGACACAGAGCAAGGAGAGCTCTGCCAGCTGCAGTGGCAGCTGTCTCCTGGCCCTCTACACACCTGGAGGGGTCCTGATCTAAATGGGGCCAGGAGACAGCTGCTGCTGCAGAGCTCTCCTGCCCCATGCATATGGGGACAAGCCCCATGCCCAGCAGGGCTTCCCCATGCAGCCCTGGGATGGTGAGAATATGTCCCAGTCTGGGGCAGGTCCCAGCCAGCACCGGGCTCCACACCATGCAGCCCAGAGCTGGCTGGGACCAGCCCCTCCTCAGAGCTCTTTCCCAGCTCCATGCCTCAATCAGACAATCGAGGCATGGGGCTGAGAAAGAGTTGTGGGGGAGGGGACTCCTTCCCAGCCCCCTGGCCCAATCACCTGATTGGGGTACATGGCTGGGAAAGAGCTGCTGGGGAGGGGACTCTTTGCCAGCCCCCTGCTCCAATCCACCAGTGGGGCAGCTAACAGCTCCCAGCTGGGTGGAGGAATCCCTACTAGTTGTTCCACTGGTGGGACAGCTCCTGTCCACCCCCAGCTGTGCAGGGATTCCCCTTCCATCCAGGGGCTTGCTGCTAGCTGCCCCACCAGCAGGACAGCTCCTGGCCAGCCCCTGGCTGAAAGGGGAAGGAAAAGCTCTGCAATCCTGGTGCTACTCAGCTCCCCACTCCTGTGAGGAGCTGGGAGCCTCACAGCACTTGGATGGGGGTGTGCAGAGAGGGACCTAGTCCCTGTTCTGATCAGCTTCTGGCCCCTGGGGGGAAGCCAGGAGCTGCGCAGCACAGGACCAGGCCCCCTGCTGTTATGGCAAAGTTGGTTCAGCATCTATGAGCCCTACTGCAGTTAGTTTAGTATCTGTATTTACAGGTAGTAGCTAACTGCACAGTATCTTATGAGCATGGTTCCTTAGTGACGCTTTACTGCTCAGTAGATTAATCTAATGCACAGTAAAGCAGCTAATGTAGACAGACCCAGTGTTACGTTCATCTGCTCCTACCATAATCAAAGCTCAGGCTTGGCTTACTGACTAAGAATTGGACCCTGTGTTTACAGTTTTTGTTTGGGGTTTGTTTGGGGGGAGGGGGGGTTGATAAGTAGTGTCAGTAGTTTGTTTTTAATATAGAACAAATACAAGCATGTACTGCTTATATGCTTCTCACATTCAAGTAAATAAAATAATTCACATTAAGTATGTTATGTATTCAGAAGGTAACACCACTTTCAGCAATATTGGCAGTCATTTTTCAGCCCTGCATAAAAGAAACCCTGGGGAGCTCTTAGCAGATGCCTTGTTAGATTATTGAAAGGAAATGAAAAAGGCTTCCCTCTGCTTTGAGCTTATACCACATATATCATCCAGCCACTGCCCTCACTGCTGCCAAGGGAAAAAAATGGAGTTTAGGAAACCTGCTTAGAACCAGCTTTTGGAACCCTTTGGAATAGCCTAGGGCCTCCCCTCCTGCCCACCAACACTTGTCTGATGGAGAGACTGATATACATCAGAGATGAACAGAGCTCTCGTTTACTAGAAAAAGTTGGTTTCTGCCTACATAGACATTTCTATGGCTTCTGTCATCTTACCAACCCTCCACCTTCTATTGCAAAATTTAGATCAGCAGAAGTGCTGAAAGCTCACCACTCAGAATTTTCCTAAAAAGAATGGATTAAGTATGTGCTACCCTCTGAAATCTATGAAACCCAAGTCAAAAGATCCATTGGTTTGGGGTGGCCAGGAGTGGAACCCCAGATTAAATGAATTTGTAAAAAATATATAGCATAGAGCAGGTAATTTGATCCAGCCAAATAGGTATCAGATTGAGCCCTGCCTTCTGTTCCCAGTTCTACTATTGATTTGCTCTATAGTCATAAACAAGAACTTCCATCTACATTTCCTTATCTATAAAATAGGACTAATTATGTTTACCCATTTGCAAAGTGCTTTGAGAGCTAACATGAAAACTACAGGATGAAGTTTAAGATATAACAGATATTGCTTCTTACCACTCCATGAAAGAATGATGCTTGCATTACAATGTATTAAGCTATTGTACTATCTGATGTTACACAAGAACTATCAAATCAATGTCCACCAAGCTTAGTATCTGACTCTCTAGTTTCAGATGTGTAGGCACAAGAATCCCTGAGATGAACAAATAGAAAAGCACTTGCCCAATAGGGAAATCCTCCCAAAACCCCATTATCTGTCCCCCTGATGAGAATTTTAATCTGTTACATGTATAATCCATTTTAATATAACTCTAAATTATCTCAACTATTTAGCCCTTTTTAAATACTACTCAGCTCAATGTTTCTTTTCTAATACAATTTTAATTATATAAATCTATAAGTTAATGTATTTTATGAATATGACAAAAATGAATGCTAAATACCATGCCTAGCAGCACACTATTAATGATAGCTATGCCTAAATTCTACTGGGTGTACCACAGAAAAACTCAGCAAATCTTATCGCTATTTTTTATTATAAATATTTATTTTAATACATGTGATCTATTTAAGTTTAGGATAGAGATTCAGAATGCAGAAGTCATTCATCAAACCTCACAAAAATATCTGGGGTTTTAACAAATGACAAGTATTGGTTAGCTAAATTTTTGTGAACCTATCTGCTTAGGTATTGTTTATACATCATTTAACTTCTTAATACAAACTCACAGATGGAATTCTGTTCCCTGTAATTCAGACCAGTAATTCAGCAATTTCATGGGAAGAAACACATGAGCCTGCCATGGAATTCAGCAAGACCCAGCATTCACATGGAAAGCAGAGAAAATGTCTCCGACATCCCCTCTGAGTGGCCCCTTGACAGGAAGGCAATACACAGCTAAAATTTCCTGCTTGGTGCAGTGCTGCTGGAAATGGTATTGAGGACAAGAGGCATGGAATCAACTAATCATATTAACAAGCATTCTGCTTGCTTCTCTTAGAAACTGAACAGGGAAGTTTATGAAAGCCCAGGTACAGACCCTGTGCACTCATACAAACAGGACTCAGGTCATATGATGAGAGTTAGCATATAACCAGCAAAGAAAACTACTTTCCCAATGAGACTTAACACCCGACTAAATATACAGCTGTGGAAACAATTACATAGAAAATAATACAGCTAATCCCAAACAGGGATTAGAAATATATATTAAAAAATATAAAAAATATATAAATATATTTTAAAATACATATATGTGTATAAAACATAGCAGTTTTCCAAAGGGAGAAAAAGGAACTCTTGGAGATATACTGGCTCATTACCAAACTTTCATCTAGATATTTTGGTGGGTGACTTGTCAGGTACCATTAGCACTACATTTATGTGGAAATAAACTTAAGCCCTCTCTGGCCTCTGGAACAGTAATGTATTTCAAGCTTATTCCTTGTACATTTACAGGAGGGCCACTCTTGTACACAGTACTTCTGAGAGGAGATCATTTGCTAGGGAATACTTTCAGTTAGACTGTATGCTGTCTTCTGTCCTCCAAGGAGCTAAAAATTCAGAAAAATAGTCATTCTAGGTTGGATTCTAGAATGAATAATTATTTGTTAAATTTGTCCAGTGAACCATAACATCAGTTATTTGCACCATGTTAGTGCTGGACCTTCCTAGAGGCTTTTTGTCACCTTTTTGCCTCTGAGGATTATGGACCTGGTTTGAGCTTGCTTGACCCTCCCTGGCATAAATTAAACTGGCTCCAAGATAAATGCTTTAGGCCCTTTTCTGTGGTAAGGCATGTTTTCACTCCTTTGAAGTTATTGGGCTGTTGATAGCTCTGTGTAGCCTGGGTTTGCTATGACTAAGTGCTAGTGGATTTTATCACAGGTGATGTCACTATTGACTGAGCCTTGTACAGTGCTGAGGTCATTAGTCTCTTTTCTCTGTTGTGGTCTAATACTTTGGAGCACACAGTTACAAAACAGAGCAGCCCATACATCATGGGCTAGGCTACAATGGTGGGGAGGATGGAGGTGCACAAGAAACCTCTCTCATGAAATAATCCTTCCCTAAAGCTTGCTCACTCCTGCTCCTCTGTCCCTGGGAAACAAATCCCTAAAGAAAGGAAGCATAGAAAATGTGGTACCATATCACCATCTCTGAAAGACACGTGCCAAGAGTTGAAGGGAACAATCATATTACCCACATGGAGCAATCCCAGGAGAGATTATGCCTGCTGCTCCACACAGAGCAGTGGCACAAATGCAACAATGCAGCCCTATGCACTGATTATTGACCAGTGAGCAGGGGTTCTCTTGTTATTTTCAAACTGAACATTACTTAGGCCAAAAAGGTTTTTGTCAGCAGACTGAAGGTTTTTTAAATAGTCTCTACGTGCTTTAACATCATCTGCCAACCGCAGATAAATTAAGGAGAGGCTGAGTGTTGGCACTCCAGTACTTGCATTCATTCTCTCTAAAGCTGTAAGAATATTATTTCAGAATGTCATGATTGGCAGCATTTCAAGTTTATCAGTGCCAAGCTTAAAAAAAAATTACATGTATAATTAAAAATCTTCATCCAACTCTGGTGTAAGCTGCAGTATTAGGCGTGCTATATTAGTGGTTGTCAGAGATTCCATTCCTTTGGAACAAGGGGGCATTTGCAGGTAGGGGTTGCTAAACCTGTTGGTTTTCAAGTAAGAATTAGCTCAAGCTTCATTCCTTTTCCCAGACCTTTGGTGATAAAAAACAAATCATTTTAAGTGTTTCAAAAGCTACAGATAAGTGTCTTTTCTTACTATCTGTGATTCTTCCTGATAGCCACTAAAAATACTCCTCTCTTTTAACACTGGAAAGAATTCTTTTCCCTTTTCGTGAACAGAAGTGCCCCTTTTTTAATCTTTCACCCCTTTTCCCTGCATGAATAACACATTCTCTCAGTTCCCCATCATTTTTTATCTTCTGCTCTTATAAAGACCCTACAACCTTCTTGGCTCCCTTTAAGTTTCTCTGCCTCTGATAATCTTCATAACAATTAAAGTCTTGCAGCATGTTCCCTATCACCTCAGACAGGTTCTGAGACTGACTGCAGAAGGAGACAGGGGACCCAAAATTCAAAATGCTGCATCCCAAGGATTCTTAGTGTTGGAAGGAGAAGAGTTTTGAAAAACAGAAAACATGCAAAATTGAGATCAAGAAGTCTGACACTGAGATGTAACGCATGACTAAGGAGTCCCAGAGAAAGAACAAAGTCAAAGTTGTTTATTAAAACACTGGAGAAGCCCTAAGGAAAGAAGGCTACTCAGTGAGAGGATGGACTACAAGGGAGAGTACCTGAATAACCCTATGGTATCAGCTGGCAGGTAAAATATGGTAGAATTCCCTGAAGGGGCCTTCTGAGAAACAAGGAGCTGGCCCAAGAATTGATGGCTTGAACCCCAAAACTTTGGATAAGATACAGAGGAACATCCAGATCAGGGGGCTTATCCCAAATGAACAAGCCACTGAGATCATTGGGATTCATCCCTCACTGTAGGTGATGCTGGGGGTTTTTTCACTTGCCATGGAGTTGCCATTATTTTGGTTGGGTCAGTGTGCATGTGTGTCTGTGTCAGCGTGTGTAAGCAATTCCTGTAAATATTAACTTCCAAAACTCAGCACTTCCAGGAATGAAATTACAGTTCCAGGATTGCTGATTTGTTGGCACCCAATCTTGTTCAGAAATATTTTCCTTTCCAGGAATAACATCAAATTTTAGTAGATGGACAGTACTCCTGCAGTATTCAACTCTAGTAGCTTTTCATCTGCATAAATTACAGAGATTTTGGTTCACTGGCTGTATATTTTAGTGTTAGTTTTATACTCACTCACCACTTGTAGTCTGTTTTAGATCCAGACAGTCTTTTTACTACAGGTGTATTAAAGTGACTATTGATTCATGTGTGCTTCATGAGGCTGTATCTTTAACAGCATGACATGCATGGTATCTTAAGTACTATCTTATGGCTGTTTTGGTTGTTATAAGGACAGTACTCCTGCAGTATTCAACTCTAGTAGCTTTTCATCTGCATAAATTACAGAGATTTTGGTTCACTGGCTGTATATTTTAGTGTTAGTTTTATACTCACTCACCACTTGTAGTCTGTTTTAGATCCAGACAGTCTTTTTACTACAGGTGTATTAAAGTGACTATTGATTCATGTGTGCTTCATGAGGCTGTATCTTTAACAGCATGACATGCATGGTATCTTAAGTACTATCTTATGGCTGGTTTGGTTGTTACAGAGAAAAAATTGATTTCACTGGCTTTTGATGTGCAGACCACTTCTTTTATTTTTGTTCCATAAAAGTATTTCAGTGCACCTAATTTTTTCAATACATTTCTTTGAATGAGTCCGCTAGTTACATTTTAATTCAATTTTCATAAAAAATTCTTTAACATACCTTTCAATTATACATGTGGCTTCTGCACATGTTTTCCCCTAGAGTTCTTTGTTCATGTTTTTTATATCTTTCTAATTTCTCCAAAATATCTAAAATGTCTTGCCTTGGCTTTGCTTTAATGGGTAAATCAGATTCTTTTGTTTTAAATGATCTTCTGTGGCAGTCAACAAAAAGATGATATTGTTTATTTGATGGATTCTAAATCACACTTGGGGATGGTTTTAAAAACTTAACATACCAAGTCTAATTGTATCATTCCAAGTTACCATAACTTATCCTACATCCAGGTCCCTTTTAGCATCTTTGCTAAAGTAAGTGGTAGGTGAAAGAGACTTAACCATAACAATAGAATTCACTGCAGCAATTTAATCAAAAAGGCAACAGTGAACCACGACAAATGTATGATTAGCTTTGAAGAAGAAATACAATGTACTGATAATCTAAAAGAAAAGGCCTTTAGATATATGATATTTGATACACGGAGATTAAGCATCAGAAGGACCAAGACAGTACACTCTACTAGTGTCGACAAAAAAACAAGCAGCTTAAAAAATGAAACATTATAGAAGCAAATAGATTTTTTATGCTGCTGAAAATGTGGCACTGCAAACTGATGAGTAATTTCAGCTATGGTAATAAGATGGGAAACACTTGTTTAATTATAAAGAGATTATAAAATATTTGCGTACTTATTATTTGTAACATGGCACTTTGATGACTCCATTGTGCAGATTCTGGATAGAATTCGTGCCCGGAAATGCTTTCAGAGGAGAAACAGAGGGAAAGAGGTGAAGTGTCTTTCCCAAGCAAGCAAACAGCAGCAAAGAGGTAGGTAGCATGGTTGTTTTGTGAATAAAACTTGGGTGCTCTGATTTCCAGTTATGTGCACTATCCATTGAAACATATTTCTTCATACACATACTACCTGCATTTTCACATTACAGGAAAGAAGCAATGGAGGGTCACATTAGTTCCATGAATGCAACTGCTCTACTGAACTTTATAATAGAGGTAAGGAGTAAGATTTGAATAAAATAAGAAGTGAGCAGAACTCATGTTTTTTCCCCTCATCATTTATTTTCATTTAACTTTCAGACAGGCATGGAGGTGCCAAAATAACCCTGTCTTCTCATGGTTGCTCGATAGCTACAGTCGAGCTTTGGCCCTCTGATTCCCTCAATGATCACCTCTCAAACCTATCACCTAGGAGTGCCAGTTACTAAAGTAATGGCTGCCCCAGTTTCATGTCTGCATAGACAAAATGGGGGTTTACTTCACCCTAAATTGAAGCGGTGTGTTTTTAAAAACCACTTCAATTTAGGGCTAAGTAAACCCCCACGTTGTGTAAGCCCATGTCTTACCTGCCTCTCTGGTGGCAGGGAGAGGGTGAGATGCCGGCAGCCAGAGCAGACCCTGGGCTGTGGGGGTGGGGGCTGGTGTTTCTCTCAGGGCACTGCCCCCCACAAGTGGCAACCAACAGCAGGCACCCGGCTCGGGCGGTCCCGGCGGGCACTGCAGCCACCAAGGTAAGGATCGAGTCCTCACGCAGCTTATGCAGGCAGGCAGACTCCACAGAAGGAAAAAAAAAAAGATCAAGCTCAGCAGTTTTTTGGGTTTTTTTCCTTTGGTGGAGCCTGCCTTCCTGGGCTGCTGCCAGGCTGCCTGCACGGGCTGCCTACACAGCCCCTCAGCCTCGTGGAGCCCGGTGCTTCACTCTGTGGCTATAGGGCAGCAAACTAAAACTCCTTAGAGGTGTTTTAGTTTGCTGCACCCCTAAGTCATTTAAGATGTATTATGCCACCAAATGTGCTACAGTGGCTGGAATTAATGTGCAATATGCTGCCAATGCGTGCAAACACCAACGCCATTAAAGAAGTGCAAAATCATTTAACCTGCTTTAAAGTGTCGTGCACACATGCCCTGAAGTGTGAAATGATGTCATGAAGAGTAGCCTTTTTCTTTCTCACACTTTGATGCCAGGCCCAAGAAATATCCACGCAGAGGTTGCCACAGTGACAATCCCTACCTTTATGTTCTCTTGATGCCCACTGCATCTTCAGCTGGTCTTTACCCAGGGGAACTAATTTAGCCTAATAACACAGTTTTAGGGTTGTACAGATGCCACATTCACATTTCCTTTATGAGTGGCTGTTGTATCTGGAGATTTGTCCTCTAGTTTCAGACAACTGAAATCTCTTCCTTTTCAGAAGTGTTCAGAAGTGTGTCAATTCATCTTGGCCTACATGTCAGATCACTTTCATATAATGTTACCGCTTTGCAGCACCTAGAAAAATCATGTCAATCATTGGTTTGGTTTTATACATTGGATTTTATGTTCTTTCAGTTCTTAGCACTACTTCTAACTCTGTGTGTAATAGATAGTATCATGGCAGAGAATGGCATGAGCAGTAACAACCTTACTTTTCTGTATGCCAACACTTTCCTTGCTTGCCACTAGCAGGGGGTGGCTGGTAAGAATATCTAAGGAAGAGAAGTCTCAGAGTTATATAGTACTACTGCATCTTCAAGGCTTGGCATAAATGCATGGCTGAATAAACTGTTTAATTGCCTGTGAATATGATATCACAAATAACCAATAAAAAGTTTTTTTTAAATCACTTAAGCAATGAAATATACCAACTTGCAGGTTAGATCCACTGCAAAGGTGCTACATTTAGCCTTCAGAGAAACACACACACACACACACACACACAGAGCATACCTTGATATCCTAATTACTATGTCACACAAGTACTCATTTCAGACAAGGATTTCTGCTCGTACATGTTACAGTGAAACAATGGGCAACTGGAGATGAAAGAAAGGATATTTAAAACCAGAAATAAAGCCAGAGCAGACTAAATTAAATGAACTAGTCACAGCCCTCCTGTCTGGTTAGGATGAAGAACAGTTTACTAATACAACAGAGTAAATAGTTCTCCTGAAGAAACAAAATTGCAGAAACACCTCTCCTCCTCAAAAATGAAGTAAGGAAAGAACATGAGAAAAAAAGAATGCTCGCTGGCTAGAAGATGTGGTAGCCAACTACATAATGGCCATTTTCATAGATTCATAGACATTAGGGCTGGAAGGGACCTCATGAGATCATTGAGTCCAGCCTCCTGCCCAAGGGGCAGGAAGTCAGTTGAGGTCAGATCACTTCAGCAAGATAAGCATCCAAGTGTTTCTTAAAGGTATCCAGAGTAGGTCCTTGCACCACTTTAAATAAAGTTTAAAATAAGTTTTTCTTTATGTCCTTATGTTCCAGCAGATCATGACTGTTAAACCTTGTCTTCCCTTGAGGTGCCAGTTTCTGTGCTCCCAGTTCCTGATGCACACCCCTTATATACTTATAGACTGCCACCAAGTCACCCCTGAGAACTTCACTTCTCCAGACTGAAGAGTCCCATGCCTCTCAGCCTGTCCTCATAAGGCCTGTTCTCTTGACCTCTAATCATGCATGTGGCTCTCCTCTGGACTCTCTCAAGCTTCTCCACATGCTTTCTAAAGTGTGGAGCCCAGAATTGGCTCCACACTCCAGCTGCAGCCTCACCAAGGCTGAGTAAAGAGAGAGGATGACTTCTTGGGTCTTGCTTGAGGTGCATCTGTAGATGCAAATCAGAGCTTTATTTGCTTTGCCGGCTGCCACATTGCATTGGTGGCTCATGTTCATCTTGTGGTCAATTGTGACCCCCAAGTCTCTTTCAGACATGGTGCTAGTTAGTGTAGCACTGCCAAGCCTATAAGTATGATGTGGGTTTTTTCTCCTGAGCTGCAGCACCTTGCATTTCTCTGTATTGAATGTCATCTGGTTTTGATCTGCCCACCTTGCAAGCCTGTCCAGGTCAGCCTGAATTGGCAGCCTATCCTTTAGCGTGACCGCACTTCCCCCATAATTTGGTGTCCTCTGTGAATTTAGCCAGTCCATTTCTGCCACCCGAATCCAGATTATTTATGAATATATTAAAGAGTACTGGTCCGAGAACTGAGCCCTGGGGGGTGCCACTGGTCACCATGAGCCACGATGACTCGGTTCTATTCACTATCAGTTTCTGGGTCTGACCGCAGAGCCAGTTCCCCAGCCATCAGACCATAAGGTTGTCGAGGCTGCAGTTCCCCAATTTTACCATGAGGACATTATGGGAGACTATGTCAAAGGCTTTTTTGAAATCTAAATATATGACATTAACGTATTCTCCTTTGTCCACGTGATGTGGCACCTAGTCATAGAAGGAAATGAGGTTGGTCAGGGAAGACCTACCCGCAATGAAGCCATGTTGGCTATTTCTCAGAAAGTTCCCTTCCATTACCCTGTTGTTGATGGTTTCTTTGATGATTTTTTCCAAGATCTTTTTACAGATTGAGGTCAAACTAACTGGCCTGTAGTTCCCTGATTCTGCCTTCTTTCTTTTCTTGAAGATAGGCACCACATTGGTTCTCTTCCAATCTTCAGGAACCTCTCCTGAGCACCACGAGTTCTCAAATATTCTCGCCACTGGTCACGCTATGATGTCAGCCAACTCTTTTAGCACTCTTGGGTGCATTCCATCTGGGTCAGCTGACTTGTGGATGCCCAGCCTCTCAAGCTGTTCCCTCACAAGATCTTTGCCAATTATAGGCGTATGATCGCCCTTACCCTGGTAGTCCTATGTCCTGTCAAGCAGGACAGCCCCTTGGGCTGGTCGAAAACCAACCCAAAATAATTGTTGAGATTAGCTTTCTCCTGGGTGTCAGTTGTCAGCTGCCCCATTTGGTTCAGCAAGGATCCAATGCTCCCCTTGTTTTTTTTCTGGCTTCCCACATATTTGAAGAGGGACTTTGTATTGTCCTTGATTCTGGTAGCCAGCTTGAGTTTGGTGTCAGCCTTGGCTTTTCTGGTCTGCTCCCTACAGGCGCGGGCCAGTGCTGCATAATCCTCCTTAGCGGTAGTTCCCGATTTACAACCTTTATAAGCTTCTATTTTCAAATTCAGAAGGTCCATGAGTTCCCTATTGAGCCAAGGGGGTCACCCAGCCCTTTGCTACCTTTCCTATGGGTCGGAATGGACTTCCCTGGTGCTTTTAGGATCACATCCTTAAGGAACGACCACTCATTGTGGACTCCCCTCTCTGTTGGATCATGGTCTCTCAGGGCCTCAACAACCAATCTCCTGAGCTTGTGAGAATAAGCTTTTCTACTGCATTGCTGACTGATTTGCCAGCTTTGCAATAGATAGAGAAATTGATCAACTCGTGATCCCAGGGGGGTTGAAGTCATCCATGATGACCATTCACCAAGAGCATGCAGCATCTGCCAGTTCCCTAGCAAACTTGTGGTCAAGCTGTTCCTCCTGATTAGGAGGTCTGTAATAGACTCCTACAGTTATATGCCCTTCACCATATTCTCCCCATATTCTAACCCAGAGGGTCTCAAGTCACTCTCCTTGGATGCCAATCTCTGCTTGTAGGAAAGTGTACTGCTCCTTCACATAGAATGCTACACCCCCACCCTTCCTCACAACATGATCCCTCCTGTACAAGGTATAGCCATCAATATCTGTGGTCCAGTCATAGGTGGAGTCCCACCAGGTCTCCGTTATCCCTATGAGATTGTAGTCATTTTTGCTTAGGAGAAGGGCCAGTTCCTTCTGTTTGTTCCCCATGCTCCTGGCATTTGTGTACAGGCAGCTAAGCCTGCCATCAGAAGTCCTGGGCTTCTCTGTCCTACCCCGTTCTTGGGCTGGGGGAGGAGTGAGTTCCCTTGTATTACCTGACCTGCTGATTCTGTGGTTGTCACTTCCAGGGCTTGCACTAGTGACTGTCCACCTGTCCCCTGGTGATCTTAGTTTAAAGCCCTGTCAAGCAGGTCAGCCATTCTGACCAAGAAGAGATTCTTTCTCATTGGAGTGAGGTGGAGGCCGTCCCTTCCCAACAAACTGCTGCCTCTCTCTCTGAAGTGCAGACTGTGATCAAAGAAGCCAAATCCTTCACAATGGCACCAATACCACAGTCTTCTTTTGATTTCTTTAATATGTCTCTCCCTCCTATGCCCGTGACCTGTAACTGGAAGGATCAAGGAGAAAACTACCTGTGCCCCAACCCTCCGAGCCCAGCCCCCAGAGCCCTGTAGTCACTCAGGACCTGGCCAGGATTGCTCCATGGATGAGGAGCATGGGGTAGTGGTCAGAGGGCCAGACAAGTTTAGGAATTAGGCTGGATGAGTTTAGGAATCACTTAGGAATCACTTTAGCAGTACAGGTGGTTTTCTTTGTTAAATTAAAAAGGCCAGCCACTAGAAAATCTGCCGGGGAAAAAAGTTCAAAGGATGTGCTTCCCTCTGTTATATGCCACAATTATGTCAAAAAAGATCTTGTTCATTAAATATGTATGGAAACAAGATGAATTGAATGTTCCAGAAGACCATGGAACTTCTCCTACCACCAAGTAGCAGGTGATTTATCCATAACAAGAGAAGACAATGAAAGATACAGACAGTTAGCTGTGTTAGTCTAAAGTCAGGGCAGAATGGCATCCTATAGAGAGAGGCACAAGCTTTAACATACCATCTAACAAAGTAAGCTGTTGCTTACAAAAGTGTATGCCTCTGAATTAATTAGTCTATCAGGTGCCACTCTGCCCTGCCTTGTAAGGAACTACAATATTTTAATGTAATTTTAAAAAATCACTATTCAATTATGCCCCTTTATCTTTACCTTGAACTTCCTAAGAAACTAAATTAGGTTTAGAATGCACAACTTGCTTTTCTCTACACCTTTGTACTTCATGACTCCAGGGATCCTGCTTTTCTTTGTTAAAAAGCTGTGAATTCTCTGATAAAAATCACAAATTCTCTGCTTAAAACCCCCCAAAATCCACATTTTTCCATGGTTAAAATGAAATGCCACAATATATATAGGTATCAGTCAGTTGAACACAATGTTTTATTGATATATTTACAATTTTAAAGCAACTTGGAAGCCTACTAGTACCTCAATCACTATAGTAAAGTAAATTCGAAATACCTACAAATGTTGACTTTTGATTTTGGTTTTTTTATCATGGAAAATCAGAGCTCTCTCTGCCCCCTTTGCTCACCAGGATGTGAGTCCAGCTGCAGCTGTCCCCCCGCTGCTTTGTGGTACTGAGTAGCCATGATGTGCTGGTGCCCTGCTCAGGCCATTGCCCCTCACTCCCGACATAGAGCGCCCCAGCCCTGCTGGTGCCCCTCATTCCCCACCCACAGCCCACTGGGCCCTGCTGGTGCCCCACTATCCCCCTCCCCCACAATCCCCCAGCTCTCCCACCCCTGTTAGAAGGAGCCCCCAGCTGCCAGGGCTAAGGAGCTAGGTACCCAGGTTCATAGCCCCCTGTCTCCTGCAGCACTGACCACACCCTGGCTGCTGCCCATGGGAGGCAGCGGATGCTGTGGCAGAGTGCAGAGTCCAGTTCAGCCTCCCCCACAGGTGCCACAGCCAGAGCAAAGCCTGTGGGGAGAGGCAAATATGGACTGCCCACTGCAGGCTATGTCCCCAGATTTGTGCGTGAGGCAGGTGTGGGCTGTAGGCTCAGGGCTCCCCATCCTGCTGCCCTCCTCCTAGGGCCTCCATGGCCTGGTGGGTGGGACCCAGCATAGCAGGGCAGAGTGAGTCCAGGCACCACCACCTCAAGCCCCACACAACCATGGCAAGGTGCCCTCCATGCCACCACCCCCACTGGTGCCAGGTGTGTGTATTGGGGGGGTGCCTCACCATGGCAGTGTGGAGCTTCCAGTGGTGGCGGCATCAAGCTGCCCTGCCCCACGCTGCCCTGCTGTGCCAGGTCCCACCTGCTGGGACATGGAGGCCCTGGGGAGAGGGCAACAGGGCAGGGAGCCCACAGCAGGCAGCCTTTCCCTCCCCACCCCCATGCACAAATCTGGGGACAAGTGCCCCCAGCCCCCCCCAGGAGTGCACACAGCAGTAGGGAGCTGGCCCACCTGAACACCCTCGCTGCCCCCGTTGCTGCTCCATCCTGTTCCCTATCCGGGTCCTGTGACTACACATGGCCCTGGGCCCCAAGCCCCACACACCACCCAGGCTGGGCAGCAGCTTCAGCCCTGCCCAACTCCCTCCCTCCCTCACTATGGGGGCCCCAATTCCGCCCCCCCACCTTCCAGACTTTCCTGTGGGAGCTGCTCTCCACGCTGCCTAGCAGCCATATGCATGCATACGTGCACACATACAAATGGCACCCCCTGCCTGATTGCCCTTCTCCCGTTCCCCACAGCCCTTTGCAGGCTGGAACTGCCAGCCTACAAGGGGGAATTCAGTGTTTCCCATGTTTTTCTCCTTTAAAGGAGAAAACGCACGTTTTTCCTCCTTAAAATGAGAAAATCCACATTTTACCATGATAAACAGAAAACTCAGAACCCTCTTCATGAGAGAGCGTAAGAAACAGGGTTACTTTGATAGCATAACTTAGCTGGAAGACAGATGAGGCCTGACTCTAATCTCAGTTGCAAAGGATGGAAATCAGAAGGGACACTGTTGGAAACGGAATTGTTACACCCGTTGAAAAGTAGCACATGCAAAACATCGGAATTATAGCTAAGTTTTCTTTAGGCCAGCAATCTCTCTTTCTCTCACACACACACACACACACACAAACACACACAGAGCTAGAAATGACATGAAATATAGAGTAATTAGAGTGCAGGATTCTTACCATACTGGGGTCAAATATCATAGTTGTTGCATAAAGCATTAGCCTTGCTATTTCCTTCCAACCCACTTTTACTGACAACTTGAGCAAAGGCTGAGCATTTGGGGAAACACTCAACATCTTCATACCTCTTCCCAGATTGCTTTCTGATATGGTTAAGGGGGCTCCTTCACATAAGGCATGTTTAAATAACAGTGCCTTGATTAAAAGTCTACCAATTGTTTACACACGTGTAACTCTAAATGGCATAAGACTACATACAATCAGTTAAGGTGAAACACACCATTGTGCAGAAAATCAGCTCAAAACCTCTTCAGAACTTAGATTCCACTTAAGCTCAGTTTTTCAATTTGAAGTGAGCTGTAGTGGTACATCTGCCATATTCTGGTGCTCTGCATAGAGGTAATTCCATCCATACTAAAGGGTTGTTGGTTGTAGCTATACTAAACACACGTATCCTTAATGCTTATGAAATATTAAATTGATAAAGGTAGTTTCCCTTGAAATATATCTGCTAGTTTGTGGGGTGTTCCAGCATCTTACCGTGTGCATTGTTTCCCTAATGATTCTTCATATTGAATTGTGTACTCACTGGGTGCATCTACACACATTATTAAGGCAGCACAATAAACTCCAGAGCAGTTCACACCAGACTTAACTGGTCTTGGGCACAACGTCTAGATGTGTGCCTGAGACTGCAGCAATTAGAGTTGGGATGGAGCAGCCCTGGGCTGGTAGAGGGACATGGGAGTTCAGCCCCGGGCTCTGGGTGGCAGTGTTGGGAGGTGGAGGGGCTGGCAGGAAATGGCAGTCTGGCTCCTGGCTGGCTGGACTGACCAGGCACAATTTGCACCCGGCAGTCACTGTTCACATGAGCATTTGATTGCAATGAATTACTCCACTGTAAAATAGTACTGTCCCTGGAAGTACTATATTACAGCAGAGTTAATTAATTTACTGCACCCTTATACTGCCATGTGTGTGAATGGTGATGCTTTAATTTGGAGCTAATTAATCACCTTCACAGTAAAGCACACATATAGATGCACCCAATATGACCAGCTCTCTCAATTTTATCAAAAGTCTTGTAATAACTATGTTTTCTTTATTGCAGGCTGAATCACTACAGCAGTGTGTTGGCATGAGAATCTCAGTGTGAGTATGTGACCCCAGGGTACACTGGAGTATAAAGGCAGCAAATAAAAAGAGTGTGTGGGGGTTTTTTTATTTCATGATTTGTAAGTGAATTTTATGATTTGAGGTGGGGGGAACTGATTCATAATTTGCTTAGCAACACTGAATACCATAATGATGAGTGCCACAGAATCTCTTGAAGCAAATTAGTTGCTTAATTAACATAAAAGGATGTCATTGATCATACATGTTTACATACTGAACTAGATCAAGGGTGTTAAATATATGGCCTGCAGGCCAGATCTAGCTTATAGGGCCACATCATCTGGCCCCTGGTGCTGGCTCTGCACCAGGCCCCTACGGGACTCCCCACCCCCATTTCCCTCCACCCCGCAATATGCCACAGCACCTGCTTCAGCTCATCTGGGAAGTGAGCTGCATGCTGTACCAGCTCCAGCTGGTCAAGTGCAGGTGCTATATGCAGCAGGGGTCCCAGAGTGCACCGCACATGGCCACAACATCACAGGTCCAGATGAGTTTGACACCCCTAAAAGAGATAATCCAAGGGGCATGAATTGCATCTTACATGCACTGGTATAAATCAGAAATAATTCCACTGAAGTCATTGGTCTGATTTTCAAATGGTATAAGATCGCATAGCTCTGAATGATTACAATACACTGATCATAGCATAGCAGATTGATATCTATAAGCTTTATAAGGGCAAGAACTGCCTGTTACTGGGTGTTTGTACAATACAGATCCTAGCACAACAGGACCCTGATCTCGGTTGGGACCAGTGGGCACTAATGCAATGCAAATAACTAATAATAGTTCACTGGATCACATGTACCCTTTGAAGCTCTGCCAGGGCCAATGCAAATGGCATGAGAAGGCAGCAGAATTCTTTATTTGTATCAGAGAAGCGTCTGGAAAAGCCACATTTCAGCAGCACAGTAGAGAAAAGTCATCATTTCTGCTATTTATCCATGTGAATCTCTTGGGAGTATTTCAGCCTGTGAAAACAGCAATTAAAGGGGCCTAATCAATAGATTCCATGTTATATTTTAACTTGTTATATTTCTGAGTTACTGTCAACCCTTGCCACTAGTTGCAGATCTTACTGAATGCATGGAGAAAAACAAGTGGAGAAATAAAGCTAAGATGCATCTTTAAATGAGTTGGGCTCATTTCCAAGTCAACACAGAGAAATAGTGGGACATAATACTGTAAATGAAGGACGGCTTTAGTTACCTAATACATCTGCAGCAACTGCTTTGGCACTGTGGCGTTGAGCTCAACAACGGTTTTATTTAACACTATTTGTATATACAACTTTTTTTAAGTGACCTACATACAGGCTACTATTTTATAGTGGCTTCATGGGGAGAGGAAAAAAAGGATTCAACTATAGAAGCTCTATATTTAAAAATCTTTGTTGGTCTTCTGTCTGCTAGTCTAGTAAAGTAGCCAATTTGGAAAAGCACCTTGTATGAATGCCACAGCAGTGTCTGAATGCTACTGGCATCTTCTATCATTTGACAAAGAATAAATCCCAAACTGCAAAACCAGCCCATCTACAGTAGTATATTATGCAATACTTGTTTGGACATATTCTGCAACACACTAATTCCCTAAGTAGTAGACTTCTGCACCACTTTTATTTACTGAAATTTAGAAGGCAACTCCTTCCCGCCCTTACAAAAAGAGAAAATAAAGAGGAAGGTTAATTTGCATTTTACTCTGTTTTCAATAAAGATCTTGCAGAATACAAAGGAACCTCTTGCCTGCTGATCCATATCTTGTACAAAGTAGGAGAGGCTGCACTGGGACTATATCTGAGAATTTGATTGTGAATAGGAATGTGTTTTTATAATTGTAATTAAATTGCCATAGAATATACAAAGATCTGTATATGGTAATTAAACTAGGAACATTCTGTTTGGACACTAATGATCTGATTTCCAAAAGAGATCAACTATACAACTGGACTTCCTGAGAATTCACACTCAGTGGGTCTTTTCAAAGTCCAGATGTAAGCATGAAAACTGGAGCTGCTAGCTCCTGAGATATGGTATCTGAGGCACTTGTATGGCCATTACTACTGCAGCTAGTCCTGACAAGACACCTGCAAGGTGGGAAAGCGCCATTATACTCATTTAACAGAGGAAGACCTGAGATACAGAGAAGCAAAGGACCAGATCTGTTACAGTGTTTCACTTTTAAATATCCTTCCACATAAAATAAGACTACAGCTTCAGAGTGCCCCCACCCCAATCCACTCCTGCCCTTCACAGACCAAACTGCTAATGAGAATATGAAACTTCCCAATGGATGTCCCAGGTGGTGGGATAATGTATGTTATGTCTGATGTTTCAAAGACTGAACCCCTGATAGGAAACTTTTCAGGAGTTTTGATGCTTGTTGATTTGAATGTCATGCAGGTAGGCAAGCAGGAGGGGCCAAGAGGAAGTCTTTGGTAAGGGAAAGGCAAAAGCACCACACCAATAAATAAAAATGGTGTGGACGCGGAGTGCTGCTAGGGCCCCTGCCTGTGGGGCGCAGCCAACCCTGGACTTCTCTGAGGCCTCCACCCAGAAGGAGCCCATGGTGGGGCTGGCATCACCCTGCCCCCTGGCCTACGGGGGATGCCCGGAGGAGCCGGGGGACAGGGAATGGGGGCCCCCACACCTGTCCCGCAGGTGTCCATCTTAGGGCCCTGGAGGGGCAGGTGAGGGAGCTCCAGGAGGAGGTTAGCATGCTGAGGGGCATCAGAGAAGCACCACTCATCATGGTGTCCTGTGACCAGTGGGGTCCCCCGAGCCTCTGTCCTTGGACCCATACTGTTCAACATCTTCATTAATGATGTGGACACTGGAGTCAGAAGCGGACTGGCCAAGCTCGCC
>NW_005841967.1:1166451-1167295 GCF_000455745.1 Alligator sinensis | reverse complement strand
CCAAGGTCTGGAACAGCCTGCCACCGGAGGTGGTTCAAGCACGTACATTGAACACCTTTAAGAGCAAACTGGATGCTTATCTTCCTGGGATCCTGTGACCCCAGCTGAATTCCTGCCCTTTGGGCAGGGGGCTGGACTCGATCTTCCGAGGTCCCTTCCAGCCCTAATGTCTATGAAGTCTATGAAGGATGAAATTGACAGGTGTTTCCTTTCCCTGAAGGGCCAAGCACCAAAGAGAGAAGAACCCCAGGAGGTACCCTCCACAGTGGAATAGAAAATGGTTGCCTCCAGAGCCAGGGTTGCTCACAGTGGTGCAGTACCAGCTCCCCCAGTCCAGCTGGGGAACAGGTATGAGGCCCTGGTGACACTGGGGGAAGAGGAACGTGAGGAGGAAACCTCTGGTGAGGAGGTCACTCCATGCACAGAATGGGTTGAAGGAGGCAAGTTGACCCAGAGGAAGAGACACCGGGTACTTGTCATAGGTGACTCCATCCTGAGAGGAACAGAGGGTCCCATCTGTCGCCAGGATCCCATGAAACGTGAGGCCTACTGTCTCCCCAGAGCATGGATTCAGAACGTGACAGAGATGACCCACTACACAGTCTGGTGAGTGGCGAATTGGCTAGAGGGTCACACCCAGAGAGTTGTACTGGATGGGTTCGTATTGACCTGGAAGGGTGTGGGCAGTGGGGTCCCGCAGGGCTCGGTTCTTGGACCAATACTCTTCAATGTCTTCATCAGTGACTTGGACGAGGGAGTGAAGTGTACTCTGTCCAAGTTTGTGGATGACACAAAACTGTGGGAAGAAGTGGACACACCGGAGGGCAGGGAACAGCTACAGGCA
>NW_005841967.1:1150328-1165776 GCF_000455745.1 Alligator sinensis | reverse complement strand
CATCTAAACCCAGCCCTCTTTCCTGCCTATGCAGGGGGTCGGACTCGATGATCTATTGAGGTCCCTTCTGACCCTAACTTCTATGAATCTATGATCCCGGCCCTCCTCCAGCCCGCTGATTACTACCCCATGGTCCTAATCCATATGGGCACTAATGATGTGGCCAGGAGCAGTCCAGACCACCTGATGAAGGACTACCAAGCGCTGGGGGGCAAGCTTAAGGAGATAGGGGCACAGGTTGTCTTCTCATTGATCCTTCCCGTGAGCGGGCACGGAAGACGCCATGAGACCTGCCTCTGGGACGTCAACTTGTGGCTTCGGGAACGGTGTCTTGTGACAGGCTTCGGCTTTCTGGACCATGACCCTCACTTCAGATTGACAGGCATGCTCGGGTGGGATGGGCTTCACCTCTCCCCCAAAGGTAAACATCTGTTCTCTTCCAGGTTGGCTCATCTCCTCCAGCAGGCTTTAAACTAGGCATGTCAGGGGAGGGGGAAGAAGAGGACCAAGGAAGTCACAGAACACCAAACCAAGAGACACCCACAAGAACAGCCCAGCCAAGTCAGGCAACAAGCACAAGAAATACCCAGGTAAGAGACAGGGGCCCGGACAGTCCAGGGATTGCGGAGGAGGCGCATACACACTCAGGAAGCCTTAAATGCCTCTACACTAATGCTTGTAGTATAGAGAACAAGCAGGAGGAACTTGCCCTCCTGCTAGCTAACACAAACCCGGACATAGTGGGGCTCACTGAAACTTGGGATCCAATGCACGACTGGGTTGTAAACATCAAGGGCTATGGGCTGTAGAGGTGGGATAGAGCAGGGAGGAAAGGTGGGGGTGTGGCGCTCTACATCAAAGAGCAATACACATCCTCTGCAAACAGCACTGGGTCTCAGGTAGGGCAGACGGAGGTGCCCTGGGTCAGAATACAAGGGGGTCAGGGGGAAAGGGACCTAACGGTGGGGGTCTACTACAGGCCACCTAATCAGGGAGAAGAGCTGGACTGGGAATTCTCAGGTCAACTCACGGAGGCAGTTAAATCAAGGGACGTGGTCATCATGGGTGACCTAAACCACCCAGACATCTGCTGGGAAGAGCAGTCAGCCAGGTCTGACTGCTCACGTAGGTTCCTAGCCAAGTTACAGGACCGCCACCTATCCCAGGAGGTGCACAGTTCCACCAGGGGAAATGCCTTGCTGGACCTGATCCTGGCCACAGGCGACGACCTGGTGAGGGGACTGCAGGTGCTCGACCACCTGGGCAATATCGACCATCGCCTACTGGAATTTACCATTCAGTGCAGGGTGTCAAAAGCCTGCAGCCAGGCAGCAGACCTGGAGTTCAGGAGGGCGGATTTCAATAAGGTAAGGAGACTAGTCAGGGAGGCACTGAGGTCCCGGAGAGGAGGGGAGTTGGGAGTCCAAGAAGAGTGGTCATTCCTTAAGAAGACGATCCTCTAAGCCCAAAGTGTGACAATCCCCACGTGGATCAAAGGAGCAAGAGTGCTCAAAAGCCCCCATGGCTCACCAAAAGCATCCATGAATGCCTCAAAGCCAAAAAGGAGGTGTACACCCAATGGAAGGGAGGGGCCATCACCAAGGAGGATAACAAGAAGTTCTTTTTAAAATACAGAGCGGGTAAAGGAAGGCCTTTGACACTGTCTCTCACCCCATCCTCATTAAAAAATTAGGTGTCTGTGGTGTCGACGCCTACACAGTCAGATGGGTCGCAAATTGGCTGGAGGGCCACACCCAGAGAGTGGTGGTGGATGGGTCATTTTCGACCGGGAGAGATGTGGGCAGTGGGGTTCTCCAGGACTCGGTCCTCGGCTCGCACTGTTCAATATCTTCATCGGCGATTTGGACGAGGGGGTGAAAAGCACCTTGTTCAAGTTCGCAGATGACACTAAGATGTGGGGAGAAGTGAGCACACTAGAAGAGAGGGACAGGCTACAACTAGATCTGGACAGGTTACAGAGGTGGGTGGATGACAATAGGATGGGTTTTAATACGGACAAGTGCAAGGTGTTGCACCTAAGAAGGAAGAACCAGCAGTATACCTACAGGCTGGGGAACTCCCTTCTCGTCAACACAGAGGCAGAGAAGGGTCTTGGAATCACTATTGATTCCAAGATGAACATGGGCCGCCAATGTGGGAATGCGGTAAGGAAGACTAACCGCATCCACTTCTGGGTACCGCACTTCAGGAGGGATGTGGACAGCATCGATAGGGTCCAGAGGACGACCAGTCACATAATTAGGGGCAGCAGGGCAGGCCCTATGAGGAGAGGCTACAGGACCTGAATCTGTTCAGCCTCCTCAAAAGAAGGCTGAGAGGGGATCTGGTGACCATCTAGAAACTAGCCAAGGGGGACCAGCAGGCAATGGGAGAGTCCCTGTTCCCCCGAGCACCACCAGGGGTAACAAGGAACAATGGCTATAAGTTGACTGAGAGTAGATTCAGGCTAGACATCAGGAAGCACTACTTCACAGTCAGGGTGGCTAGGAGCTAGAACCAACTTCCAAGGGAAGTGGTGCTTGCCTCTACCCTGGGGGTCTTCAAAAAGAGGCTAGACAGCCACCTAGCTGGGGTCATTTGACCCCATCATCCTTTCTTGCCCATGGCAGGGGGTCGGACTAGATGATCTGCTTAGGTCCCTTCTGACCCTACCAACTATGAAACTATGAATGCAAACAGCTTCCAAAACTCCCTTTGTGCTGCTCATCTATCTCTACACAGAACTAAATTATTGGACAGTGCAGGGGCTAGCCAGCAGGCACCCCCCACACTGAAGCACCCTCATGCCCTAGCCAGCCCTGTCAGCATCTACACATGCATTACAGTGCACTAAAGTACTCCTAGGATCTGGAACCATAGGATAGTACTTGTATTTACAGGTACTAACCTGCTGCAGAGTTAATTTGTTTCCTGCAGTCTAATTGAGATGAGACTTTACTGCCAAGCTAATTAGGCATCTCCGCAGTAAATGTCTGTGTAGATGCACCCAGTGACTTGTAATGGTCACATACAGCCAACAAGCAGTAACATAAAGATGGACAGGCAAGTGGAGAACAAGCTCTAGGTGCTACATAAGGGAAGGGTGGCAGAATGGAGTTGTGGGAGTGGCTCATGCTCCCATATCCTGTCCTCCCCTCACTCCACACATCCTACATGTTCCCTGTAGCAGTTCTGGCTCCAGCTCTAGCAGCATGAAGGGCAAAGCTATGGCAGCAGTGTGCACGGCCGAAGTAGTGTCCAGGAGTTTGCTACTGCTGTACACCAGTGTTTTGTTGATCACATGATATGCCTTTTGGCTGCAAAAAAAGGAGGTGACATGATATACCCCAACAGCTACTACGCTGCCTTCTTCACTGCTGTAGCTGACCTGGAACCAGGTGCACTAAAGGGAAGGTGCACGGTATGTGTGTGTGTTGGGGGTGGGGAGGTGAGAGAAAAAGAGGTGGCCACAGTCCTGCCCAGGGCACCATCCCAGCCAGTTACTCCTCTGTCAACAAGCATACTTTTGCTTCTGATGGTATTCACTTTCCATTTGCACATTCATTCTCGATTGAAAATATTAGCCTAAAATCAAAAGGACAGGACTAATCTGTCCCTCTTAGTCCATTTTTACTGACATTCAAATCAACAAGCATTATAGAAAAGGTGGCTGACAAACACAAAAACATCACAAAGCCACATTCCACTCTCAGAGAACCAGACAGCTTCAATGGAGTTATCCTGGCTTTACACAGATATAAATGACAAAAGAAAGAGGCTCCTGAACATTTTGATCACTGGGACTTTTGAAAGAATCATTCTGGAAGCATCCTTCCACACTGCATGTTGATCCCTGGATACCTTCCACATTTATCACAGCCAAATTTGCAAGGGTACATGCTACAAAAAAAGGTAGGTACAGACTGCTAAGAAGCTGTCAAGGACAAACACTAACCTGCACGTAACACTGTTTTGGAGTTCTGGTGCTAAAGACAGCTCTCCTGATTCTGAAATTCCTGGCTGCATTGTGTTTATAAAATTCCAATGTAATGACCCAGTAACACATAATGTGGCTTTTGACCTCAGTGATAGGCTCCCTGGGTGTTACAATCAATTTTTAACAAGAATAAAAAGCCACTCTCACTTTTGGAGGTGAAAAGAAAATTGGCTCAAGCATGTTTGTAAATGTGTTTAGACACAAGATGCCTTTTCTCATATGATATAATTCCAGACATCGCAGGGCACAACATCAATTACCAAATATTTTATTCAGCAATCAGTAAGTCTTTCATTTTCCATTCAGTCATTTCAAATGGCAATAATAATAATTTATTTTCTAAATTGGAAACTTAAAAGAATCATCCAAAAGAATAAATAAAACAAGCAAGTTATGTTATGCTTGTTTTCCATAGAGTTACATTGCTTTTAAATGCTGCTGCCTTCCAGCAGGGTACATTTGAATAGGATAATAAAACTCCATGTTCATGCCTGAGTGTATAAAATGCACTTGAAAATAATTAATTAATTAATTATAACTAATTAATATGTGAATAAAACTAGTTAGAATTCTAACAATGTCTGGTGTAATACTAGGCATGAACTGACTTCATATCTGAAGATATTTGTGTCATTTAAATAAATGGCAGTCACGGGCTGGAGCTCATGAGGGTATGAAGATTGTCTAATGGTCCAGTGTATGATGGCTTTTGTGAGTAGCACATGCAGAGATGTGTTGAAGTGACTAATTTTAACATGGTGGCTTTATTAGAAGTGTTCTGTGTCAAATCAGGAATGAAGCATACTGCCTGTGACAAATGAAACAAATATAGGACAGGCTACTTATGGCAGACTACAGTGTAGTGTAGAGATACCCAGGCTGTATGTAAATAAGATAGGTCAGGTACCACAAGCAGTCTAGCTGCAGCAGGATGGAGCTCAGTGCTTGGTAACTAACCCTGCTTCTCAGGCAGGGTCTGTGCCCTGGGCAGGGACAAGGGTAGTATCAGGAGATGGGTCACCTGTGGCAGCTGGGCCAGAAGCAGAAGTTATTGTTGTTGCACCCCTTCTAAGTAGGCACCCAGGGTTGATGCCCTGGTCACACATCAGTTGTTGCACTATTGGTTCAGAGTTGCCATACCTATACCTCTGGTAAGACAAAAGAACTGAGATAGTTCTTCTAAAACAGTACAGTACACTGCATTTTGCTATGTAGACATCCCCTGGGAGTATCTTTGGACGTGTCTACAAAACTAATGGAAGGTGGTTGCATAGTACATAGTAACATACCAGTGCTAACTTAGTCTAGTTATCAAGACTAATTATAGAAATGAAGAGATGGTGGCAGAGGTTTAGCAATTGTTAGCCAGCAGGATAAAAAACCTCCATGGATGCCAGGCATGTCCTCTGGTAATTAGCACAAACTAAAGTCCAGGTCAGTGCTTCTTTACTAATATTATGTCCTGATAGTTGAATTAAGCTACTGCACTCCACAACACAAAGAAACCAGAAGTGTATACAACAGACACCAAAGTGCCGGTTAATTCTCTCTTTTGGTTCACAGAACACAACAGGATAATTACACAGATATGAAGACTTACCACTAGGGAGCATGCATTTGCTAATCCAATATAGTGGTTTTGTCTGTCCACTTCTAACCAGTATTAAGTAAAGCTAATGTAAAGTAATGAATGAACAAGGAGGAAATTAGAAATATACTGTAGTTGATTTGTACTTACTGTGTGTTAAGAGCAGACAGACAATACAGTTACACCAGATTCACCCACACCACTGTAAGGTCCTTTCCTTATACAGTGGTCTGAGCATATACCTTACGGCAAACCGGAAGCAACAGAATAAGACACGAGAAGATCAAAGACACCTAGACTCATTAGCTCCTATCAGTTCCGGTTGACTGGGCGTGGGATGGAGAGCAGTTAAAAACTGCACCAGCAACAGCCAGAGGGAAGTTCAGAGACAGACGGAGAGCAAATCAGAGGAAGCAGTTTGGAGATGGAAACAGAGACAACACCCTAGGAGGCATAAAGGAGAAGAGTAGGAAACTCTCTCCTTTTGAGGCTTGAAGGAGTCTCTACACTTACCAGGAGCAGGAAACAAGAATACATGATCAGCGGGATCCAGCGGAGCGATGGTTGTTCCAGCTGGGGAAACTGCGAGGACATAAGACAACTAACTGTGAGTGGTGGTAGTGCAGGACAGGGGCACCTGTAAGAGACCAGGGACCCCTGGTTCTGCAGCCCATCAAAATTGAATCATAAGAGTAATACAGGTCAGGAATAAAAAGTGATTGATAGCCAGTAGCCTCGGTTCCCAGTGCCATGTAAAAAAAACAGAGTCAAGCATGAGAAAAATTCCTAAATCAAAGGTCAGGCATTAGGAATGGCAAGCCTCCCTTTTTTTTTTCTTTTTTCACCAAGTCATGGCAGGAAAGACTGGGCAGATGTGCTGAGTAAAATCCTTAATTAGAAAATCATCTGTGACTTAGGAACTAACACACTTCAAAATCCTGACAGTTACGTAGGCAAACGATCCAATTAGATTTACAACACTGCTTACAGGGGATGATCAGTGGCTGCCCCCTGCCACAACCGCAACTGCGGCCATGACCACCGCCACAACTACTACGACCACCATGGGCCCCAGCCCAAAGTGGATGGGGGAGCAGCCCTGGCCCCGGCCTGAAGAGGCGGGGGGGGGAGGCGGGGAGTGGTCCCGGCCTCAGCCCGAGACATGGGGTAGGCGGGAAGGGGCTGGATGCAAGACTCTGTTCCTGCCCTCCTCTGCCCCGTCATTCTTGATGGGCAATTTGCTAGTAATAAAATAAATTCTAAATACCTATAAATGTTGGTATTTGATTTTGGCATTTGATTTGGGGGGTTTTTATCAGAGCGCCCCCTGCCCCTTCACTTACCAGGACATGGCTGTCCCCCACCACCCCTGCCCCCACACTGCTTTGCTTTGTGGAACTAAGCAGCCCTGACATGCAGGTGCCCTGCCCATGCCATTGTCCTGCATGCTGGTGCCCCTCACTCCCCACCCACAGCCCCCTGGGCCCTGCCAGTGTCCCTCATTCCCCAACCACAGCCCCCTGGGCCTGCTGGTTCCTCTCACTCTCCATCTGCAGCCCCTGCCTGCCCCAGCCCTTCAAGAGGGACCCCCAGCTGCCAGGGCTACAGGGCCAGGTACAGTGCAGTGCCCAAACCCCAGCTGCCACCCGTGAGAGGCAGTGGCTGCTTCATAGATTCATAGATGCTAGGGTCGGAAGGGACCTCAATAGATCATCGAGTCTGACCCCCTGCTAGATGCTTATCTAAACTCCTCTTGAAGACCCCCAGGGTAGGGGAGAGCACCACCTCCCTTGGGAGCCCATTCCAGACTTTGGCCACTCTAACTGTGAAGTTCTTCCTAATGTCCAGTCTAAATCTGCTCTCTGCCAGCTTATGGCCATTATTTCTTGTAACCCCCAGGGGCGCCTTGGTGAATAAAACCTCACCAATTCCCTTCTGTGCCCCTGTGATGAACTTATAGGCAGCCACAAGGTTGCCTCTCAACCTTCTCTTGCGGAGGCTGAAGAGGTCCAGGTGCCCCAGTCTCTCCTCATAGGGCTTGGCCTGCAAGCCCTTAACCATACGAGTGGCCCTTCTCTGGACCCTCTCCAGGTTATCCACATCCCTCTTGAAGGGTGGCGGCCAAAACTGCATGCAGTATTCCAACTGCGGTCTGACCAACGCCCAATAGAGGGGGAGTATCACCTCCTTGGATCTGTTCATCATGCATCTGCTGATGCACGATAAAGTGCCATTAGCTTTTCTGATGGCTTCGTCACACTGCCAACTCATGTTCATCTTGCAGTCCACTAGGACTCCAAGATCCCTTTCCACTTCCCTGCCACCCAGCAGGTCATTCGCTAGGCAGTAGGTATGCTGGACATTTTTCCTCCCTAGGTGCAACACTTTGCATTTCTCCTTGTTGAATTGCATTCTGTTGTTTTCCGCCCATATGTCCAACTTGTCCAGGTCTGCTTGTAGTTGTTCCCTGCCCTCTGGTGTGTCCACCTCTCCCCACAGTTTTGTGTCATCCACAAACTTGGACAGAGTACACTTCACTCCCTCGTCCAAGTCGCTGATGAAGATATTGAAGAGTATTGGTCCAAGGACCGAGCCCTGCGGGACCCCACTGCCCACACCCTTCCAGGTCGATACCGACCCATCCATTACGACTCTCCGGGTGCGACCCTCTAGCCAATTCACCACCCACCGGACTGTGTAGTCATCCATGTCACAGCCTCTTAACTTGTTTACCAGTATGGTGTGGGATACCGTATCAAAGGCCTTCCTTAAGTCTAAGTATACGATATCAACTTCAGTGGACCACAGAGCCCGGCTCCCCCTCCCCTACAGGTACAGCTGGAGCAAAGCCCATGTGTAGGACAGATAAGAGCTGGCCACTGTGGGCTTGGGTGGGGGGAGCTAACTCCCTGTCACCGCACGCAGTCCTGGGGTGGAGCACATGCCCCCCAGCTTTGTTCACAGGGCAGGTGTGGGCCGCATGCTCAGAGCTCCCTGCCCTTCTGCCCTCCTGCCTAGAGGCTCCAGGCTACAGAGGCCTGGGGGGTGGGGAGGGGAAGCAGGGACCCGCTGTGACAGGGCAGAGCAGGTCCAGATGCCGCAGCTATGAGCCCTACACCACAATGGCAAGGTGCCCTCCACTCAGCCACCCCTGCTGCTGCCAGGGCAGGACAGGGCTCCCAGAGGCGGCGGTATCAAGCTTCCCCACCGCACTCTGCCCTGCCATGCCAGGTCCTGCCTGCTGGGCCACGGAGGCCCTGGGAGGAAGGCAGCAGGGCAGGGAAACTGAGCCCACAGAGGGCAGCCCACACACCCCCACACAAATTCCTCAGGGAATGCACACAGTGGTGGGGAGCCAGCCCCCCCAGCTCCCCCACCGCACCCCACACGAGCTGCCCACAGCTCCGTCCTGCTCCTCACCTGGGCCCTGTGGCTACACATGGACCCAGGCCCCAAGCCCCATGCACAGCCTGGTGTAGGCAGCAGCCAGCCCCAGCTCTACCCAACTCCCTCCCTCCTTCCCTCACTAGGGGGGCCTCAATTCTCCTCCCCCTCCCCCCATGCCAGACTTTCCTGTGGAAGCTGCTTTCCATACTGCCTGATGGCCATGTGCATGTGTACACGTGCACATGCACATGTCGTCCCCTGCCTGACCAGCTTCCTCCCACTCCCCCCAGCCCTTCGCAGACTGGAACTCTGCCAGCCTTCAAGCGGAAGCCCACCATTTCCCACATGTTTCTCTTTTAAAGGAGAAAATTTGGGTTTTTTCATTAAAATGAGAAAATCCACATTACCATATTTTATCATAGCAAATGGAAAACCTGGATCCCTGCTAATTACAACCCTGTCTCAGAGGAATCTGGTAGGCTTATTACCTAACATTCACAAATCACAGTGCGAGTGATTAATACTGTCACTTACTTTTAGTAGAATGTTTTGGACAAGGAATGAGGTATAAGGCTCCATCAAACATATCAATGCTTGGGGAACCAAAGCATGCATAACCATCAATCCTGAAGACTGGCAAACCTACGACACAGGCTGACCATTTTGACCAGCACATGTTCATCACAAGAGTGACCTGCCCCCAAATGGTTACCTACAGACCAGTAGCAATCAGGGATGGCAGGCTTCCCAAGAAGGATGGCCCCATGCTTCTGAACAGTAGTGGGAACTCTCATAGTGGTGTGCTGCTGCCATAACTCTGGGTGAGTCATGTCGGGAGTTCCAGAAAAGTGCTTTTTGTTCTCCCGAAATTCTGCAGCTATTGCTGCTCATCCCAGGTCTGCACAGTACTTTCTGCCAGCCAACACTTGTTTCATAAGCCTAACACTGATCCAAAAAAGTTCCTTCAGAAACAGATGGTCTATGTTCTCCTCCTGCTCCTCCTCCTCATTGTCCTTCCAGTGCTACTGGCACGGCTGCCAAAACCACTGCAAAATCAGTAACCTGGCAGCTGACTTGCAAAGCTGAAGCTGTCCAGCCGAGAGATGTCAAATACAACTCCACAAGCTGCTGCAGATTTGCAAAGAGCAGCGCTGTGACACTGAGCACTGCTTCATCTTTGCTGGCCAATGACCGATTGAAAATCGTTTTGAGTCCAAAAGAGATGGTTCATCGAATGATAGGTGAGAAATCATAGGATTTTTTTTTAAGTTGGACCCGAATCCCAGAATTTCTATTGATGCCAATATATTCCAGTATAATTCTTATGTATTCCCCAATTTGTCAATCAGAAATGTATCCCAAAGGAAAGGGCCCAGCAATAGGCTAAACAGTACAGACTACTCATGCACAATGCTGAGCTCTTAATACAGAGAAAGTTCCTGCCATGTGGAAGCAATGATTCATACTGTAGCATGAAGCAGCTGGACATAATGTAATATCTAATACACAATGATTAGTGTGCCACAGTTCATTGCAAACTTGATCTCGCTCCCCCAGCCCCAGTATAGAAAAGCTCTGAGTAAATACTTCAGGGTTTAGCCTGTTATTTATTGTTACACACAGAAGCAGCAGCAGCACACAAAACTGAACTTCGTCAGCTACAAAATATTTTACTTCAGTGGGAGATTTTTCCGAGTAAGCAGTGCTGAACTGGGCCTTCACTAAGAAACAACAAGGGTGACAGAGTGTGAAATTACATTTAGAGTACAGTAAGGGTATCTGGCCCAACCCAGTATATCAAGCAGGAAAAGATGTGTGCTATTTTTTCTCCATGATTTCCTAGGACAATTGTTCCATTTTCTGAGCTCATAATCCAGAAGTTGTGGTGATATACAAGCTTCATTTTCCCAGTGGTTTATCTTTGTGTGTGTATTCTAACATTAACATTCAATTTTAGACACATAGTCAGGATATTGACCCCTACAGTGGATTGTGCATGTCTGTAACAACATGCTAGTCCCAGGGGATGGCCACAGCATCCCTTGGTGGCTGCTCAACCCTAGCTTGGTCTGCACTTTTACAGAACTCCCTCTGCTCTCCTGCTACACCTTGATGTTCTAGTCTTAAAAGAAAGGAGGCTGCCCTAGGGCCTTCCAAGCCAGGCCTCACCCCCTGGTTCATGGGCTAACTATACATCTTGGGGTAACTCTATATGCTTGTCAGGGCACGGCCTTTCTGACCTCAGCCCCTTTCTCTCTTAGCTGGTTCCCATAGCCTAGGTCCTCTGCACTGGACCTGGCTTCTAGGTCCCAGCCTCAGCCCAGCCCTCCATGAACCTCATCTGCCCTGCTCTGTGCTCACTGGCCCCCACACTCCGCAATGCTCAGGGTTTGCTGCTCCCTCAGAATGCTGTGAGCCTGCCCCCAGCAGGGCTCAAGGCAAGTGCATGCTCCTAGGGCACTAATGGGACCCCCAAACCACCTCTTTAGTTCCAATCCCAAGCCACCAGTCTGAACTACAATAAGAGAAGTCTCCAGGCTATAACACAAACTTTTCCCCCTGGGCAACCCAACAACAACAAATGGAAAAACAGTATGCTATCACTTTATAACATAGGAAAACCTTCCACCCCCATCAGGGTAAGTAGCAAACACCCAGGGCAGCCTTCCCTGGGTGCCAACATAACCCCCAGCTCTGGGTTATGTCCTCCTGTAGACCCTCAGACTCTTGTTGCACAGCAATCCACCAGGCCCTCCCTGACAGCTTTCCTAATCAGGAGTATTTTCCCCTACAGCTTGCAAGGCCAGCCTCCTTCCCCCTGGCTCAGGGCCTTCAACCACATGTATTTATGTGGTTCCCTGTCCCTGTCCCTGTCCCCTGCTGGTCACCTGCTTCCCAGAGCTGCTACAGGTGGTTTCTGATTTGGCTGATTTGGACAGCCTCAGGGAGGTCTTTCACTGCTGGGGCTTGTGGAGTTTCTGTGCAAGCCCCCAGCTCCTTTACTGTCACTGCTAGCCCTGGGGTAAGTGTTTGCTCAGGTCTTTCCCACCCTTAAATCTGCACCTTGGGTTTGTCTGGCTGGCAGGCCCCAGGGTTTGCTCCCCCTTCTCAGTAATTGGGTGGGGGCCCCATTACAATGTCAACATGGCCTTAAGCACTATTCTGCTCTGCACAGTAAGGAGCCTGATTCTTCACTCTGAATGAAGATCAAAGCTGCCACAGAAGTCAAGGAATAGAACCTGGAGATAAAACTCTTCCATTGTTTATGTCACTGATCAGTACTGTCAGTCTTCAGCATGCAAAAGTCATAAAAACAATCACGCACACTGGCTCCTTAATCTGTAAAAATCAATTTGGTCCCCAAAATGAGGTTAACAACATAGTTTAAAATATAATAGTCTTTGCTATGTGTCCCAGTAGCAACAAGGGCATTGGGTTTCTCTGAAAACACTGAATTTCCTCTGAGAACTCTGTTCTCATGCAGATTTGATAACTTGAGCTGCTGCACTGTACTGTTTATTATCAAAGCAAGACAAAATGGGCAAAAAGGCAACAATAAGAGATATTGTCTAAGAAGGACACTGCAGTCTCATGTAAGTAAATGAAAACAGTGACTCTGAATTAATGTGCCTACTACAATAGTTTATTCATGCATGTGGCTGATTCTTCTTCCTCTTAAGTTAATGGGAGCCCTTCCCCTGACTTCCACAGGCTTTGCATCATATCCTTACTATCAGCTTCTGACAGCCGACTCAGGCAAAAAACCAAGCCAAGAAAGTTTTTCCTGGGCATGACTGCAGGACTGTTTGTATACTCTGTTTGTAGAACCGATAATGAAACTAACCACTTGAACTAGGTACAATAATTGCTTCAATAACCACTACTAGAATCACATTAGTAATTGCTTTTCCATTGTAAGATGATTATTATTACAAAACCATCATAGCCTAGCTTCCAGCTATACAGAAATGTCACCAGTCTCATGCAGCATGTCTTAAGACAGCCTCTATTTTTGCAGCAGCAATTTTGTACCTGAAAGTTAATATCAGACTTAAATGGCAACATGCAGACATCCAATTTCCTGATTACAGTGAGAAACAAAGTACTAAGATGTGTACATGCTATGCATCCCCAACTAACTGCACTTGCAATAAAATCAAAGGCTGGGTTAAAACATCCAAAACTGCAGCATTGAGAAACTTTATAAATTTACTTGGGCCCATCCACATGGTCATAATCATTACTTCTACGGTGATTACCCACAAACAGAGGATTGTCAGGGAGTTACCTACCTAAACCAGGGTCTCTGTATAGTTAAGGCTATAGAAATAATGCTCCTCTAAATGCAATCAACTTTATCTAGTGGTGATTAACCTTCCCACCCCGCAGGTCAGATAAGTAGCAGAGGGCCAGTCTATGGACCGGATACTGTAGGAAGGATTGGGCCACAAACAAGATCCACACCAGCACTCCAGCACAACCCCTGGCACTGGATCTGGCCACAGAGCAACCCTGAACACTAACATGATCCAGCACATGAGGCCATGTCATCCAGCCCACAGGGCCCTCAACAGGTCCAGAAATGTGGTGAGTGTTGGCAGCATTAATTACCGTGACTCTGGAAGCCATGGCATTAATGCTGCCACTTCTCCCCTACTGCCAAATTTCTAGACCCATGGGCAGCCCCATGGGCTGAATAATATAGCCCTGTGGGCTGAATTTGGCCTGCAGGCCAGAGGTTGAGCACCTCTTAGTCAAATGTTGCATGCTGGCTGCTTTACTTTGTGACATCAAAAATTGATCTCTGCCCCTCCTGCCTTTTCAAGCTCTCTCCAGAAAGCAAAAGTTGTCCATTATGCCTACAGCTGGAAGACAAATTTGCCTGGGAAACCAATAGGTTATCATTTCCTACAGAGTAATTTAGCCCCTACTAGTATTTCAGTAGCTTTAATCAATTAGGAAATTATGTCTGTGGAGAGACTCCCCAGCAGCTACAATTTCAAGAGAAAACAGAACTCTGTAACTTAGAGCTGGGAACAGTTTTCTTGCTGCTCTTTGTGGAATAAGGGGGATTGTTCTTGGGTGTTTTTTGTTTCTGGGAATTTTTTTGCAGGTGTATAATTAATGGTGTCAAGGCCACAGAGCCCACTCAATGTTTTCATACAAAAAGAAACATTTCCTCTTTGTGCTAAGTCATTAGCACACTGCACAACCTGGCCTCTTTTCCAGAGAGCTGATTGCATTGCCATGAACAATAAAAGTTATAATGTTTATCATGTCATTAATTCTTCATGAACGCAGACAGCTGTATAAAAAGCTTTTTCATCCTCAGAAGATTTTTGAGCTTAAACATAGTTTAAAAAAGGAAGCAGTTGGACTGACTGTAGATCTTGGAGATTAAAGAGTATCATGACTAGTGAATAAAGTAATCAAAAAGCAGATATTTTAAGGGAGGGGTAAATTTCTCCTGATTTATTGCTTGCTGTTTGTTGTACAGAAGGTGTATTTACATAAAGATATAATTCCAGATCAGAAATCAAACTCTACCCAGCATATTATAAAGCAAACCAATGGAATGAATTGTTTAAATAAAAGACATTACAAAATAGCATACTAGTAGACTAATCAAACTTATTCTTGTGTTCAGCTTTTTAAAATGCAACACCTTTGAGAGAAAAACTACTTCAGCGTTCTCCCTTCATCCTCCTGACATGTTTGCCTCATTATTAAAATTATTCTGAGGATTCAGCTCTGATAATATTGGGGAACATACTAAAAATGTACTGCAATTCTGATCATTACGGGGGTATTTAAATGCAGCTAGTGATAAGTGGTATAACCAAAGCACCCAGTTCACTCAGAAACATTCATATTTTTCATATTAGGGAATTTTTTCTCTCAAATTTTCACTTTTCAGTGAAGTTTTAGAGATGTGAAAATACAAGGCGTGAAAATACCAGGTAATTTTTTTAATAACAAAGGAGATGCTATAGTAACTGCACTTTTACAGTGAGCATTACAGTGAAAAAGCAATTTGGAGTCTCAGAAAAAGAAATTTAAAATGTCGTGTGTGTCGGGTACTGACTTTTTCCCATTGTAAGCTTCTTCCCCTGTTGTGAACAAGAGGGACTTACACATACATTCATTGCTTAAAGTCTGTTGGGAGGTAGATTATTTTACCTCACAACAAAAAATGAGAACCACAGTGATGGCTTTGTATTAACAAGGAGAACTTAGGGTACACTTAGAATTTAGGCCAGATGAGAAGGGCACAGAGATTGGACTTCACTCAACAGCTGCTTACAGCACCAAATTTTATAAAAGAACAGGTAGAATTTGGATTAGAATATACAGGCAAAATGGCACAGAGAGCACCATATCTGCACCAGCAGGTAGCTCTACCTCAGGGGTGTCCAACCTTTTTGAATGTGGGGCCAGATCACAAACTTTTTATCACCCAGTGGGCCGGCGAGCCA
>NW_005841967.1:1145624-1145945 GCF_000455745.1 Alligator sinensis | reverse complement strand
GTTTTTGTTTTTAGGGTTTTTTGTTGTTCTCCCGCCCTGGCGGGGGGTCGGGCTAGAAAATCTATTAGGTCCCTTCCGACCCTAAAACTATGAAACTATGAAATACCTGCGTATAACACCAAGGAATGTCTTTGATTTAGCACAACATGCTTGTTTTCAAGGATGAATGCAGCTGGAGCCATAAGGGGAAGTTTGTGCTGTCCATTTCTGCCAACAAAGTGTGTGTAAGTATCCTTTACTAACTTGATCATGGTCATTGTGGTTAATTAAACAGAAATTGTAGGCATATACTGCAGAGACGTGGAAGAGATCTCAAGGATA
>NW_005841967.1:1125940-1145614 GCF_000455745.1 Alligator sinensis | reverse complement strand
AGGGCTGTTCAGATCTGGTGAGGCTGTGGGCCCCAGATGACACCAGCATGTGTTGCACAGGCTGCACGCTGTGGGGGTGGGCCCCTAGGACCCCCTCACTGCATGGGCTGCTCCAGCAGCATGCAGACCCCCATCCTCAGCCATGCAGGCTACAGTAGCAGGACCTGAACTACCAAGGAGGTGGCTGGACATAGAGTGCCTCTGGGCCGGGCTCCTCCTGCCTCCCACCCAGCCCAGCTCCCACAACTGCATGCCCTGCAGCCCTGGCCCGGCCCTGAGGCACCCCCAGCTCTGCGCAGGGCCTTATCCGGTGCCTCTGTCCACCACGCATGCGGGCAGGGTGCAGGCCATGCTGCAGCTCTCCTGGCCGCGCACCGGGGGCAAGGGGCAGAGCCAGAGAAAAAGCCCAATCAGGCATGGCTGTGGCAGCCCTGCGCTGCCCAGCCCTCGGGGCAGCAGCAGCGGGACCTGGCTCACGTGATGAGCCTGGGCCCGTGGGGGTAAGCAGCTCCCCTCCCCTCGCTGCCAGCTGGGGCCTGTGAGCCGGCCCTGCCCGCCTCGCCTCGCCACTGCCTCACCGCCGCCGCCACCGTGATGCACAGAGCAGGTGCCAGGACTCCTTGCCTGTCGCGAGCAAGGGACCTTGGGCCAGCAAAAATGGCTTGGGGGGCCGCATGGCAGCCCGCGGGCCATATGTTGGACAAGCCTGCTCTACCTATACCCTAGCACAACCCTCCAGAGCACTCAAAACAATAATGTCATTCTCATAGATTCACAGACATTAGGGCTGGAAGGGACCTTGGAAGGTCATTGAGTCCAGCCCCTTGCCCCAGGGGCAAGAAGTCAGCAGGGATCACAGGAACCCAGCAAGATAAACATCCAAATGGCTCTTGAAGGCATTCAAAGTAGGTGCTTGAACCACCTCTGTCAACAGTCTATTCCGAACCTTGGGGGCTCGGACAGTAAAGAAGTTCTTCCTTATGTCCAGCCTGAAACGTTCATGCAGGAGTTTGTGACCATCTACCTTGTCATCCCTTGGGGTGCTCTGGTGAACAGACATTCCCCCAGGACCTGGTGAGCACCCCTGATAAACTTATAGGTGGCCACCAGATCATCCCTGAGACTGTGCTTTTCCAGGCTGAAGAGTCCCATGGCTCTCAGCCTCTCATCATAAGGTCTGTTTTCCTGACCTCTGATCATGTGCATGGCTTTCCTCTGCTCCCTCTCAAGCTTCTCCACATCCTTTTTGAATTGTGGAGCCCAAAACTGGACGCAGGACTCCAGCTGTGGCCTCACCAAGGCTGAGTACAAGGGGAGAATGATGTCCTGGGATTTGCTTCAGAAGCATCTATGGATGCAAACCAGCATTTTGCTCGCTTTACTAGCCGCAGCATCACATTGAAGGCTCATGTTCATCTTGTGGTCAATCATGACCCCCAAGTCCCTTTCATCCATAGTGCTAACCAGCGTAGCACTGCCGAGCCTATAAGCATGCTGCAGGTTTTTCCTCCCAAGGTGGAGAACCTTGCATTTTTCGGTGTTAAACACCATCAGGTTCTTATCCACCCATTTTCTGAGTCTGGCAATGTCTGCCTGGACCACCCTCCTGTCCTCAGGTGTGGATGCTTTACCCCAGAGTTTGGTATCGTTGGCGAACTTGGCCAGTCCGCTTCTGACACCAATGTCTACTTCCTTAATGAAAATGTTAAATAGTGTAGGCCCTAGGACAGAGCCTTGAGGGACAGGGCATCATGATGATTGACTTCCGTCAACCACCACCCTCTGGGTCCTACCGCAGAGTCAATTCCCTAGTCAGCGGATCATGGTGGGGCCAAGGCCACAGTTAGCCAGTTTTGCCAAGAGGTGATTATGGGATACTAGATCGAAGGCTTTTTAAAAGTCAAGATATATGACATCAATCTCTCCTCCCTTGTCCAGGTCATAGGTCACCTGGTCGTAAAAGGAAATGAGATTGGTCAAGCAAGACCTACCCACAACAAACCCGTGCTGGCTATCCCTCAGGATGTTGCCATCAGCCAATGTGTTAAGAATGTCCTCTTTGATAATCTTTTCTAGGATCTTCCCTGGGATAGAGGTCAGGCTGATGGGCCTGTAGTTTGCTGGATCCACTTCCCTCCCTTTCTTGAAGATAGGCACCACATTGGCCTTCTTCCAATCTTCGGGCACTTCACCAGAGCACCAGGAGTTCTCAAAGATCCGCGCCAGGGGCTCAGCTATGATGCTAACAAGCTCCTTCAGTGCTCTGTGGTGTAGACTGTCAGGGCCAACTAACTTGAAGGTATTCAGGCTCTCAAGTTGTTTCTTCATGAGGTCAGCATTGATGGAGGGTAAGGAATCTCCCTCACCCGGGCCTCTCTGTCTCATAGTGGGCAGGGGCATTCCATGGGACTGGTGAAAAACTGACACAAAGTACCCATTTAGCAAATAGGCTTTTTCCTGGGGTCGTTTTTTATTTATCCCATCTGGTTTAGCAGGGGTCCAATGTTGCCCTTGCTTTTCCTCTGGCTCCCCACATATCTAAAAAAGGACTTTTTATTGTCCTCGATACTTGTAACCAGTTGGAGTTCGGTTGCAGCCTTTGCTTTCCAGGTTTGCTTCCTGCAGGTCCGGACCAGTGCAGAGTATTCCTCCTTGGTGGTGGATCCAGTCCTCCATCCTTTGTAGGTCTTCCTTTTCAGACACAGGAGGTCCACTAGTTCCCTTGAGAGCCAAGGGGGCCTCTGTGCCCTTTTGCTGCCTTTCTTCCGAGATGGGATAGACTTTGCTTGCGCATCCAGGATTGCTCCCTTGAGGAGCAACTACTCATCCTGAACTCCCCTCCCCTTTGGGTTGTGGCCCTTTAGGGCCTCACTGACAAGCCTCCTTAGCTAGTCAAAGTCAGCTTTCCTGAAGTTGAGGACTTCTGCATTGCTGACTGACTTGACAGCTTTTCAGTAGATGGTGAAGGTGATCAGTTCGTGGTCACTGTCACCCAGCTTCCCTTCGATCATTAGGTAGCTGATTAAATCATCCCCAGTTGCTAGTACCAGGTCAAGCAGCGCTTTACCTCTCATTGGCCTGTAGAATTCCTGCATCATCTAGAGCTCATCCACGCACGAGAGAAAGCTTTGCGGCCACTCGGATTTGGCCAAGCACTCTTCCCACGTGATGTCTGGGTAGTTGAAGTCTCCCATGGCAACCATGCACTGGGAGTGTGCTGCCTCAACCAATTTTCTCATGAGAAAATAGAGAAGCTCTAGGGATGTGCAGGGTCTTGCATGCAATCTCAGGACTAAGACAAATTTCTCCCTTTAGGATTATCCTGGGGCCCAGGAAGTGATCACCTTACACCTGATCAGTAGTACTCCATAGTGGCCCATTTGATTTCAGTCAGGCCCCTCAGTAAGACTATCAGAATTTGTCCCAGATTTTGAGCGATTACTATTTGCAGACAAAGAAATTCATGTCTCAAAAATTCTTCCCAGTCTCCAAGCAGTGTGAGAAGTTCTGTCTATTGATCTCTGCAGGTGACTTTGGTCCCTCTTCCGTTTATTTTGTACAAATGTAATGAAAGCTCCTCCAACAGAGGTGCAGTTTTGCCATAAACATAAAATAGATATGACAAGCCATCCTTTCTACTGAGCAAACACAAAACAAGTCACCATACATGACACTGAAGAAAGATGGTAAATACTGCTTCCTACAACCTGTTTTTCCAAGATAAATCTTACCCAACTGCCAAGTTGCTCAACAGCATTGAAAGGTTACAGAAGGGTAGAAATAGAGCCTGGTAGGGCCCTGGAGATAAGTACACAAATACATACTGACAAACAAATATTTGTTATAGCATTAATTACCTGTAGCCATTTATAGCTGCCCCTTTTCTGGTTAGTCTTTTTGCAATTTGGTCTTGCTGCAGAAAATATTGCATCCTTTAGCTGTATTGGTAATTCATTTGTTTCTTGCTACCTCAGTGGTAGACTGACTCTCAAAGTTTGATTAAAACAATTTTCCAGGAAGATATCAAGGAGAATTAAGAAAGATGAGGATTATGGTTCTGGTGAAAATACTATGAATAAGCACTGCAAGAGCCTACTACCTTCTATACAGTGGTGGCCAACCTTTTTGGCATGTGTGCCACAAATTAGCACCATGCTCTCTCTGGTTGCATCCCCAGGAACAGGGATATGCAGTTTGCAGCACCTCAAAGCCTTCTGAGGCACTGCAAAACACATGTGGCACTTGTGAATCCATTTACTACGGTGCATATTTGCAGTGTAGTCGCAAAATTAGATACTGGAAAATCCCAGTATCAAAAAGAAACCATGACCAAAAAAAGTAGGTTGGTGCACATGGCTGCAGCATGCACCACCAGAAACTAGATGCTGGCCAGCTAGAGCCACACTGGATGCTGGCCAGGCTCCATGCACCTGGATCACCACTGCTGCTGCTGCTGCCCCTGGAGGCCCTCATAACCTCAGGTGAGGCTGCTGGGGCCAACCCAGGTGCTGGCCCCAGCCTTCCCTACCCTACCTGGGCAATGTGTTGCATGCCAAAGTGCACGTGCAGGGGCATGCCAAGAGGCAACTAGCAGCAGCACAATGTACCACTGCCATTTATCCCCAGTGAAATGCATACTCCCACTTGTGAGGGATGCGCCCTCTGGGTGCCACTCCAATCCCCTTCCTCTCTCCAGTTTGCTGTTTTGCTTTCTTCTTCCTGCCTTCTGCTCCCTGCTTGATTTCCTGCTCTCCCTTCTGCTTCCTTCTCTATCAACTGTCATGCTGCCTGTCCCCACCCTGGTCTGACGTGTGCCACACACAGAGGCTGCCCGTGGCACTCGTGCTGCAGGTTGGCCACCCTGTTCTACCCTAACCCTCCTAACAGCACCACCACCTCTCGAACAACTTACAGAAAATAAAATATTTTCCTTTTTATAATAGAAAAAGTCAGAGTTGCTACAAGCATGAAGAAGCAGGAAACACCACTAAGGCAGCAACAGCACCAAGAGCAGACTGTGATATCCTTGGCAGGGGCATGATGGTTTAGCCAGGATCAAGGGACAGGCCCATCCCTGTCCCATAGAAATGGCCCATGCTGTCTGTCCTGTTGGAAAGAGTCCTTTAGTTACAGCAAGGTCTGCATGAGGAATTATGCAGAGCTGAACTCCTGTGGGAAGTGCCAGAATGAAGTTTCCCCTGTGGTTCTTCACTCAATTAGGGGTTGTGAAGTTTCTCCACCTGCAGCAATGTATTGTGGAAGCTGTACCTCCTCTTCCCCCTTCCCATCCCATTCCAGGTGATATGCTCTACAGGGGAAGGAAAACGCTTGCTAAAGGTAGGAAGGAATGAACAATCTTAGTTTCAAGGGTACCACTGTCATTAACCTTTTTGTGCATGGTAAGAAGAAAGGATTCTTTAAGTCTCTCCCCAGATCCATCCCCATGCAGCACCACAAAAGTCCATCACAATCAAATATGGAGGAAAAAGAGCAGGATTAAGTCAGTCTTTCTTCCAAGAATCTCTGTGTGTCTCTCTCTCTCTCTTGGGCTGGAGAAAGCTGTGGGCTGCAGTGATCTGAAGCCTCTGAATCAGTAAGGGGCACAACTAAAACAGGGACTAGGGCCCAAAGCTAATCATCATGAAGAAGTCATCATCTCCCCACAGCTTCCATGAGGTGGTATCAGATATGCAACTAAGCACAGGAAAATATGACAGCATCTCAGCTATCACAGTGTGGTAGCTGTGGGTAAATGATGGCTTTATAAAACCATGGCCAGCCATGGAGCAGAGAGAGATCCTTCTTTTTACCCTAAAGCAAAAGCCTGTTTTCTCTTTATTCATTTTCTCTTCCCTGTCAGCAAGGGACTGCACCCTTTTTGCTCACAAAGCCAAGGACTGATTTGTTTTATATTCCTCTGACAACCAAGGGCTGTATGAAATGCTTTCCTAAGCAAGAAACAGGATCGCTTATTTAATTCGGTAAAGCAGATTGCTCCAGGCATGTTCCCAGAGTGAGGGACCCACTGGAACAGGACAATGCACAAGGACAGGGACATCATTTTTCGTTGCTTATTTTTTTATGGGGAAGTTAGATCAGTAAAGACCCTGTCTTGTCTGCTCTTCACTTTGTATGGCATTCAAATATTTGGGGTCTGTGGGTGGTCAACCTAGAAGCCAGCCACCCAATGAGGCAGCAAGTACAGCTAGAAAAGGAGCTGCAGTAGTGTTCCTCTTTCCTGTGTGCATAGCGAACCCCAAGAAGAACAGCTAATCCTCTTCACTGCTAATGCTTCACTATCCAGCAGGAAAACGTGAGCTGTTTCATTCTCCTTCAGGTCTGCAGCCTATAGTAAGCAGCTGTGTTTCAAGGAGCACAACTGTGGGATCGCTCGTTAGATCCCATTGCACCTGATCACCGGTGCAGGGGGAGCCTGGGATAACGAACCTGGGACCCTTGAGAGAAGCAGGGCTTGTAGCAGCAGCAGTGTTCCTTGTACTACCCCCACTGTGAGCTCATCGTTCTCCTTGCTGCCCCCCACTGCAAGTCCCACACCTTGTGAGGCTTTCAGTGGCAGCAGTGGTGTCCCTGCTGTGAGCCCTGTAGCCAACAAGGCTGATGACACTACCAACACTGACAGTAGGGATAGGCAATGTTTTTGGCCAGAGTCCAGAAAAAACTGCAATGTCTACCTTCTAAGGTGCTAGAGTGCTGGGTGCCAGCATGCCAGAAAAACAAAATGGGGGTGGGGGAAACATGGCAGGACACACTACATATTAATATAGTTAATAATAATAAATTATGCTCTTTTTTTTGCTTTAATTTTTTTTTACAGGTTTTCTAGAAATTCTAAACCTGGTGACAATAAATAAAGTTTCATATATTACTCTTGTTCTTGTGTATTCTTTTTTTGTTAAGGAAGTTGTGATAGAAGAGAGAAAGAGGGAAAGAAAGAAAAAAGAGAAAAAAGGAGAGGAGAGAGAGGAAAGGAAGAGGCTGAAAGAGGTAAAAGAAAGAAAGAAGAAAAAAGGAAAGAGAGAAAGAAAAAAGAAGAAAGAAAAGGGGAGAGAAAAAGAAGAGAAAGAGAAAAAGGAGAAAAAAGAAATAGAAAAAAGGAGAGAGAAGGAGAGAAGAGAGAAACAGAAAGAGAGCAAGAGAGAGAGAGAAAGAGAAAAGAAAAAGAGGGAAAGAAAAAAAGAGAAGAGAAAGAAAAAAAAAGCAAAAAAAGGAGAGAAGATAAGTAATATGTCCAGCAGAGGGAGGCAGTGACACCCCAGTAGCAGCTGCCAGGGCCAGGGTGCTCAGGTCTCCCTGGTGGTCCCAGAGCAGGGGGAGCCTGGGCCCAGGGCTAGGAGGGAGGGCCTGGCCAGGTCTCTGGCAGACAGATGCCCTGTCCCACCTGGACGGGGCACAGAGCACCGGGGCTTGGCACTCGGGGCAGGGTCCAGGCAGCAGGCATGGGAGGAGGTGCCATGGTTGTGCCAGCCTGGCCAGGCCCTTGGGAAGGCAGCAGTCAGAGGAGAGCAGGAGTTGGGCAGGAAGCTTGGGATGCCCTGAGGCTCCGCAGACTCAGGCCATGGTGGGTTGGCAGGGGCGCCCAGCAACACCCGAGACGGGGCCCTGTCTGGCCTGTACAGCTCTGCAGGGATGGGCCGCAGCTGCCAAGCCTGCAAGGGGATACTGCCTAGCCAGGGCAGGACACTGGGCTCAGGGGGCTGCTGGCTCCAGGCCTCATCTCCCTGCACACCAGGCACAGTGTGAGTGGGGTAGACCCACCCCAAGTGCAAGGGCCCAGCTTCAGGGCCCAGCCCCAGGAGCACTTGCACCCCAGGAACAGCAGCCATGGGCAGCACTTGGGCCAAGCCAGCTGGGAGCCTCCAGTGCAGCAGCCCTCCGCAACGTCTGCCCAGGCCTGACCCCTAGAGGGGAGCTGCAGGTGGGTGAATGCTGGAGGCTTCCAGTGGGTAGGCAAGCCCTGGGCCCAGCCAGGGCTTGGGAAGACAAATACCCCATCCCACCTGCATGGGGTTAGCACTGGGGTGCTGAGCGCTGGAATTGGGTGCTCAGGGCAGAGTCCGGGTGAGGAGGGGAGAAGCAGGTGTGGGGCGAGGTGCCATGGGTGGGCTGGCCCAGCCTGACTGGGCCCTTAGGAAAGCAGCAGCTGGAGGAGAGCAGGGGCTGGATGGGAAGTGAGGGCTGCCCTGAGACTCCACAGATTAGGACCATGGTGGGTAGGTGGGGGCACCCAGCCTGGCCTGCATAGCGTTGTGGGGATGGGCTACAGCTGCCCTGCCCATGAGGGGATGCCACTTGGCCAAGGCAGGACACCGGTCTCAGGGGGCTCCTGGCTTGCCTCCTTGTGTTCAGGGCACAGTGCAAGTGAGATAGAGCCGCCCCCAGTGCAGGGGCCCAGCCATGAGAGCCCCCCCAGGTCTTGGGAACAATTGCTGCAGGCAGCGCTTGGGGCTGAGCCAGCTGGGAGCCTCCAGCGCAGCAACTCTCCATAGTGCCTGCCCAGGCCCTGGACTCTCTCACTTGCAGCTCCTCTCCAGGTGCTGGGTCGGGTGAGGGGGGTGAGAGCGCACAGGCTGGGGACATGGGGCAGGGTCAGCAGAATGCAGACAGTGTCCCTGCCCATGTTCTCCATCCTCCATGCCTGCTGTGGTGCTGGGACCGGTGGTTGCTCTGGGTACCCCAGAGCAGCATTTTAAGAAACATTTTTTTTTAAACAATTTCCTTGCACACCTCCTGGCATGCCAAGGAAAATGTCTCCCCGTGCCACTAACTGGCACGCGTGCCAGGGGTTGCCTATCCCTAACTGAGAGCCTTGTCAGCTACAGGACTGGCAGAGGGTAGTGCACCCCTGTGGCTGGGAGCCCCTCAGTTGATGAGCACTTGGCCACCCATTCAATTAGTGAGCAATTGGCCATCCATTCAATTAATGCTGTGATTAGAACAACCTACAAAGTTATTATACATTTTTATGAAATAAAAGAAACAATAGGCTACAAAGTTAACACGCCATTAATTGGTTGACTGTATAGCTGGGTCACAACTAAAGCGTGATTAGCTGGTTAATCATGCCTTAAAGTGTAATATATAGAGGGGTTCTAAGTGTTCAGCAAGGCACTGACATATGTTCTAATCATGCGAGTGGTCCTACTGAAATAAAGATGAGGTGGTTTGCAAAATTGAGATCCAAAGCCTTTCTGAATGGGACTTAACTTGGGTTCTTAAAATCCCACTCAAATTCTATTTAACAGCAGGGAACTTTAATACCTGAAATACCTAGAAGTAAATAATTTTCTACCAATGTTTATAGCAAGCACTTTAAATATGCTATAATGTTAATACTTATCAGCTTAGTCCTTTATTTCATGTAGAAAATGTGTAGAAAAACTCACTCAATTTTTCAATCCTTTGGGGAAATTTTCTCTACTGGCCTTATATAAAAGGAATTGAAGATAGAAACAAAATATTATTTAACAAGGTTTTATATGACAACATAAAGAGTGACTGGTATCTGAGTGTTGATTCAGACATATTTCTGCCAGGGTTACTTCCCTGCCAAAATATACCTCCAACAACCATACATAAATTTTATTTTTAATAAATAACCACTAAATGGTTGAATAAACAGAGTAAACTGTGGGTAACTGTAGCTTATAATGAATATCTGTTGTAGCAACATTAACAAATACCTTGCACAGACTCACTGCAAGTCAGTGCCACCATCACTAGCTTATTGGTTGGTGGCAAACCAAATGATGTTGGAACACATCAGCAGTTTCCCTTGGTGAGAAATCTACGTCCTAGCTACATCAGCTTTTACTCTTGAAGTATCCCTCATGTTTGTACTTTTCAGACTTTTGGCTTTAAAAATCTTATAATTTATAAAGGAATAGCCAAGGTCTCTCCTTGCTGACCCAAAAAGTCACTGTGGCAAGATTGTTCCCTATACCCTGCCCAAAATATAAACACATAAAATACACTTAATCAAAGGCAGTCTGGTCTAGACTTTGAAACAGGGGGTTAGGATTCAAAAAAGTCTGTCACTAACTCTGTGTGTGATGTTGGGCAAGACTCTTGACCCCCTATACCTCAGTTTCTCCATATGTAAAGAAGCATTCCTAGAGGGAAAAGAGCCACATAAAATTGGTTTCTCACTGTGTTTTTTAAAGCAATAATTAAGTGGGAAAGGCATTATACTGTGCATCTGTGAAGAATTATAATATGTATTAGAATTGCTGAAGCATTTGTGAAATGTTCTTTGCAAAAAATGAGGGAGAGAGAAAGGTTCAATGTAAAATAATCCGCCTAAGTTTACAAACGCTCAGAAAAGAAGGGATGATCCTGCACTACTGAAATGAGTGAGAATTTTGCCATTAGCTTTAATGGCATCATGATTAGACCAACCCTAAGAAGGAGTCTGAAATCAGGGGCTTTCAACACCTCACAGGATCAGGCCCTAGTGGCTTTACTCAAACTTTTCTTTGGGAGTGGCCCATGTGAGTCTTTACAGTGCTCGCCATTCATGCAGTTTTCTTCATAAATCACCAGATCCCTTCCAAAAGTGGCCCTGTTATTTTGTTGTTGCAAAATCAGTTTTATTTTTATGTTTTTCCTCAACCACATATATATTTAGATAAACTCTGATTTCCCACCTATGCAAATGCAAGGGGCATTTTACACTTTCCTTAAGTACTGAAAGATTTACAGCTCCAATTTCTCACAAATTTTATTCACTAAGATTGATCATTTGCTGCATAGTGAAGCCGGGGGGAAGGAGGACCATAGAAAAAGTGCCAAACATTCTTACTTTTCTTTGTAGAAGGAAGAAAAATAGGCTTATCTCTGGAAAGGCAGACCCTTTCATTAAGGGATGAAGTGAGGACTGATCAAATAGTACTGGGATTTCAGACATACTGATACAGGAAATAGTTAAGGATGGCAGAAAAGCACTAGGAGACTTTAAAATGGCTTTCCAACAAGTGGGCCAAATGCATCCTTACTGAAACTCAGAGGATTTCATGAGACTTAAGCCAGCCATCAGTTTGGCCAACTGACCCTAAAAAATGCTTCATATCTTTTTTTTGTTTCAAGACTGCTCTTCATATCTCAAAAAAGCACTGGTATTTCTGTTTCCATTGGCCAATGAGGTTTTCCTGTTCTCCTCCCTTCCTAACTAAACCTCCATTAACACTTTGTCTCTCAGAACAGGGCTGTAGTTTGTGAGAAGGTTCACATTCACTAATGCAAGGTTAAGTGTACCAATTCTTTTATGCTTCTTCAAAAAAATGCTCTCTCTAAACCAGAACTTTGCTGTAACAACCGATCTGTGATGACTGGATTGCTGCTCTGGCCCTTTTAAAATAAAAAGATTAAGGACCAGATTTTGAAGTCTTTATTTACAGTAAATAGCAGTTCACTTGCATCTTTCTGCAGCTGAGAGTACAAGAGTTTCAATGTACTACAGTGGTCACCAACTGGTCAATTGTGATCGACTGGTCAATCAAGGTGCCTCTGACAGCCCATCTAAGTCTGGTGGGGCTGAGATGGACTGTCAGAAGCTTCACGATTGGTGGGAAACGTGGGGAGCAGCCAGGGCGCACATGTCTGGGCTGAGCCAAGCCACGCCTCCTGACATTGGGGTCGGGCTGGGTGAGTGGGAGGATCCCCCTCCACGCCCCCAGCCACAGGGCAAGTGGAGCCCCAGCTGAGCCAGGCCAGGGGAGGGTTGGAGCCTGGGTGGCTTGTCCAGGCATGCAGGGGGGCTCCTGCTGCTGCACGCACCCTGCCACTGCACCCTGCACTGCTACAGCTGCTTGGCATGCAAAGCCCAGTGTGTAGTGGCAGCCGCCTCACCCCACGCACAGACTGGGGGGCATGTGTCCCCTGGGCATAGGCAGTGGAAGGGAAGGGCTAACAGGACTTAGCCCCCCCCAAATGCAGGGCAGCCGTGGGGCCACGAGGCATCCTGGCCATGGGCTTCTGGCACCTGCAGCAGAGGTGGGGAGGGAGTGGGAATGGGGCTGAGGTGAAGGATGGAGCTGCGAGCAGCTTATCTGGGGGGTGCCCAGCACAGCAGGGGGGCTCCTGCCACTGCACACACCCCGTGAAGGCACGGGGGGGTGCACCCCCAGATCTGCAAGGGGGGAGGTGGGCTGCAGCTGTAGGCTGGTGCTGGGGCTAAGCTGGGCTCCTTTGTGGGGAGGGGAGTGCTGGGCTGGGTTGTGATCAGGGTGGGCAGTGGCGGGGGGGGGGGGGGGGGGGTGGGGGGAGGGGGCTGCAGCCACCCCAAAATTCACCACAGCCCCCTGATTCCCCCTTCCAGTGCCACCACTACCCATCCCAAGCACAGCCTGGCCCAGCGACCCCCGCTGGGTTGTGATCAGGGTGGGCAGTGGCGGTGCTGGAAGCAGGGCTATGGGGGGAGGGGGCTGCAGCCACCCCAAAATTCACCACAGCCCCCTGATTCCCCCTTCCAGTGCCACCACTACCCATCCCAAGCACAGCCTGGCCCAGCGACCCCCCACCAGGAAGAACCCAGCTTAGCCCCAGACCCAACCCACAGCTGCAGCCCACCTACCCCCCTGCAGATCAGGGAGCACACGCTCTCCATGCTCTTCTGGGGTGCATGCCCGCCCGTCCCCATGCCAGGCGCCCCCCAGACAAGCCGCTGTGGCTCCGTTCTATGCTGCATTTGGGGGGCGGAGCCCCCCTCCCAAATAATTATTCCTCCCACCACCTATGCCCTTGGGCCTCCACCAGGGTGCATGCAGTGGCGGGAGCATGCAGGGTGCCTGCAGTGATGAGCTGTCCAGACCCCCCACTCACCGCTGCCCCACTCCCTCCCTCACTGTGGGGGCCTCAATCTGCCCCCCACCCCCACAGACTGACCTACTGGGCAGGGGGGGCAGGGCACAGTAGATCCTGGGTCACCTTTTACTTCAAAAAGTGATCTTTCTCCTTAAAAAGGTTGGAGACCACTGCTGAACTACATAACTAACTCGTTGGATTGGTAGCGAAGCTTGTGTCCTGTGTCACTGGTGGGCTACGTGCTGCCAACCTCCGGCCCCAAACAACCAGACTCGCACAGAGATCCATACAAATATGATTCTTCTATTTTCTTTTTGTGTGTGTTGCTGTTTTTCCAACCTGCAGGCTGGAACACAAGTTGTAGCAGGGAAGATTTGGAGAGTGACACCAGGAAACTCAAGTACTTGGAAAATTTTGCAATAACTAAGCATTCAAGGCACCTCATGAAGAGCACGTGACACTTCAAATAAAAACCAAGCTTCTTGCTGTCCAAATGGAGTTCTATTATTGCACAGAACTATGCACAAAAAACTCTATGGATTTATATTTGAAATCTCTAGGTATATCTCGTGTATCATGTTTGCACACCGAGCAGTGCTAACATTGTGTGGCACCTTTGAAAGGATCTCAAGGCACTCCAGGGTGCCATGGCACTCTGGTTGAGAATCACTGCCCTAAATACTCTGAATAAATAGACTTAAGTGGGACATATTCCTGGCACTAGCCCTCTGTGCAGGGGGACATTGCAGCCTTTTGTTAAGTGAGATTTATCTAATACTTAGAGTAAAGCACTGGAAGAGACATTGCATAGGAGCTGTGCTATTGACTCACCAGGTGACTGAACAAATCCCTTAGTATCTTCATACCTTTATTTCAACTGGCTTTAAAAAGGTTATAACAATATTTATCAAACACCCCCAAAGTTTCACAGAGTCTAACCGTAGTTAAGAAAGTGTTTTTAAACCCTTGAACGAAGAAGTACCCTACAAATGCAAAATGCTATTTAAAGGGGCGGGACATACCGTATGGATTTCAAACCATGTCACTGACTCCAAAGGTCATTGTTACAAAAGGCAGTGACTTCATAAAAGGCCTTACGAAACACAGAAGCAGATTAATGTTTTCTTTCAACAGCTTTATTTTTCAGTTCTTTTTATCATTGTTTTGTAAACTATTTATTTAAAACAAGGTCACTGAAGTGCAAATATATAACAAATCTCAGACAGCAAAAAGGGGAGATGATAATACAAGCTAAGTGTGTTACTCTGAGGTGATTTCCTATCAAAGGTTAGACAAAAAGCAACAATTCTTCCTGTACTTTTAGAAGACATTTAGGTATGGTTTATCGTAGGTTACATATTGGCCTACTTGGCTGATATTTCAAAGTCCAATTTGTCTACATCTGAGCCTGAAACTTGGCAGACAAAATAAGTTTCTTTTTCTCCACAGTAAAGTATCTGATTGTTTTTTCAGGGTGTTCAAACAATCAGGATTAAAGTTCACTCTTGTAATTCCTCCTGCTGTTTAGACATGAAATGATTTGACCAGATTCATTATGAGAATGAGTATTCGTTCTAAATTTGAATACCATTCAAACTTGGTGCTAAGTTAAAAACACAATTAAAGTTTCCCTCACAAGGAAAGTTAACCTCACCTTTGCCAGAATCCATGATAAGATGGTAAATATGAGGTTGTAAGTGTGTATCTCAAGGACTTCTGGAAATCAGATATGAACTCCTCTCCTTATGAAACCAAAATTCGTGTCGATTCATTGGGCCAGTATTTCACCCAAGAACTGCTAAATCTTGGGTGTGTAATTGGGAGGACTCCCAATACTCCCTTGCTTTTAAACATATTCTGTTCTTTCTTCAGTTGGAGTTGGACATGTACCTGATTTTGTATGTGCTGCATAAGTTAAGCAATACTCATAAGCATTTTACATCATATACGGAGTCAGTCATATGAATTAAAGATACTTATGTGGTAAGATAGTATATCTCCATACCTTGTTCCCTGCAGTACATTCTCCATTTCATTTACATGATTCAGGCAATGGGGCTTCCCACCAGCTCCCCCAGGAGGTAATTTTACATTCTAATAGGCCCACATTACATGAGGGAATGCTTCCTGATATTCAACCTAAACTTGCTTTTGCTCAGTATCAAGCCTTTACTTCTAATACTATGTCCTTCAGCTGTCCTAAAAATTCCTCTCTCTCTCTTCTTTAAGCATTGTAGACAGTTCACTTAGTCATTGTTTCCTCATTCAGATATTTCTTTTGGAAAGTAAAATTGGCAGGAATCAGGAGACAGTTCTGTTACCATGAAGCCTCTTGTGAATGGAACTTGTGAGAAAGAAAAGCTCCTAATTTAAGTATTTCAATGTGAAAAAATAATATTTTGGAATAAGTCACGATTCGCAGAGTCATGATTGCTAGAAACGCTGTATGTGGAATTTGCACTGAAGGACAGAGAGGTAAAATAAACAATAACCTAACTAGACCTCATAGTTTGCTAGAAAAAAGGCACATTCTAATGATTAAAGCATGAACTGCACTGTCTGGACCTATTCCTGGCTCTATCAATGAACTGTAGTGGGACCTTCTGTGCTTCAGTTTCTCCATCTATAAAACGAGCTTAAGAGAATTTCTCTTCTCTGATTATTCCATCTTCTGTTTTCATGCTTCTAGCACGAGACTAGCAGAAATTCCTCTAGCTCTCGTGGGACAGACTAATGCCTTTAAAAAATTTCCCTTCCAAAATGTTTTGCACCGTGGTAACGTAAGTCTTATGTATGGACCAGAAGTAGTTATATATTTCTTTCTGATGACCAGGAAAAAACTGATTTCCCAGTTCTTCTGGGAACCTTCAGTACATGAAGGTAGACTGGCGAGTAAAAATCCAGCTAAATTATATAATGAGCTAGCTCCTTGGCCCCATTCAAACTCTAGAAGTTGTTACTCCGGTGTAGGTAGTGCCAGGGGTGCAAAGAGGTCAGTAAATGGCAATGTCCAGCAATCTCCATTTTTGGCTCAAAGATACCAGACTGTGCTTATCTGGTATGGGCAGAATGTGAGAGAAAGAATGAGAAGTCCTATCTAATCCCCAGGTGGACAGCAACTCCAGCAGTGCAAACACAGGATGCTCACTAGACTGATATTACATGCCCAGACCTCATCACCAATTTGCAGTTCCCCCTGCAGCTCATTCACCAACCCCCACATAAGCTCTGTGCCTCATGCCCAACTCTACCATCAGCTGATAAAGATAGCTGCAGTCTCTTCTCATGACCTGAATTTCAGTGTGGTCACTAAAGGCTGGCTGTTGGAAATTTTAACAAAACCCCATTTTCCAATAGGAAAATATTTCATTAGAAATTCTTTAGCTAGCCCTACCCCCAAGATAGAGCACAACTACACTTACAGGGCTTCAAAGCAGCAAAACTGGAATAGACTTAATAGCCCCACAACCACAACCGACTATTAAGAAACACATTCAAATGTGGCTTTAAGTAATGAGACTATGTACATATGAAGACCCCAGGTTTTTGTTTGCTCTGTTCTGTTGTTAAGCATGCATAGTTGAGACCTGTTTCAGAAGAGACGGGAAAGAGCGAACTTTTGATTCCTGACCCACTTTCCTGGAAAAGATCATGCGTAGTTAGCGTCCTGAGCTTTGATGGGAAAGATGGTATGATCGACAAGTGCACGAGGTGATAGGCCTGAGGTAAAAGTCAGAAACGAGTGCTGTTGAGTAACAGATAGTAGCAGTTTGGATGACTGGCAGTCACCATCAGTACATGATTGGAGGATGATTAGATGGTGAGTTACCAAGTGCCCATTGATATAAGTAACAGCACAAGGGTCTCTCGGGGTGTGTGTACATGGTGTGGCTGAGGCACGGGTGCACACGGGCGTGCCTGGCTATGTGTGCATCTCTGTTTGTGAGCCTTAAAGTTTTGAGTTCTAAGCATGTTGCGCTGTGGAGTATATCTGCTGCTGATAATAATAAAGTATAATCCTTTATTATTCTACTTCTCTGTTCCCAGTTCTGTGTATAAACCTATATTGCTCTTTTGTGTTTCCAGTACTGTCTAGCTGTTGTTCTACAGTTAATTTTTTTTTTTATTAAAACCAATTGAACCAAGCTGGATACCTGATAGCTTGGCTTACCATCAATCTATCCACCCACTACCTTTCCAGCACCCAATTAATATAATTAATATATTAAGTATGGGTTTTCCATGCAATTCATATTCCTATAAAACCTCCAAGTCTGCAAAAGTAACAACAGGTCTTTAATGACCAGCCATACTGCAGCACTCAGCTGCACTTTGATAAGTGCCCATTTCATGAATAAATACACAGAGCACAGGGAAGTTACAATAATAATCCACCATAAAAATTGGCCAACAGTCACCTTTGTTCACTTGGATTCAGTCCACTATCACTGCCCACACTAAGACAATTTACAATAATTTACAACAGGTTTCAAACATGCCCAGAACATAGTGTGCAGAAGCAACTTCAGTCATTATCCAGCTTTTATGAATCAACATATCACACAAATGATTCTCCATTCTTCACTGCCAGTGTCAGATTTACCCCCCAAATTATCATCTCTGGATGTTATGAACACGTAATATTCTAGCCTGGCTGCAATCTCTCACTCTACAGGATGTTGTGGGCTTTGAAACCAGCCTCTAGGTATTAGTGCCTCATCATATCACTAATTTGGGTACTCCCAATCAATGTGGCAAATGTACTAATGGTTGCAGTGTTTCTCAGATGGTCTTCTGTGACATGAAGCCTTCTGAGGAACCAGAGGCTTTAAAAAGGGAGAGAAAAATAAGAGATATTCTCAGGGAAGGAATCCCAGCCCTATATGGAAAGAAGGAAAAAGTGTGTGTGTGTTTTGTTTTTACCTATACTTGGGAGTCAAAGTATTCCTTATCAGATGAGACCACGGGCGCAAGCATCACAATGTCTGATTTTACTTCCAGGAGCAAGCTTCTTAGCATAACGGAGAAAAGTTTTTTTTTCACCCAACTATACGTCAATACAATGTTGTCTCTACCTACCTGCATTCAGCTTTTAGTGATCATAGTATGTGTAATGGCTGGTCAGCCTTAGGAGGTTGAGGAGCAATAGGCTGGTTATTCTGGATGCTTAATTCAAAACTTTTAGCTGCACCCAAATTAGTCCCATTTCCTGAACTCATAAGTTTGTGTATGGTGTTCATCCTCACTGCATGATAATGTTGACAAATCTAACCTCATAACACCAATAAAAGATGGCAATACTCCTACTGTCATCCTACAACTCCATTCTATTCTGGGTAAGTTCTTATACTTCGTTCATTATTAAAGTATCTGACCTCTTTCCAGTAGTTGCTGAGAAACTGCACCAAGTTTGTGCTCATCCTCTCTCAGCAGTTTTCTATCCCTGTTTTAGAGAAGCCCAGGGCTAGAATAGCATCGTTCTTCAGGATGGCACTCACTCTCATGCCTGCATGTTGAATTCTTGTATCACGTCTGCCTACACTGTACCTCATTACAGAAAACACTATTTTCCCTTCACTTTCGTAAGTACAAAGTCCACTCTCCAATTTTTAAAAAAGAAAAACAGATATGGAGAAGGAGAGAGATGAAAAAATTCCTCACTTTGGTGGTAAAATTTCAATGGGAGACAGTTCTTTCTTCAAAACAATACATAGGGAAAAGCTCATTTGTCTCTGCTCTGAAAGGAAAGCTATTGACACACATGATTACCCCTCTAATCAATCATGTCTTTTGTATTTATCTAGTTTGGTCTGGTCTATTTCCTCATGCCATCTTTTTTTACTGCTGTAAAGAATCCTGATCTACTTACATGTGGTCATATATCTGGTTTATCCACAAAAAAGGTTGACATCAACCAACACCTTTTTTAAATGGGTATAGTTATCAAGGGGTATTGTGTTCAATGGTCAGTAAATTTAATTATTATCATACTATCTATTCCATACACAGACCCCTCCAAATCCTTCTAAAACCTAAATATCAATAAATATAAAAATATGTAGGGCAAGATTCTCAGCTGTATTACACCAATATAATTTTTGGATATATGCCAATGTATATCAGCTGTGCTTATTTACATCAGCTGAATATGTGACCTTAGTATTATTTATACATAGTCCCACCCTAATTTTGCCCTGTGGGGTCAGGCCAACCTTCAGGATCTCAATATTGCGCTGTTAGACAGGAGGGTATGACACAATTGCACATATACAAACACACAAATCAATTAGGTACATACACACACACACACTACCAGCTCAGGCACATACACATCCAAACCAGCCTAGGCACATGCATACCTATCACCAATTCAAGCACATACAATATATACCCCAAAAGTTAGACAAAACTCAATTGTCCGTACTCACACACTCACTGCACATACACAGATAACTAATTCGTATATCATGAACACAATGACATTATACACACACACACACACACCCTGGTAAGTTCCTAACTTGGATGGTATGGTATGTGTGTGTGTGCTTGGGGTACCTGGGATACTTGGGGGAAGGTTAAGGTGAGAGAAAGAGAGTTAAAGTGTAGGGAGTGAAAGTTGCCAGAACCAGGATTAGAACCGTTGGACAAGAGAGAAGCTGGCTGAGGAACTGAGGCTTCAGTTTACTGAAGATCAAGTGGCTCCAGGGTTACTCGAGGTCACAAAGGAAAGAAAAAAAAAAAGCCTGGTGGAAAGGAGGAGACAGCCAGGAAAGAAACTGAGGCAGAAACCTGGTTGCTCAGGGGAAAAGGAAAAGGCAGTGGGGATAAGACAGTGGCAAAGAAACGGGTTTT
>NW_005841967.1:1122272-1125740 GCF_000455745.1 Alligator sinensis | reverse complement strand
GAGGGGGTGGGGGGTGATAGCTACCTATCCAGGCTGGAAAGGAGTCCTTGTCCAGTAGGTGTTGTCCAGAGGGGGGTTGCCGGCAGGGCCTCTGGGCCTCTAGGTGGTGTGGCATGGTGCTGGTCCAGATGGAGAGGGCATCCCAAGGAATCAGTCTTCACTACCCCTTTTATGGGGCAGACTACCTCTGATCTCCTATGGGGAGGGCCTGTCCAGGCAAGGTCAGTCCTGTTCCAGAGAGCTCCAGGTGTTCTTACTGAGCATGTGCAGCCTTGGCACAATGGTGGGTTGCCTCATCTTTTGTTTCTTGAATGCTGAGGGTGATTCCAAGGGCTGGGTCATTGGTCCAGGTATTGGTGTTGATGGTTCGGTCATTCAGAGGGAGCTATTTTTAGACCTGCTTGCATCGTCTCTCAAGCACCCTCATTCATCCCCAATTCATTCAGGAACCAAGTTACATAGGAAGGGTAGGTGCGAGTCATGGGTTACACAACAAGGCATGGGGATAAGATGGAGGCTTGACATACAAAATGGAAACTTGACATGACTTATGCTAACTTACATATATAGGCCTAAAACAGTAATCACACAATATAACAGCAGTAAAAAAAAAAAATCAATACAAAAGATAATAATTATCACTTATAAAACACTGGATATCTATATCAAAATAGCAGGGCACTTATTTGCAAAGAGGGGAGAGAAAAATACAACTTACTACCTAAAATAAAATGTTAAAGCTTATCCTACATCTTAGCTTACTTATACTTATCTATAGGGAATAGAGAGGGAGAGAAAAATTCAGAAATGGCTGGGGAAGGGGAGGGAATGCATTTAAAAACAAAACAAAACAAAAAAAACTGGAGGTTTTGCTACACTAGCATACAAGGCATTTAACTTTGCCTTAATATATATCCTCAAAGTTAAAGAATTTGTTTCATCTACACCACTCTCTCTGTTAATATCAATGGATCTATACAGGCATAAAACTAGAGTAACAATGCAAACTCAAGCCCAAAACCTAAATATCTCAGTATATTAGCTTCACCATCTACAAAAATATTCAACTCATTATTTAAACTGTGATGTATGACAAGTACTAATTTTTAACAAGGAAAGGTCAGAGAAAAATTAAATCTCAAAACACACAGTAGTTAAAACAGTAAATTGAGCTAACAGATCCAGCAAAAACACGAATCATCCAGCCCAGCAGACAGTATTTGAAATGCACTAAAGTGTAACCATGCCACAAAAGAGAGAGGAGACAAAGTAAACATGTCATGTAGAAGAGATGATCCAAGGCAAACAGAATGAGCAAAAACAATTATATGTTAATGACATTTGAGAGGGGAAAAAATCTATTTATTGGCAAATTTCAAAACATGCATTTTTTCTCTACTGCAGAATATGGACTCTCAAAATTCCACCTGCAAACGCAACCACAAAAGATAAGCAATAACAATTTATGCCTATAATTCATATACAAGCAGACAGCTGAGTATATATACCTCTCATTACTTACCTGATAATGTAAGTTAGACCAAGGTATAAATTCTCACATTTATATTGTATTTGATCATTTCCAGACACAGATTTTGCTAGTGGAATTTGCACTGCTGAAAAAGGAAAACACGGTCCTCTAAAAATGTTTCACTATTTTCAGACTTGGGAGACCAAAGTTAGGCATTTAAATCTATATTCCACCTTATTTCTTCATATACTAAGAAAGCTGCCTATACTAATGTTAAACATGCCCAAGCGAAAGAACTCTCATGCAGTAATAAATAAGGTCAAATTAATGGGTGCCTACACATGAGCAGGTAGGCTGCTCTGACACTAATTTTAGCGTGTCAGAACAGACATGGTTAGTCGAGTCTGCTGGAGGCTGGCAATTACCTGCGTCTTGTGTAATACCATCCCTACACTTCAAAATGGCAGCGGGGGCACTTTATCTAAAGCTTGTTCAGTGAGCTTTAGATAAAACACCTCCTCCACCATTTTGAAGTGCTGGGATGCTGATACATGAGACACTCTGGGCACTTTAATGAGTGGCTCCTGGAGCCACGCTAATTAAAGTGCACCCCCCACCCCGGAGTACATCTATAAACAGCTAGTGGGGCCTCGATATACCACCCTCCCTCTAACCAGTACATACCCATGTGAGGAAGTAGCACTTGCCGTGAATACTGATTGCAAAAACAAACTCTCAGGAAAGGGAACAAGAAAAGTGCAAAATCTTCCAAGTACAGTTTGCAAGAATTTATGAATGCGTGCATCAGAACCAGTTTGTGGGGGTTCACAGGCCTAGAAGTTAAAGAACACATCTAGATTCAAACATTTACAATTTTATTTTCCTTTGATGAAAGTCACTGGGAACCTAAGGACAATGTTGTGGTTCAACTGATTGATGCCTGTTTTCTTTGATTTGCTAGAAACAAACTGTACTAGGCCTCAGCTTTGATGCAACACTAGGATTCTAATCTGAGGGAAATACATTTCCCCTTTCATAACCAGGCTATGATTATGATGTAAGCTAAAATATAAACAAAGAGACAATCCCAGTACCTAGGAGCACAAAAGAAGCACAGTTTTTGAGGCAACAAAACATGTCTCATCTCAGGCAAATGTTCTCCCCCAAAATTAATTTATTACCATGAGAAATAAAATGCTGAGATTGCTGTGAATAGCTAGGAGTACTTACAAACTTACGTAGTAGACGACGGCCTGCTAGACTTGAATTCATTTGAGGAATAGGAAGGAGGCATCTTTCCCAATATTTCCACTTTAAGCGGATAAATCTCTCTCTTTCTCTCTCCATGTGAAATGTTACCATGAGACAGGCGCAGCCAACCAACAGGGAAAGCAACTTACATTGCAAAGGCACCTATGGAAAAAAAGACTAAGCCAAGTAGTGCTGGTGTGAATATAGCCTGACCTCAAACCATGGCTCATTCTGAATACTGTTAAGGATGAAGCCAAACCATTCATGCAGCTAGAGAAAATAGCATCATGCAGGCATATACAAAATATATACAAGGAAATGGGACCAGGAGTTCAGTGCCAATCTGAGCTACCTTTAATGAACTTTTCACAAACAAGACACAAGAGACGAACTGCAGGTCTCAGGAACACATCCAACTAAAACCAGAACCGATTTAGAAAGGCACTGAACTCTAACATGCTTAAGTGCTTTGCTGAATCAAAGCTTCAGAAAAGCTTAAGAAGCTTGGAGTACAATCCTACATACACCTATTATTAAGCAGTTAAATATTCAAGCCTTTGTGCGCACTTAGCCCACCAGACAGCAGAAAAGTGCAAATAAAACTAAACAGTTTCCATAATAATAATTGAGTCAATTTTTGCAAGACTTAAGAACAATGACAGATTTATTTATTGAATGTACAAGAAAAATCATTTCTTTGTAAATCAGAACTTGTCACCCCCCCCCGCCTTCCCCTCCCCCCTCCC
>NW_005841967.1:1114224-1122117 GCF_000455745.1 Alligator sinensis | reverse complement strand
CTCCCCCCCCAGGAACCAGCTGCTTTTCATACATTCCTTGTGCCAAGTTAACGGCTTATATTTTTTTCTAAACAAGTTCCACTTTACTTTTTTTCAATCAGTCCAGACAGATGGCAACTAAAGAAAACACTTTCGTGTCAATCTGGTGGATACACTCGCTGAAATACTTCTGCCAAGAAACAGCAGACTAAACATGCACAAGGCCAAATAAAGATGCTTCTTTTACAGGGTAGAGGTACAGACCTTCTTAGGACTTAGAGAATTACAATAATAACTGTAAAGGGCCTGCAGGGAGCAGCTGTGCCACTTCTGATTTGCAGCACAGTCTAATTGGGGTGACAGTATTCTCTCAGAGCAAGCAAGAAGGGCACCACATTTCTAAAAAACATCAGTAGGGGATGTTCGTTTTATTTTTTCACTGTGGGTACCTGCCAGTTCTGGCACCTTTCTTTACCTGGGCTTTACTCATAAGAATGGAATGAGCCTTGTGGAGTTTGGCTGGCAGGGGCCAAAATTAATTTGTTTTACTATCTTATAACAGAATCGTATGAATGATGCCTGAATCAGTGTCACACAAACACATGATCTGTGCCAGCCTCTGATTTTCTACTACCACTTCGTCACATGCAAATAACAGAGCCAAAAAAGGCGGTCTGACGACAAGGGTGCCACATGGATGTTGCATGTTGCCTGTGAAAAATATGGTTAGAATATTCAGAATTAGGTATACATGCTATAGAAGACAAAATATCATCACAAACAGTGCTACAAAGCATTGCTTAACACTTACTGACATCTGGCTTGCTATGCAGTAGTCACTGACTAAATTATTATAGAACCCGCATATAAAACCTATTATCATTTCAGTCACAAAGGAATGAGCCAAAGAGGACTGAGGGTGGCTTGGTCCTTGGAAAACTAGCTCTGTGGCAAGATGCAGCAAAAAAAATCAAGAGAAGTAGGCTGTGGAACACACAATACTTGCAGATGATACCAAACTGTGGGGAGGAGTAGATATACTGAATGGTAAGGCTAGGATTCAGAGAGACCTAGACAAATTGGAGAATTGGACCAAAAGAAACCTCATGAGGTTCAATGAAGAGAAATACAAAGTCCTGCACTTAGGATGGAACAATCCCATGCACCAGTACAGGCTGGGGACTAGATGGCTAAGCCACAGCCTTGCAGAAAAGGACATGGGAGTTATAATGGACAGTAAGCTGAATATGAACCAAGAGTGTGTCCTTTTTGCAAAGAAAGCTGATAGCCTACTGGGTTGCATTAGTAGGAGCATTACCAGCAGATCCAGGGAAGTGATTATTCCCTTCTATTCAGCACTGGTGAGGCCATAGCTAGAATACTGTGTTGTTTTGGGGTCCCCCAGTACAGAAAGGATGTGGACAAATTGGAGGGCATCCACTGGAGGGCAATGAAAATGGTGAGGGGGCGGAGGCACATGACTTATGAGGAGAGGCTGAGGGAACTGGGTTTATTCAGTCTAGAGAAGAGAAAACTGAGAGGGGATTTAATAGTAGCCTTCAACTACCTGAAGGGGGGTTCCAAAGAGGATGTAGCTAGACCAGAGGTGGGCAAAATACAGCCTGCAGGCCAAATCCAGCCCATGGGGGGACATTGTCCAGTCTGTGACGGTCCCTTGGCCCCACCTGGACCAGGCACTGTCTGGCTCGTGGCGTGTCCTGCCACCCTCTGGGCATGCAGCAGGGCTGGAGCAGCTCTGTAGCTGGACTGCCTTTCTAGGCAGCCCGGGAGGCGGTGGCTTCTTCTGGCTGCTGCCACTGCTAGCCCCAGCTCCATGGTACTGTCAGGGACCCCCATGCACAACCCTGACCCCAGCCTGCCCCGTGCCTGCTCCAGACTCAGCCCAGCAGACCAGAGCAGCTCTGGACCAGCTGGAACCGCAACAGGACAACCTAGGTGCAGGCTCTGGGTGGCTGCAGCAGCAAGGGCCTGGTGGTTGGAAAGGAGGAGCCACTTTTCCCCCAGGCCCAGCAGCAGTGCAGCATAGGTGGGTGGTCCAGAGCAGACACAAGGTGGGCCAGGGATGGGGCTAAGCACGCAGGCTCTGGCTAGTCTGGAGCTGGTCCACCCTGTTGAGCCAAGTCCAGAGTGGCTAAGGGCCAGTCTGGGGTCATGGCTGTACATGTGGATCCCCACTGGTCTCCATGGGGCTAGGGCCAGTGGCGGTGGCAGCCAGAAGGAGCCACTGCCGCTGACTGCACTGCCTAGAAAGACGGGGCGGGCCAGGGTCGGAGCTGGGGCTGTGCGCTGTTGGCAGTGGCGGGGAGGACCCACAGGGCACGGTGCTGACTGGACTGTGACAGCTGTCCAGAACTGCCTATGTGGCCCATGGGCCCAAATAATTGCCCGCCCCTGAGCTCAACTGTTCTTAGTAGTGGCAGATAACAGAACAAAGAACAATGGTCTCAAGTTGCAATAAGGAAAGTTTAGGTTAGATATTAGGAAAATTCTCACAGTAAGGGGGTAATTAAACACTTGAACAGGTTACCCAGAGAAGTTGTAGAATTTCCATCCTTGGAGGTTTTTAAGACTTGGCTTGACAAAAGCTTGGCTGGGATGATCTAGTTGAGGATGGTCCTGCTTTGAGCAGGGGGTTGGACTAGATGACCTCCTGAGATCCCTTGGCCCCCCTAATTTCCTATGATTCTAACATCAAACTGTCCAAAACCTTACTAAAGAACAAAATTCCATCTATTCTTCTACATGCTCCAAGCCATGGACTGAACCTCTTTCTGGAAAGCAGAATCCGTTAGAGCATAAATGAGATGCCACAAACACATTGTTGTGTCTTCATCTTAAGCTTTAGGCAGGGCTGACTGTGTTTCCAATATGGGAAGAAGGGTTGTTTTTACAGTTATTGATCAGCATTAAACTTCTGTCACTAATGAAACAATGGGGAATATTTAGGGAACTTCCAAACTAATACTATGCCATTCTACAATAAGTGATAGAGACAGAATACTGCAATATATAGTATTTTGAATCATTGCTGTAGAACTGTCTCATTTTTTAAAGAAAAGCTGTAATGGTCCAAAAGACTGAATGGATATGTTACATTAAGTCTCCTCCTCTATAATTTGGTCTTCAGACTGGTTTTATCTACTTTTCACTAATGCACTTTCTTCATTCATTCTCTTCCAGTACAATGCTTCTGAAGCTGTTTCCACCAGTATCTGAGGACCAGCACCAAAAGTACATATCCTCTCCTTTATAGCTTTAACATCAGGCTGCATTTTTGAGAGGTCAGTTAGCTGGGGGCTGAACATCTGCCTGTTAGTGTGAAAGTAGAACTTATTTTGGCAGCAACTTAATTATTTTTTTTTTTAAATGCAGTCCTGACTACCCAGATAATTTCTTATCAAGTGGCAAACTCTATTCCTTTGCTATAGCTCATATCAATGTACAATGATGCTGATTGGCCTTATTTTTCTAGAAGAGTATTCAATGTAACACATTATTTGCCAGGGCATTCTAATTTCATGCCAAAATACCTATAAATCTAAAGATGTAGGTATCTAAGTAACCAGGGATCAGTTTAAAAGCTATATCCAGGAGACAAATCCTCAAAAGATACTATTAACTAGATTGTTCTGTAGCAAGGACATTCAGTAAACAGATTACCTCTAATAAGCTTATCCTGTATTAAAGCACTAATGAGTTGATGTAGCAATAAGACAAACCTCAAAGGCAATGAATTATAGACGTGCAGTTGGACAAAGGGAATGGAATACGATTTTGTCTTCTCCTGCAGTGTTACTCAGTGGTTCATCCCACTGCTACTCAGTGGTTGCACCTTAAAAACTACTAGTGTGCAAAAGCTTGTAGCTTCACCCACTGAACAGGTCACTTATCTGTGAATCCCACCCATAGAGGCAAACTGAGCTTCACACAAAATTTTCATTGCATCTCCAGGATTATTTAAAAGAGTGCTTCTGATTAAAAGTTTGCCTGAAAGATTTTACTGTATAGGTTTCAACGTGGAACTCAATACAACTCTTAGTTTCATCATTAAACTATCAGAACTCAAGAATTCAATGATGGGTCTATCAAAATCCACCTAATTTCATCCAAGTTTTGCACCGTATTTTTTAGTTCATAAAAGCCTTAATGTTAAGGTCCCAATGGGACTTCAAATTGTGGTAAAATGGCACAAACTAATCTTGTGGGGAAGACCAGCTAAGACTCTAACCAACAGAATTTAAATACACCTCCTTGCACTGAGGGATATATAAAAAATTCTACAAATTGTAAGGCAACTTCTAATTTTCATAGAAAGAGGACAGATAGAAATTTGATGGCACCAAATTTCTCAGTCCTACACGTATCACTAGGCATGCTGCAGATGATTCTGAATATAAAAAGGGTCTTCCAAGTTTGTTAAAAATGTTCCTATTATTAAAGTAACAAAATTGGCACTAATGTAACATCAGTTGGCTGCAAGCTAAAAGGAAACCATTTAATTATCTCCAACGTATGTTAAAGTAGCCTTGATTTAGGTAAATGTCAGGGAGCAATGGATATCTCGAATCAGCAAAAGAAAATGTGAAATAATATTAGGGAAGCCAAGATAATAAAAACGATTACAAATGCTAAATGAAATGTAGGCAGAAACAACAGAGAATAAGAGGCTGGTGAGCAGAAAGATTTAGGAAGGCTGAAGCAATTATCCATTAAGAAATGAAGTCTTGAGTCATATTACAAATCAGCATGTCCCATCAAATCTAGGTAAGAATGTGCCAATTAGTGGTGCAAACATTCCAGTTATGAGAATATCTGGCTGTAATAATGTATTTGAGAAAGTTAAATAGCAATGTTCAAGCTCTGAACCCAAATGATGATAGTAGAGATTCAGTCAATTTTAGGGGTACAATTTCAGAGCCATCCATGCCAGATTAGACTTGCAGTTATGCTGACAAGTGAGAGACCAGTTGTCATCTGGAGTGTCAAAGAATAGCTTAGCACTGTCAAGCTTTCATTTACATATTTCTCTCTCTAAAAATCCTGTTCACTAAACACCAACCATATAACCTTGCTAGTGTGGATAAAACATTTTTTATATATTTCTACAATTAGCAGTTTGAATTAAAAATAAAAAAGTTCACAGGTTTGTGAGCTGTCAGAAGAAAAATCCACAAAGTGTTTCTTTCTGTTTATTTAATCCGCTTGTGAAGATGCTGTGAAAAGCGAAAAATAATGATGCACAGCAAAAAGCCTCCTGAGAATCCAGTCATTGATTTAAAAAAAAAGTTAATTAAGAATGCATGCCTTCAGAATGCTATCTAATTTGGCATACAGGAACAAAAAACATCTAAGAGAGAATTAAAGGCAAGTCCCATGATAAAGATGGTTTGGCTTGGATTAAACTGCTAAAAACATCAGCCTTTAAACACTAGAAAAAAATATACCTACATCCAATGGGAGTATTAGCATTGTAGTGAAAACCTCTATATAACACAATATGTTATGATTGCAAAAAGCAGTGAAAATATATGGCTTAATATATCTTTTCCTTTTAAGCTTTCAGGGTTTTGGGGAGGAAGATGGGTGGCAATAATTGCTTTTTATGGATGGTTTTTGGCTAAGTGGTCATGGTAAACAGACACACAACTAATCTGATTTCTATAGACTTTACAATTAGAAATCCCTAAAAATGCCTGTATACACTAACTCCTATCTGGGTAGATAATATTTTATTGTTTATGTTAGTGCAATTCTTTGAAAATAAACAAAAATGAGGTACACTTCCAACTCATGGGTATTTTACATATAAGTTGCATGTAGATAATAATAAACAGTAGGTTCCTTTGATAGGTATAAGTTTAGGCAGCTGCTGTTTCAAATATTATATTGGAATCATCATTAAATCCAAAGGCATAAAAAAGCAAACTCAAAATCTACATCAGTGAATTCTAATAGTTCTTTCAATACAAAGACTGGTCAGTGAAATCTAAGTGGCACTCTTTTAACTACAGTATTCCTTACCAACAGCTGAGTGTACCCATAGAGGTGTCAGATTTCTACCTGTCTTTGAAAACATTAACAACAATCAAAATAATTGTGGCCGCTGTGATTCTTACCTATATAAATAATGGGTATTTTATCTTTCTAATACCAATAATAAATGGCTTTTAGGAAATAATATTTGATCCATATACCCAAATAAGAACTACTGGCTAGGACAATTCAAACCATATTCAGCGGTATCCCTAAATTTTAGTTAACCAGTACCACAAGAATATTAAAGCCCAGCATGCTGTGGTATGCCAATCCATGCAAGAGACAATCCACACAAATCCAGATTCATGCAACACATTCATATTGGGTTTTAGCATTTACCATGTTTGCTTGAATATGAGTCCCCAATAATTAGATTCTATATATGGAAAACTTATAAATTTGTTATAATTTTCCAGGTACAGAATCTAATTATTGGAATTTTGCGTTGAATTTGTCCCCCTTCCACTGTTAGAGCAGGGAAAATAAATCTGGGGGGTTAGGCAGCCCTCTTGCCCTCTGACCCCCCCCAAACTTCTTCCCCTGCAGCCCCTCCCCCACCTCCTTACTATCAGACCTTGCTCTCTCTGACCACGTGAAGTGAGAAGTGAATTTGAAAACAATGACCTATAAATAATAAAACACTGACCTGTAGACATTTCCATATAGTACCCATAGACTTAGTTCATCCAGGCTTGGTGCATTTTATATTTTTTGAAACTGCTACGTTTTAGCACAGGTACTCTATAAACACACTTTAAGAAGCATTTTTGTATCTACTTACATATAGTCCAAACCATGCATATTAGTTCAAAGCCAAAATGCTCATGATTTAAGGGTATAGTTAATTGGACTGGGCTCCAGCAGAGGCAAACAATGTCTCAAACCAGTGTGACCCCACAGCTCAGTGCTTAGTACATATTTGTGCTCCAGATACCCCCAACTCAGGATTGGAACCAGATGTTTTTGTCATGAGTCCTGGGATTCTCTAAAATGTTATATGCAGATAAGGCACAGGGCAACCTGGTCTGGCTCCATCTCATGAAGGGCAGGACCACAATAATCAAATGCAACAGGCTGAGAGAAGGATCAAGAGAAGGATTCTGGGCGAACTATTTAGGGTTCCATTTGGTGAAGTTTGCCAGACACGTAAGGCTGCGGAAGAAACAGGAATCAGTGGAAATGGGAAAGACAGACACAGCTCAGCTATGGGAGTGAAGAAGTTGTCAAAATGTATTCAATGTAATGGCTCACCATGACTTAAAAGGAATCAAAATTGAGGAGGACTGTGCGCAATGAGTACTACCACATATTTTATTCAGATGGGATGAACAAGCCTGTCCTTATGGTAGGTTGCCTTTGTGATGGTAGGTGTCACTATCCCCTTTGAGAACTAGCAGCAAGCCTTCATTGAGGCTCATGAAAGGAAGCAAGAGAAGGATCAGCCACTGACAAACACCCCAAGGAGCTGGGAGTATGACATAACTGTTGAAGCACTAATCATCAGGGCACTTAGAGCATGGGACCCCAGCAATGAGAGCGTTGTGTATCCCGTGTACTGCCATGTATCCCTTCAGGCAAGCCTGATGTGGCACCTCATGGTGTCTGACACCATATGCTAGTCCAGCAATATCTACTAAGGCTGTGCGAAGATTCAGGTGCTGATTCGATTCAGAGGAGATATGGCCCAATTAGGCAGTTGAATCTCCAAATCTGAATCGAATCAGACCAATAAAAAGGTCCAAATCCATTTGAAGCTCTCCAAATAGATTCAGAAAGGATTTGGAGAGCTTCAGAGATTCAGGCAGCCTCCACTCGCTGCCACAGAGAACTGGACACAGACTCCATGCTAGTAAGTGT
>NW_005841967.1:1082932-1114178 GCF_000455745.1 Alligator sinensis | reverse complement strand
GGGTTGGGGGCTTTGCCATGAGCCCCTGTTGGCTGCCCACTCTCCCAGCCCCGCCCCATGGCTGCCCCACCTGACCCCAGTGTCGGTTCTTTAAAAATAAATAAATAAATAAATAAATAAATAAATAAATAAAAGCCCCCACTCACCAGGTGCTACAGCGACTGTCGGGACCTCTGGGGGCTTGTGACAGAGCCCCACACAGTGCAGGGCAGTGGGGGGCAGCAGGGATTGCCCCCCTGCCTGGCAGCAGCTGGTGACTCTGGGGCTCTTAAATAAATAAATAAATAAATAAATAAAAAAAGAGCGGGGAGCTGGTGCCAGGCAGGGAAGCCATTGATGGGACTGTCCCCCAAATCGTCCGAATCCAAAGCGAATGCTAACTACTTCGCACAGGCCTAATATCTACGTGCAGCACACCACAGGACAGCAGCAGTATGTGGACCCCAGCAGACTGCCAACTGGAAGTGGACCACCTAACTGCCACCCCCTGCTACACCTAAAAGTACCCTAAGGACCTTCCCTACCCACAATTATATCCTGCATGTCACTATTTGTAACTATGTATGTGCCTACAAATCAACTCCCTACTCAAATGCAGTATTGTTGTGCAAGGTTTCCTGTATATTCTTTCCCTCTTTCCACCCCTCCACCCCCCAGGCTTCGTTGGATGCATGTTTTATATGCAACTTAGTTGCAGTCACACCCCTACCCCAACCCTCTACTATGCAGCTCCTTGCTCATGTTTTCTGTATTTCCTTATGTCTCAAACTTTGTCTTCTTGAACTTTAATATTTTTGGCAACAAGGGGATGGTGTCAGGGCTGGCTCTGGCCCTCCCAGTGCTGGCCTAGTATTGTAATACTTCCAGGCCTAGTGCCAGTTCCCTGTGGAGGGAACACCTGCCCATTTTTTTTAAGGCGCACACACACACACACACACACACACACACACACACACACACAGAGTTCCCATCAGGATGTTTGCCCAATATGGCCTGTGTGTTTTATAGTCATGGTCAGCGTTAGCTGAATTTAATCTTCATAATTGGTTTCCATTACTAAGCACAAGCTGCTTTTGGCAGCAGTTTAATAACAGACAATGTATTTAATGAGGTTTCCTTATATGCGATTGTAAGATGACAAGCTTTTTTCCTCCATGCTGATGGGGGGGGGGGGGGGGGGGGGGCGGGACACGACCTCATCTGGTAGTCAAGTAAATATGGTAGTTTTCCTTATATTTTTCAAAGAAAGAAAGAAAAGAAAACTGCTGCTAAATAATGTCTTGCACTAAAATGCAACACATTTACTAAGGAGACTAACTCAAGAGTCCATAGCTGAAATGCCCATAAATTAATCTTGTCAAGGGAAAAAATGAACAGAAACATCCAATATGCATGTACAAAAATATCAAATTAAAGTCTTCCGGGATCTATTTCCCATTTACTCTAAGGCCCCTTTACACTATTTTTGCAGTATCATGTGGACTTACATTTTTAGGTATACCAAGTATCCAGTCTCGCACTCTTAAAAAAATATTGGACCAGATTTTTTCAAATTATAATAGTTTCTTCTTTCTTACTAAAGACTATAAAAAAACCCTAAATCCTAAGTTTTTAGCTAGTGCTGCTTATGAGTTGTAAGAGCATAAAATTTTAGTTGGAACATATGAGGGCAATTTTTTTTCACACTCATATAACCTAGCATGGGTCAAACTTTCCAAAATAAATAGTGCAAATATGATACATTTCAGCGCAAAATAATTTGTTTGAGCAACTAAAGTTTGGAATATGTAACTCAGCCCATTCACATACCTCAGGTCAGACCACCAAATCTTTAAACCATATTTTAAAATATTGTTTCCCAAAACAGGTTTTATCATAACATCCATTGACCTATTTTCCTGCCTTACATTTCAGACACCACTAGATATCTACGTAAAAAAGTGTGTGAAGTAATGTGCCTCCCACACTTCAGTAATGGATTCCTTAGAAATCAAACTATAAACTATCATTTTTATTATTTGTGAGTTAAACACAAAAAACCTAGGAAGAAAGTCTGCTTGATTGTCTGCATTGCTTCTTTTTTGTTAGCCATTATTCAGAGCCAAGTGTTGGCTCTGGATTTAGGATCCAGATACCTTGTTCTGGGGAGACCCACCCTCAGACTGACCACTACCTTTCCATTCGATAATACAAATTTATTGATACACAGTGATAACAGAAAAGAAGCAATACAAACAATCAGGCAGTCCTATAGAAAATACTCTATTTCCCCATCAGTTTCTGTTATTTTTTTGTTTTTTCTTGTTTCATTACTTCATTCAGATACCTAAGAAATGGGACAAATATATGGGATTGCTTATACAGATTATTTATAGAAGTAGAAATGACACGACACAATGGATCAGAAACAAAATGATAATAAGGCAAACAGGGGACAAACGCAACTCTTTGATTTAGAAAGACCTGTTTTTTTTAAAAAAAGGTCTAATATGAACGGTGGTAATGGAAGGTCCCTTGGAAAATGAAGTCCTCTGTTAACCGACAGAACAGCTACAGCCTGAAGGGTGAAGTGCAAGCTTCCCCACCTTTCTCTACCAGGCTAGGGACAGGAGTTGCACATAAACAGGTTTAAGTGATCATAAACTGGTGGTAGGATAGTAAGTTTAGTGGGGATGAGGTAAACTCAGTGAATGACTGCCATCTCAATAGCCAGCACAGGTAAGGCATCAAAGACAAAGGACATCTCACTGTTCTGCTATGTTGGAAGAAGCAGTAGCTTTTACTGCCTCATGGGCACATCTATATGTCTCCTGGCCCCGTGTAGATTGGAAAGGGACCTGATGTGCACAGGGCCAGGAGAGAGCTGCCCTTGAAGGGGGTAGAGCTCTCCTGGCTCCGTGCTCAACCAGACACACAGCTGCCAGCAAGCCCCCTGCCCATTAGGGAGTTGCTGGGAGCCGTTTCAGGTGTCAAACAGCTGTGGGTGAGCCTCCTGCCAGGCAGAAAGGCACAGGGCTCACCAGCAGTTACTGCGCTTGGTGTAGAGCCAGCTCCTGCAGGGAGCAGTGGGAGAGGCTGAGAATCCAGCCCTTGCCTGTCCCATGGACCACCCAATTCTGCAAGGAGCTAGCTGGCCGCTCAGGGGAGCAAGAAGGGGCTGGGAACCCAGCCCTTGCCTGTCTCCCAGAGCATCTCCACATAGCACAGAGCTGACTGCTCAAAGGAGAGACTGGGGAGCTGCTCCGGAGGACAGGCAAGGGCTGGATTCCCAGGCCTCACTTGCTCCCCAGAGCAGCCAACTCTGCGTGCAGCTGGATGATCCAGGGACAGGTAAAGGCTGGATTCCCAGCCCCTGCCCACTCCCTGGAGCAGCCAATTCTGTGCCACATGGAGCTGTTCCAGGCAACAGATGAGGGCTGGATTCCCAGCCTCCGCTCACTCCCTGGAGCAGCCAGCTCCACACTAGGAGTCAGGACAGGGGGCAGAGAGCTCCCCAGTCCTGGCGCTTATCAGCTCTCAGCTCCCAGGGTGAGCCGGGGAACTAAGCTGCACCAGGACCTAGGACAGAGGTCTGAGGCAGCCAGCAGTCCTCACTGCACTGCAGCCCAGCTGCACAGCCCACCGGGGTTGGGGAAGGGGACAGAGGTGTCTGTTCACACAATGAGTATCCAAGGTGACTGCCACCCCCCACCCCTTGCTGTTAATTGGCTGTGAGGGCTGTCCATCATACAGCCCTGCTCCTCTCCACCAATTGGTGGCAAGGAGCAGGGCTGCATGACGGACAGCCCTCACAGCCAATCAGTGGCAAGGCTATATGATGGACCATCCTCACAGCCAATCAGCGGTGAGGGGCAGGGACCCTCAGCCAGTCAGAGGTGTGGAGGGGCCCATCACACTCAGATTGATAGATGTCTGGGTCAGAAGGGATCTTAGCAGATCATCAAGTCTGACCCCCTGCCCTTGGTAGGAGTCTGACCCCTTGCTCTGGGCAGAAAAGAGTGCTGGGGTCAGATAACCCCAGCCAGGCACATGTCTAGCCTCCTCTTAAAGACCTCCAAGGTGGGGGAGAGCACCACCTCGCTTGGAAGCCCATTCCAGATTCTGGCAACCCTTACCATAAAGAAGTTCTTCCTGATGTCTAACCTAAATCTGCTCTCCATCAGTTTGTGGCTGTTGTTCCTAGTTATTCCAAGGGGTGCCCTGGTAAACAGAGCATCTCCTATTCCTTGCTGCCCCCTCCCTGATGAATTTGTAGGTGGCCACAAGATCACCTCTCAGCCTTCTCTTACGGAGGCTGAAGAGATCCGGGGCCCTCAATCTCTCCTCGTAGGGCTTTGCCTGTAGGCCCCTAACCATACGAGTGGCTTTCCTCGGAACTCTCTCGAGGTTGTCCACATTCCTCTTGAAGTGTGGCACCCAAAACTAGACACAGTACTCCAATTGCAGTCTGACCAATGCCACAAAAGGGGAAGTATCACCCCCCTGGACCTCTTTGTCATGCATTTGCTAATGCATGAAAAAGTGCGGTTAGCCTTGTTGATCACTTTGTCATATTGACAACTCATGTTCATCTTGGTGTCAACAATGATCCCAAGATCCCTTTCTGCTGCTGTGCTGCTGAGAAGGTCATTCGCCAGCCTGTAAGCATGCTGGCAATTCCTTATCCCTAGGTGCAGCACCTAGTATTTGTCCTTATTCAACTGCATCCTATTCTGTTCTGCCTACTTTTCCAACCTGTCCAGATCTGCCTGGATTCATTCCCTACCCTCTAGTGTGTTCACTTTACTCCATATTTTGGTATCATCTGCGAATTTGGACAGAATGCTTTCCATGCCCTCATCCAAGTCAGTGATGAAGACATTGAACAGCACTGGTCCAAGGACCAAGCCTTGTGGGACTCCACTGCCCACATCTTTCCAGGTTGATATCGACCCACCCACCACCACTCTCCGGGTGCAACCCCTAAGCCAATTTGCCACCCACCTGACTGTGTAATCATCTATATCACAGCCACTCAGTTTATCTGTGAGAATACAATGAGATACCATATTGAAGGCCTTCTTAAAATCCAAGTAGATGACATCTACCTCAATTCCTGTGCCTCAGCTTTTTGTGACCTGGATGTAAAAGGAAACAAGGTTAGTCAGGCAGGATATACCTGCTATGAATCCATGCTGGTTGCCCTTTAGCATGGTTTTCCCTGCTGGATTCCCACAAATGTGATCTTTAATTTTTTCAAAAGTTTTCCCAAGGACAAAGGTGAGACTAACTGGTCTATAGTTAGCTGGTGCCTCCTTCCTCCCCTTCTTAAAAATAGGGACCACATTAGCACTTTGCCAGTCCTCTGGGACCTGACCTAAGCACCATGAGTGGTCAAACAGCCGTGCCAGTGGTTCTGCTATGACACTGGCCAATTCCTTCAGTACCCTTGGATGAAGATCATCCGGGCCTGCTGACTTAAACACATCCAGCCCCTCCAAGTGTCCCTTCACTAAGTCGGTGCAAACAGTTGGTGGGCTGGTTTCCCTTTTGTACCTATCTATAATCCAACTGGGAGATTTGTCCTGATCCATGTTCAGTAATACAGAGGGGAAAAACTCATTGAAGAGCTCAGCCTTGTCCCCCCTATCTATCACTAATTGCCCTAGTTTGTCCTGTAGCGGTTCTATGCTATCCTGCACCTTCCTTTTACTCCCTATGTATCTGAAAAAGGACTTTTTGTTGTCTTTAATTGTTGTTGTCAGCCTAAGTTCCATTTCTGTTTTGGCCTTTCTGATTGCCTCCCTGTAAGTGTGGGCCAAGTGTATACTCTGCCTTGGTATCTACTCCCTGCTTCCACAGTCTATATGCCTCTTTTTTGCTTTTAGGTTTTCCTGGATTTCCCTGCTCAGCCAAGAGGGTTTCTTGGCCCCTTTGCCCGCTTTCCTTCACAATGGGATTGTCTCCTTCTGTGCCTGTAAGATTGCTCCCTTTAGGAACCACCACCCTTCCTGGACTCCCATGTCACCAATTCTCCTGTTCTTCAGTGCCTCACTAACTTATCTCCTGAGCACACTGAAGTTAGTTTTTCTGAAGTCTAGCACTCATGCCCTACTGGTCATCTTTCCCACCCTACGCCAGATAGTGAAATGGCTGCCAGGCCCATGTTTTCCCCATGAAATTAGCCAGCAGCCACCACAAGTTCAGTAGGTCTGTACCTATAAAGGATGAATATTCTGGTGATAGTGTCTTTCCAGTATTCACTAAATCTTTTTATAATCCCATAACACATGTACTAAAGATCCTAAGGGTTTATAATAGCATCATCACTCACTGTTATTAAAAAATACCAGTTCACAGCATTCTGTTTAGAATCCAAATACAGTTTTGTTGGTTTTGCATATTTTGGATTTTATGTCTAAAGAAATGTTTTGGTTGTAAACATATATTTTATCATATGTCAAGTCAGACAGTAGTGTGCTTATATCCAAGTCCTAGGGTTCTTTAATCTTAGGTAGATAACAGTCTTATCTGGTAAATATTAATAGAGTTTAGCAGCTGAGCTACTGTTTATTACCACCTTCTCCAAGAAGAATATGACCTTAGAATTTCCTAGAATTCTATTCCAATTAAGATTTCCAAAGCCCATGCTTCACTTGTAAATAGCACTGCAGAGGTGACCTTTTTAAACCAAATTTGTCTTGTATGCTTCCAAATAATGTAGGAATCCTTAATGAAAAAAATGCATTTAAAATGCTTTAATGCAACAAGGATACATTACCATTCTATAATCTCTATCAGTGTATCTATAACATTTATTTCACAGCATAATAAATCTGTGCGCCAAAGCAATCAAATGTCATTCACGATTTTCAGGAAAAAAATCATGGTATAACATAAGATTGGGAGTTGCACATACAATGGGCTTGATTTTGCTCTGATTTATACCAGGTTTAAGCAATGTATTTTCATGGAGTTGGACAGAAGGAAAAGAATGTCCAGCAGTTGGCCCCTAGGACAGACCAAACCAGAATCTCAATCTCTCTGTGTCTTAGTCCCCCAGGCAAAAAAGAGTACTTCATTACCTCACAATGATTTTGTGAGGATAAATACATTAAATCTTGTCCAGCACACAGATATTTTAATGGGGACCATATTAGTACCTTAGCTAGATTAGCTGGTTTAGATAAGTAAAGTAGATAAAGGCAGAATGGAGTTATTTTTTTTTCTGTTATTCTCACAGACATACCAGCTTTATGGCATTTTATAACCCTGGCTCTTTAAAAATCTTTGTGGCCCCTGGCAAATTGCTTAACCGCTGTCTCTCCTCTTCCTCGGCTGTGAAATAGGGATAATAAGCACCTAGTTTCTATGTTCTCAGAGTGCTTTAAGGATTGAATGGCTAATATTCATATAAATTGCAGAGATGAAAAGTGCTAAGCATTACATGAATGAAAAAAGTTTACAACTAACCACTATTTAATGAATAGTCCTGCCCAACTCACAATACTGTGTTTTTGGCTCTTCCCGATTCCCTTGCCCCTCCCAGAATAATTTTTTATACATATTTATATTCCCAATAGGACATCATAAAACTTTTTACTATGTACTTTTCTGACATCACTTTCTTCCCTTGACTAACCATAAGGAAGTAAGCACCCATTTTTACAAGGCTATTGCAGGCTTTTATGCATTACAAAAATGTGTCAGTCTTTTTGCTATTGTAGTCCCATGCTTTGAATGCAAACACTGGAACCTTGCAATGGGATTTTCAGTACCATCAGGTCACTGTTATCCAACAATATTCTATTCCATTATAATTTGGTCAAGCTGTTCATAATAAATCCTTCTCTCAGGTATTGATTTTTCTCATTTATTTCTGAAATGCAATATAAATGTATGTATTTAATCCCTTAATGGACCAAATCATACAGTCTTTGCTCAGGTAAAACTCCCACTGGGAAATTATGCATGTCCTAAGCAGTTTAGTTAAATCATACTAGTTCCTGTTCATAGTGGACTAAATAAATATAAGAGCCCCAAGTCCACTCTACTCACCAAAGCTGGGCTGATTATTTCTGTGCTTTCCAGTAGCTCCCATGTCCAACTGGAGCAGGACTACTCTGTGATATTCCTTATGATATTCTGGCATCTCTATTTCTTGTCCCAGTGGGATTTTGGAGGTGAAGACATTGAAAATATCTGTGGAAATAGCCAAGGAAAGAGTCACACAAACATTCAGACCTTTAAGGAAAAAGGTCAGATTGAGAGATGGTCAATGGCCATATTGTGCCTATTATTTGATGATGACTCGGGTATCTCTTGCCAACATAGTAAATAGTAATGTGTCTTTGTGGTGGTGGCAATGGGAAGGGGGGTGGAGGAACCACTATTTTAAATATTCTTTAAGCGGTCTGTAAACATTCCCTGTTGCTAAATCAAGGTGGCAACTTGGAAGTCCTTTTTCTTTCTTGATAAGCAACAGAATAGAAGCTTATTCTCCATGAACAGGATTAAAAGGGGCTTGTGTATGGAGCTGGAAAATGGAATCTGTGGAAACTGAAAGGATGCACAACACTTATGAAAGTCCAGTTACTTAGAGCTTGTTCCAACACCTATGGAAGGCCATAGAAAGACTGAACTCAGGCCTTTATTGAGAGGCATGGATAAAGATTGTGGAACCAAGCACCTTTAAAAAAAGAAAGAAAGAAATCCTTGCCTCATCTTGCTTGTGCCTCACAGCAGATGTCAGAATCTCAGACCAGTAAGTCTTGTCTCACAATCCTTGCTGCTGTGAGTCCTTTGTAATTTTAATAATATTGTTTTGTCTGAACTTTAAAAGAGCCCAACATCCAGAAATGTCTGGCCCTAACTTCATATTTAGATAGTTAATTATCTCTATGCTCACCCACAAATTCGTTCAGTATATACAATACACCATGCTCCCCTATCGTTTCTATTTTATATTATTACTGTAAAAAAAAATCTTAAGAGTTTTGAGCTTTTATATGTCTATTAGCCAGTGGTAAAACACAACAACCTATAGTAACTATGGCTGCCAATACCATGCTCCTTGGTGTTCTAATTAGAACATGTTGGAGCAGACTCAATTAATTGAGCTGCTCTATGTTCTAATTAAAACACTGCAGTGTTGCCACAGTGTCACGTGTATTAAGCCCACACACATTTAAAAATGGCCTCAGGGCACTTTAACTGTGCAGGGGCTTAATACATGTGATGCTGCAGTGTTTTAATTAGAGTGGGTGCCCGGGGGCTGCCCTAATTAACCCCTCCCTCTCCCCCCATTTCCAAGCACATGTATAGGCAGCCTATGTGTTAGGAGCTGTTCTGGTAGTTCATGCTGCGAGACCATAATTTTCTAGACTTGGTTCCATCAGCCAAGTCAAAATCTCTCTTTCTTTGAGAACTAAACTTTTGTATTTTCACTGTGTTGGCAAAAACTCTCCTTTCCAAGAAGAGGAAATGTGTTTATCACTGACAAAAAAGAAAAGCCCATTGGAAAGCTACTCTGGTTGACAACCATTGTAATTATTGGAAGATTTCAGCTTTAATGAACATTACTGTGTCACTGAAAACCACTGAATACTAGAAGGATGCACACACATATGTATATAGCTATATATAATTACTTATAAGTTATACTATGTCTTCATTTTAAAGATATCTTCCCTTCTTGCTTACCCATTCCAAACCCCTAAACATATGTCTTTGATCTGCGTGAAAGGACAAGCATCTTACCTTGGGTCTAAACACATGAATAACTAAGCAAAGCTCCTGACATAGCAGAAAAAATTTTCACACACCTAAGACAAAGCCTAAGCACTGAAACAGAATAACTCAAATGAAAGACACCAAATGCAACATACTTCTAATTACAAATGGAATGTATAATCCTTCCTCTGCCATCCTCAGATATGCTCATCTGTTAGGCAGTAAGAATGAACCAATATAGCTGCTCTTAAGGGAGAATTCTTGGGGGTTGGGGTTTAGCTCTTTGGAGCTGTATTGTGCCTCCCTTCCCCATGGATGCAGAATGAAGCCAGATGGTGCCCTCCTCCCTGCACCACACCTGTACAGGGACCAGTAAGAATGTGGTGCACACAAGAGTGCAGCTTGTGCTGTCAGCAATGCCAAAAGCCCCACAAAGGTTGTTTCAGACAGAAAGTAGGTTGGTTCTTGGCCCCAGATGTTTGCAGAGAACAAGTGTTGGAACTACGGAGGGGGGGGAAGCTATCCCATATTTTCCTGGATGGTACATTTCTATCCTGTCCTTAGAGTGGCTGAGACATGCAAGAGCTGTAACTGACTCAATAGAAGTTTTCCCTCCTTTCTTCCCTGCTGGCAGCCATTATCTGTTAGGTATCTGGGCCCAGTGCCACCTTCTGAAGAGCATAAACAGATTAACTCAAGGCAACTGGGCTTTAGTTTGATCCCTGACACTGTCACAGTCACCCACACACCTCAAATGTGACCATTTTTAAATGTGTGGGGGCTTAATACACGTGACACTGTGGCAACACTGTGGATGCTGCCAGCAGGTTCAGGAGCCCTGAAGCAGAACATGCTGGCAGCGTCCACAGCTGACACTGCTACTCTCCCAGAGCCATGGAAGCTCCTGCCCAGAGCCCTGAGCTGGAACCTGCTGGCAGCATCAGCTATGCACACAGGCAGCAGCTTCTGCCACACTGGGCAGGCAGTACTGTTGGTTGTGACACCAATGGCAGGCTCTGTGCCTGGACTCCAGAACCTGCTGGCTGCACCCACAGCTGATGGCACCACTCACCCACCATAGCAGAAATCCCTGTCTGGGTCCACAGCTCAGATTCAGGGCTCCTGGTGAACTACTGCTCTGGCCGGGTTCTGGAGGGAAGGAGGGAGGGAGGGGGAGAGAGAAAGAAACAGACACAGACAGACAGACAGACGAGATGAGACAAGAGAGAGAGAGAGGGGAGGTGAAGTGAGGTACAGTGAGAGAGGCAAAAATAGATGCGACTTTCAACAGGTCCCCAAAACTCATTAAGTGGCCCTCCAGCCAAAATAATTGCCCACCTCTATGCTACCTCCTCCTAGGGCTCAGTGAAACCTGGTCCACAACACTTAGTACAAACTTCTGTCCCATTTGTCTCTCTCATAGTAGCAAATCCTCATGCTCTGAATGGAGTTGAAAACCCCAATGAGAGATGTCCAGCTTTGGAACCAATATCATGTTGCAGGAAAGCTCAGTCAATAACCTTTAAGAAGTCATGTAGCTGGAAAACAAGCCAACAAGAATCACTGTAGTCATTGGCAGGGTAAACAAAGAGAGGGGCCAAATAATGCCATAAAAGAAACAGGTATGCATAAAAGGTTTGGAGGAGCCACACCATCCTTGTGGGAGCTCCAAAAGAGCATTGGGCTGCCCAGAACTCCTGAGAGACACAGCTCATGTGCCACATGTCCTCCCATGCCATCTACACCCATGTGCCATCTTGCTGCTGCAGACTGTGGGATCCCCCTGGCACCTTTTGCAGAGCTCTCAGCAGCTCTCCAACTGTGTATGTGTGGTTGTTCCATACATAGTGGGAAAAGTTTCTTGCACCCAAGGAGATACCAGCTGCAACCTGACCCTGCAGTGAGAAGAAGCTTTAAGTCAATTTGACCCTGAAGGCACCAGAGCAGCTCTGTTCTTCTCCCTCATTTCAACAAGGATTTCCCTAAATAGAATGTTATTGTCCCCCTATGGGCCAATGGAATAACTAGCCCAACCAGTCCTTCCTGTTGTACAGAGAACCAGAACTACTGTGTCTCTTTCTCTGAAGGAACATACATCAGAGAAAGGGTGAGTTATGCCTTATATCTAAATAAAACAGGCCTGGTCCTTAGCTTACCCCAACATAACTTTTGTTTACCACAATGGGTTTATATGCAGATACTAGAAGCAGTGCCATTAAAGTTTATAAGAGTCCAGTTTGCCTTTCTTGAGTTACAATGCTGAACGACTGCTTATGAATCACCAAAAGGGCTGAAAAAGTCTGCTAAAGTTTATCTGACTTTTTTCTCTCAAGAGGATGGGAAATTTCTGCAGACTTATTCCACAATGCAGAAGACAACACAGAACTGCATCATGCACCTTCTTTAATTCAAACATGTTGGAAAGGGTGCCAGACTTGCTTGAAATGGACTCCAGGTCTTCACTGAACTTGCCCCAAGTTCAGAGTTTCTCCTTATAGTGGCAGGGTCTGTATATCATGAGATCTGGGATTTTATTACAGAAGTTCTGCCTGCCTTCAACCCAAATCCTCATTGGTGTTTTGCTGCATCCCCTCTAACACCATATTCAGCTCTCAGCTTCAGCAATCTTCCATTTCTGTGGCATATGTACATTTGTCAAGTACAGGCCCAGAAAAAGACTTGATACAGATACTCCAAGCCCCTCAGTTTTCTAATTAATACTAGAGCCACAAAGTATAGCATCTGTATAGTGCATGCCAGTTTGGGGTGCCAGAAATGACTGCAGGGAAGCAGAGTCTGTCAGTTCTACATGTGCAAAGATCTGATGTTCTCAAGTGCCGAACACTAAAAGGCCACTTGAGCCAAGGTGCTCATCGCATCTGAAAATCAGATTAATGTACATGTAAAGAGTTGTGACAGACTTCACTTCCTTGCAGTCACTTCTAGATATTGCCAGGGAGTCCCAGCATAAGGCTTCTTAGAACTATTGATATTTAGTCAGTAGATCAGATACACCATGTAGTACAGATCCCTGCATCTACCTAGATAAGCTGCCACATACACATGTGCAAACCCAGCAGTGAGTTTGGCAGGATACAGGCAGCAGGGGAAAGAGATTAGCACAGCACATGTGGGAATAAAATCTTGCCCATTCAGCAATCACTAAGAAGTTCTTACCCAGCACTGTGAATATTTATTGAAATTAAAAGTGAATTTTGTTTGCTGTGGCAGGTACTGTTGCCCTCACAAGCCCCTCAATAGCAAAAGAATTTCATAGGCAGAATTTTCTTCTAAAAGGCAGAGCTCATCTTATTTTAGAATCCAGGGTCTATGCCAAGACTTCACACTGTGCTAAATGCATTACAACATCTACCAAAAGCGCAAAATGTATTTTAAAAATGGCCAGGCAATACACAGAATAGTTGTGGTTTCTGAACACTTGCCAGGTTCTGTTAAAAGGGTTCCCTCCCCAACCCCGCCTCCCCCCCAACCCTGTAACTAATGCATGAGCTGAAAAAGATGTGTGTACTGTCTGAAATCTACTATATCAAAGCAAGCAGATTTGTCCAAATGCTTTTATGCATCGAAGCACGCTAAAATCAAAACATGCCCTTTCTATTTCACTTACCATTAATGTGCCATTATCCCGTTTCGGTATTAAATACCATATCCAGCAGTTATCTTTGACAGTTCAACAACACTGGTCGAAGCATAGCATACAGGAATCTGGTTATTTTTGGTAATGATGCTGTAAAAGGAGAAAAAAAAATCCTACTTTTTTACTAATTTGAAAAGCAGGCAGGAAGATTTAGTTCGTTCAATGGGCAGAATAAAACATTAAGAGAGAAACACAGACCCAGCATAAGTGAGCATAAATAACTCCATTGACGTTGATGGCAGACATTGACTTAAACCTGTTTGCATTTGGTACTGCAAGTAACTATCAGAGGATAAGCTCAGTGGATAGATCTGGATATAATAAGACATGACGAGCAAAACTTATACTAAAATTCCAGCTAAATTTGATTTGAGTTTGAAAATAGGTTTGGATGATTTTCTCCCATTATTTTTCAATTACAGGCACTTCTAGTGAAAAGAGCAGAGAGAAAGAAAGAGAAAAGCCAGCAAAGCAGCAGGCAGTCTTTGTGAGAGACTGAAACAGGATCAGGGTTCTCCCTAAGGAGAGAAAAATAGCTGCAGATGAGTCGAGTCAGAGAGGAATCTAGAAGAGAGCAGGAGGGAGCTTAAGAGATTAAAAAAGGCCAGCAGCAAGTGCTATTGGAACCCTCATTTCATTAAATAGATCAAAGATGACAGACCACAGGGTGTGAAACTAGAGCTGGTTAGTAATTTTCCAATGAAATGGTTTTTCAACACAAAATGTTGTTTTGGAAAAAATAAAACATTTCACAGGAATGTGTAAACCAGTTTGGACAGAAAGGCTTTGTGGGCCCAGGAAGAGATTTCTGATCAGAAAGAGTGCATGTACCCAAAAGTGTTCAGCAACCAGTGGTCAGAACACAACCCTGGTTGTGCACATAAACCAGTTTCAAAATGGCCCAAACTAGTTTAAGATAAGTCTGATACTACATTCAACCAGGTTTAACTGATTTAGGTCAAACCAGTTTATGAAACTTGTCCCAGATCCCTTCCTGGTTCAAGTTAAATCAGAGTCCCCCAGCATCCCAGCATACTTTTCAGTCCTGGGCTGGGCTCTCCTGTCTGCTCCAGAAAGCAGAGCTGTCCCTGCCCCTCTGCTCCCTAGCTGTAGTAGTGAGGGCTGGCTCACTGCCCCCCACCTCCAACAAACCCCATCTGGGGTCTGGGGCAAGGGAGGGGTTAAAATCCCCTTTCTCCAAGTATGAAGCTGCCCTGCTGGCTGCAACTTACTGCTGGCTGTGATTGTGGACTACTTGCAAGCAGGAAGAGGAAGTGATGAGCAACTCTACAGAGTTCTACTGCTGTGATTCTGGGCTGTAAATCCCAGAAACCCCAGGGGCAGCAGGAAGAATAAGTGAACACACAGCCCGTGCTGTGTTTATAGTTGTTCAGGTCATAGTTCTTCAGGGAAAGAACTATTTTTGTCTAGTCTTGGAGAGCTTCTCTCTTCTCTTCCCTTTGGTAGTGGCTGGCAGGCATGCTCTAGTGCCCCTCAGCTTCTGGCTTGAGCTGCTGCAGGCATGTGGCTGCATTTTCTGAATCAAAAGTGAATGTGAATTTGCTTATTGGTTCAATCTCCGCAGCTTAGACTAACATTCAAAGACTGAAGCAATTCAGCCTCAGGCTTTTTTACTGTCTATTTAGCCAAAAGGTTCTTTCTGTTCACCATACAAACACACACACACACACTCATTTTGCAGAAAGAATGGATCAATACTTGGATTAGACCAGATTGTTAGTGTTACAGTTTGGGCTTGTTTTCATGTGCTGTTCCATGCTACTAGAAGTCCATGTAAGCTTAGAATGGCTGTGTCATCACCACTAAATAAGTGTTGTAGGCAGGAACACCTTAGTCCAGCAAGAAAATAGCATCATAACTGCGTGCTCTCTAATAATTTGTTTTCTAGATTTTGTATCTAAATGAATAGCCTCTTCCCTAAAGCAGAATTAGCTGCCACTTTGTGCATGGCATCTTGGTGATAGGTAGCGTCCGAACAGAAAACTTACTCAAGGAAGGCTTGCTTTCTATTTTACGCGCACGCACACATGCACCTAGATAAGTAGATAAGCAGGTAGAGAGATAGTGTACATACTTCTATTTACATAAACATAGAAGATATTAAACACAGTATATAACTTTTCGGTAATCTCTCCCAATCAAGAAAGATTGTCTTCTGTGATCATCTTATCTGTGGGTCTGAAGATGACTGACAAGGTCTTTGCAAGACTTAGCATAGCTTGAGTAATATGGGCATCTTTGCAATCCCAGGCACAAACAATGAAGTCATAGAGGGACCAATGCTTATATCATGGGTGTTGCCATGATGTCTTCTGCCTGTTTTTCTGCTGGAATAGGTCCATGACATGCTGTTTCTCCCACTCCTGCTTTTTCATCTCCTGTTGTCATCGTAAGGTTTCAAAGTACTGAGATCCTTCCAGCAGACTCTTCCTCCACTTGGGGTGGTCTTGGGCAGTAGTCTCTTATGAGTTGATGTTGATGTTGCATTTTTTCAAGTTGGCCTCAAGTACATCCTTGAAGTGCTTTCTCTGCACTCCTCTTGAGCATACATCTTGACTGAGCTGGGAGAATAAGACTTGCCTTGGGAGTCTGGAGTTGGACATCCAGATGACAGGGCCAGCTCACCAAAGGCAATGTCAGATGATCATGGTCTTGATGCTCATGGTGCTTGCTTGCAAGACTATGCCAAACGTTGGTGTGTCTGTCTTCCCATTGGATTCAAAGGATCCTCTGCAGGCAGTGTTAATGTTACTTCTTCAACAACTAGAGGCATCTCCTGTACATTGTCCACATCTCAGCTCTGTACAGAAAGGAGGGGGTCACAACCACTTGATAAACCATAAGCTTGGTTTCAGATCTGTTGCAAACGCCTATTTCCGCAGGCATCCAAAGGCTGTACTTGCACATTTTAGATGATGTTGGATTTCTTCGCTGATGTCAGCTTTCTATGAGAGGTAGCTTCTGAGGTACAGGAAATACCTCTATTTTCCAGCCTCACTGTAAATTCAAATTACTGGACTGCACATTAAGAGCTTGTTGAAGAACCTTAGTCTTCTGAATATTAAGTGTCAGTCCCACTTTCTTGTGTGCCTTGGTAAAGATGTCAATGATTGCTAAAAATCCACTTCTGAGTAAGCACAGACTACAGCATCATCAGCATGCTGGAGCTTGATGACTTAACTCCCATCTTAACCTCAGACAAATCCATTACTCAGAACCACCACTAGTATCCTGTCATGGAACAGGGAAAGAATGGTGACAAATTTTGGTAGGCATCTGTACTGACAGAATTGAAGGCTTTCATGAGGTAAAATAAGACCATGAGAGGTTTTATGTTGTTCCCGGCATTTTTCCTGCAGCTGGCAAGCTATGAAGATCATGGCAGTTTTGCCTCTTGATGCCCTAACCCCACACAGATTCTAGGAGTCGCTCTTCAGCAAGTGGAAAGAGATGGTTCAAGAGGGGTCTCGCAATGATCTTTCCTGTAGTGGACAGCAAGGGGATCCCTTTCTAATTTACACAGTTGGACTTGTCTCCTTTCCTGAAGATTGTCACAATCATGCTGTCCCTGAAGTAATCTGGGATTTCCTCATCATTCCAAATCATTAAGATGAGGGCATGGAGCTGTGAGGTGAGCTCCTCTCCCTCCTCTTGAAGATTTCAGCAGGGATTCCATCAGCTCCAGATGCTTTGTTGTTCTTCATCTTTTTGATGGCTTTCCTCACTTTGTCTAGTGTTCAAGGGATAGTTTCTGACTGAGTGTTGTGGGTGGAGTTGAAAGCACTCTCATCAACAACAGAGTCTCAACTGAGAAAGTCTTCAAAATGTTCCTTCTGATGGGTGTTGATCAGAAGGAACATTTTGACCTTTCCTTGATCAGGTTTCCTCCACCCTCAGGTCTCAAGGGGCTTTGTCCCTGAGTTTTCAGACCATAGATGAAACTGAAAAAAACTGCACAAATTCACCTTACCTTCCCACCATCTGTCCTTCATATTGCAGGTCCTTCTTTGAACCTCTGCCTTGGCTCATTGGACATTCAATTTCTCTTGCTTGGAGTTGATGTCATTCTGCCACGCACAAAAGGCCTGTGCTTGCGGTCAGTCGACTCATGGATCTCCTGATTAGTCTCATCAAACCAGTCTTAATGTTTCCTGGTAGAGAATCCAAGTGTTTCTTTGCAGGCACTGATGACAGCGGGCTTGAAGGCACCCCAAGTGCTCCTGACATTCTTCCATTGTTGTTGATCAGAATTTGCCAGTTTTTCATTAAGGCACTGGTAGAAGATGTATAGCTTGATCAGGCCCTTGAGTCCTTCAACACTGATATTCCATCAGCATTGCTTCTGCTGCAGCTTTCATTTGAGAGTCAGTTTGAGTGACTTAACCAAATGGATGAGTCAGTGATTAGTCCAGCAATAATCAGCTTTTAGCATAGCTCAAGTGATGTGGACACCTTTGTGATCCCAGGCACAAACAATGAAGTCAATCAGGTGCCAATGCTTAGATTATGGGTGTTGCCATGATGTCTTGTTCCTGTTTTTCTGCTAGAACAGGGGGTTGGCGATAGCAAGTCCATGTTCCATGCATTTGATCAAGAGGAGAATGCTGCTATAGTTGACCATTACTATTTCTTCCTTGCTGATTGTTTCATTCCAGACATTTGAGTCCCCTCCAACTCTAGTACTGAAATCACTGAGAAGAATAAATCTGTCTTCCTCCAGAGGTCAGAAAGTACTTGGTCAGGGTCAGCATAGAATTCCTCCTTGGTTTCATAGGTGGCATCAAGAGTCAGGACATATGCACCGAAGACCGTGGCATATTGGCTCCCCACCAGTTTAGGATGGAGAGCCATGAGACGCTCACTAATTCTAACCGGGAACTTGGTGAGTTCATTCTTGATGGCAAAACCAACTTCGTGAAGGTGGTATTCTCCTTTCTGTTTGCCTTTGAAGAAGAAGGTATAGCTGCCTCCATGTTCTTTGAACTGCCCATCTCCTGCTCGCCAGCTCTCACTCAGTGCAGCAAAGTCAATTTTGTCATGTGAGTCCTTTAGCCACAATTGTAGAGCACCTGTGCTACGAGTGGTCTGGTGTGCAGCATGTAACCCTCAAGTGGGGAAGGGGAGGCTGGGGCCCAGCAGCCAGGCTCATTTTGGGCAGTGGGCACTGCCACCACATGCGTCACCCTCTTTTTTTTTTTGTTGGGTTTTTTGTTGTTGTTGGTTTTTTTAAGGTGTGCCTTTTTTTGACCCTGGGATCCCCCGGAGTCAAAAAACCGCTCCCTCCCACACACTGCAAAATACCAGCACAGGGAATACCTGTATGTGCAGCATGTGTGGTGTTGCAGACAGATCTGCAATGCCATAAAGCACATGTCCACACTCATCTGGACATGCCCTGTTTAGGCATGGGATTGTCCATAAGAGCCCTGATGTTCCAAGTCCCAAAATTGATTTTATGTCTTCACTGATTTCAGTAAGAGTGTATGTGATCCCACTGGATGTGGTTATCCAGTCAGGAAGAAAGTAGACAGGCTATGTTTAGGGCACCATTTCTAGCCCCCTCCCCATGTAGAGTGAATAGAGCAGATCCTGAAGAAAGATGCTCAGTTGCAGTTACTGTTGTCAAATTGCACTCCTGACTTGTCCAAGTACTAGACAACCTTCTTGTAACTGCTCCTTTCATGCCAGTTCATGACTAGGAGCTTCCAGACCTCACAATCCTGCTCCCTCCATCATTATCTGGTCACCAAAGGGCTTGAAAAAAGTGCTTGTTTTCATGGAAGACTCCTGTGTGTGATTGTTTTTATCATGGAGAAGCCACTACACATCAGCTTCATACAGTTCTTGACAGACCAGGACCCTGATCCAATGGCAAGGAGGCCAAGGCAATTGGAGATCTCATTCTGTTGCAGCCTTCATCCACCTTTGCAGCTCAAGGTTCCAACATCATCTTCCATGTGTTGAGGACTTGTAGACCCATGGCTGGGTGCTGGGCAGTTTTATTATAATGGTGACCTGTATTTGCCATGTCATAGCACTGTCAAAGGACATATATGGCTTTTCAAGAGAGAGAGCATTGCCATCTGCTGTCCCCAAGATACCCTGGTTGTACTGCCGCTGCTTAGTCTGCAACTGCAGCTAACCTTCCCTGAAGGTCATTCCTCTATCTGCCACCTGTGGACATTCTGGGTAGCTGTACAGCTCTGCTGCCAGTGTATAAAAGTATGGCATGAATATAATAAAACATGGTAACATAAATAAAATGTAAAGAGAATAAAACTATGATAAATGTAGAACAAAATTACACAAAACACAAGGTTGCTGGTTCAGCATCAAAGCAGGAAAGTCAAAGTTATTTGTTTCCACGTTTTATTTTGAAAAGGTTGCTGAAACTGACATTTTCACACAAAACATTTCAGTTTTAACAAAACTGAATTTTCTGATAGAAAACTGTTCCATCTATGTTTTTTTCAACAAGCCCTATTGGTAAGGATGAAACCTGTGCTGGTGTTTCAGGTATATGTTTTATTGTAGGTGTGTGGTGGTGTTTCTTTTTTGTCAACCTATTTTAATTATCCAGGGAGCTACACATGGATTCATAATAGCAAACTAGGAACTGATGTACAAGGAGAGGACTGAATCTCACATTATCTAACCAGAAATGGCTCTCTGATGCACAAAAACAATCTATGAAAGAGATAACACCAATAATATACAAAGGAAAGGAAACAGAGAAATTCCTTTGGCACCTCTAGTCTAAAAGTTACTATTCCCTTATTCCTTCAGCAAGTAAAATTCCTGTGACTCATACACCTGCAGTGGACTGCAGGTGTAGGACTGATGATTATATTAGTCTCTTCCTTATTTACTGGTGTCAGCTCACCTACTATTTTTGATATCACTATCATCAATTTAGCTTGCTTGTCATTTACAACATAATTTACCATGTGACCATTAGTTAGGTGCTAAATTGACACAGTGAAAACACAGTTCTTGAACAAATATGATCAAATTTAGAAAAACTAAAACCAGATGGGGGTCTATTGCAAAACTGCTGCAGGAGCAAAAAGGGGAAAAAAAGATGGTATAATTTTAATGAAAATGAAATTCAGATGAAATGAGATAATGTGCAAATCATTTGCTGAGAAATACATCTCCAAATATGATTTAAGAAACATTTCAGTGCCATGGGTACACATTTAATTTCCAAAACCATGAAATGCTCCATTATTGTCATAGCTTTGATTAGCTGTGATTCTGCCAGCAAAACTACTAAGGTATTGCTATAATGATAAATTTTACTGCAAGAAAAGGGCTATTATATAAGAATGACTCTTCCAGACAGTTATGGAGAGAGGATTTCTCCTCCCTTACAAGACTTTATAATGAGAGACTGGACTGAAACTTAAAAAAAAGAAAGAAAATTGGGTCCAGATCAATAAAATGTTCTCAATTAGCCTGAGGTTTTCATACTGGAGACCGTTTGGGGGCTTCATGAAAATATGATGGGAATCAGAGACTGTTTACTTTTTTAGTCACAGCATGTTTCACCTCTCTGTTATAACTATTCACCAATCCTTTATTTCCTTTTTTTCTTTTTCTATTACTATCCAGGCAGGATGAGACTTGTCCAGAAGCAAACTATAAATATATTTATCTCTCACATACATGCACACATGCTACATATTGTCTGAATCATAGTTAGTGACAAAGACCCTGGAATTTGAAATATTATTCAACTCCATCAAGTAAATGTAATTTTACATATATAAAGCAAAAGAGTTTAGTGCAGAGGCTTGGTTTCATTTAAGTTACACAGGTGTCATGGGAAATACCTTTCAACACTTGTCCTGAAACCTGAGCGTGAAACCACCACTTTTACACTGGGAAATTCATATGTAAATTTATTAAATCTCCCTTAGCCCTTTGGGAGTAAATTATTTTAGCAGACTAAACACACACACACACACCTGCCACAAGAACATTCAGCAACAAATGCAGTCAATAAACAGAAACATGCAAGGGTACAGTCTGCTCAAAAGATATCCTTGAGTTTTATGCTAAAATCAAAATGGTTCAGAACTAGACGATATGAATAACGCTAATTTATATGAGTTTCAAAATGCGTTGTGAAAGAAGGTTTTTAACCTCATGTTACAAATATAACCTAGCCCATATAATTGGCATATTATTCTGTAAAACTGTCTGGACAAGACTTGAATCTTGCATATTACAGGGTTCATGAGATAATGGATTTTAAGGGTTTGATATTCCTATAAAAAAAACACATTACTGTCCAGGGCTGAATTGTACATTTTCTGGAGTTTAAGCACTGCCTTTTTGATTAAAGTATTCATCATCATCTTATCCTTTGTTGAGTCAGACATACCTTCATCTCTGAATAGTCTTCACTTGTATGACAATAACAAGGTGTCTTCACTGATGTCTAAGGTATGTCCATCTCTAAGAAAGCCAAGGTTTTTATACTCAAACTACATGCAGTAGCTTAATGCTGTACAGGAAGAGAATCATACTAACAACTTGGATTGTCTCTACCACATTGAACACAACTGTCAGGGAAACTGAGTGCTAAGTGGAAAAACTCATCATTTTATTTCACATGGCAATTTTTAGAAGACATTCAGGGGTTGGAATACTGGAAGGAGTCCAGAATAGAGGATTAGGGAATAGATGACCAATGAGTCAGTCATTGGTGCATAACTTTATTTATCCAGTGTCTCTAGAATTTTGTTTAGGTGAGCTTCACACTCACATTTACAGGTTCCTCTGTATTTGTTTGTAGAAGTCCATTTTCTCATGGCCACTTAGTGCTAAGAATGGAAGCTGTATAATTCCATTGGGTACAAGAGTGGGAAGAAGGGAGGAGTTCCACTCAAGATACACTTGCACTGCGCTTACATCAAGTCCAAGGCAATGGTCTCTCAATAAACAAAATGTAAGCTAGGTTGGTTGTAGAAATAGTAATGGTTCCCACTGAGCTTCATCCATGATTCCAACTGGACCAATGGCAATAAGACCCTTGGTTTTACAGGTGGATGAAAACAGAAATAGTGGCATGAACTATGGACTTCCTCTAACTACCTTAATAACCACATTACTACATTTCCTTCCACAAATGCCTTGAATTAATGGATGCATTTCCCACCTATTTATAGTAGTCATAACTTACTTAGTTGAAACAGTTATTTAACTGCACACTTTGTATTACTATTGTACACAGAGGATTCAACATCCTTCTGAATGCCATGCTCATCATGACAATGTTGTAAGACCTTGGAGGGTGACAGTATACCATGCTATACACTTTGAGAATAGGTTTGTATAAGGATAATTCAGAATGGGAATCATTTTGATAAGAGCCCCTGTATTCACTCCCGTCTGCCCTACTCCCACATCGCACTCCATGTGGTTCTTCCCACTCAATAAAAACAGCTCTTGCCTCCTACATGCTATCAACACTTGACTGTCTATTCTCTCTGCAAAACAGCAAGCTCTTATAATGCATTCAAAGCACAATTTTGTCTGGCACTTTTTTTTTTTAAGATAATTTTGTTAATGCACACTTTTGTCTGTTAGAACTGTTCCACTTATAGGAACGATAAGCTTCAACAGGTAGACCATACCTGCTTGCATCCATGTTGTGCCTGTTATTAAATACTAGCTAATTGCCTGCCAAGAATGATGGATTTCAGGGAGTGTTTATGGGGCCCCCTCTCACCCCCCGCCCACCCTTCAGGGACAACCATGTAAAGACTCCCTCCGCCACCACTGCCTCCTCCTCCAGCCTCCAGTGCGGGGGCTCCCACCCCCTGCCCACCTCCCAGCAGGGCTTCCTCCTGCTTCCCCTGTTCCCCTTCCTCCCTCCCCGCTGCTTCTTCCTCCCTGCTGGCTGTTGTCAAGGCCCCTTTCCCACTCCGCTCCCTCCCTGTTGCCCAGCCCCGACAACAGCCGCCACCGTGTCGACCGCTTTGCCTCCCCCTGCCCCACTCTCCCTTCCTTCCCTCCTTCTCCCTGCTGGCTGTTCTGGGGGGCAGCGGGCACAGGCGGCAGGGGAGCACCACCACCGTGACCACCCCCCCCACCCCGCCCTTCACCCTAAGGCAGGGAGGTGTGGGGAAGCCCCGCTGCTCAAGCAGCCAGGGTGTGTTTGCTGCTGCCACAAACTTCCCTGGCAGCAACTCAAACTTGAGCCCATGCACCCAATTGCTGCCCACCCTCTTGGTGGCACATGTGTAGTTGGACATTACAGACAGACAGACACACAGACTGACAGACTAAGCCCTTTATTATATCAGAATTTAGGTTAAAATCCTGCAAAAGGTTATGCTGCATATAATAGGAAGTGCAGTGCAACAGAACTTCTGATATGGCATGGAAATAGCATAAAGGCTGTACTCAATCTGGTGCCACCCCATTCATCCCCTAGGCACTCAGCTGACTAGCTGTTTAAAAGGTATGGGATGATCTGGGAGTAGATTATACTCCTGTGGGCAGCTCTTTCCAATTCCAATTCTAGTGGCGAAAATGCAGATGCCGGACACATTACTGAATATTTACTCTCCCCTGGAATGTTTCCCTTCATTTCCCTATTTTTGATCTGTACAAGATATAGCCTACAGCAATACCTCACATTCTGTCCTTCAGTACCAATACACTGTTCTTAAATGTGAAAGCGGTGCAACAGAGCAAACAAACTTAAGAATCACATCAGAGACCCATAATAGTATCCTCTATACTAAACATATGAAAGATCCTGGGCATAATATGCGGATTTGTTTTCAGAACAAATAAATACATGGCCGTAAGTCCAAGATATTTTTGCATGGCAAAGGGCATTCCATTTGTTGATATTGCTCTAGAGTCCCACTGGGTCTCAGAATAGTTCTACTGACAAGTTTTATACACAAAAATAAAAACCCAGCTGACAAGGATTCCACCCCAGGCTGCTCCAATTTTAAAGTGTCCTTACTCCTTCTAATGATCAAACGAAGCAGCCACAGAAACTTTGTGAAAGACAGGAAAAGACGCATTTAAAATCAGTCTGTACAGGCCAGAGAAATATCATAAAGCCACAGAAATCAAGACCCACTGAAGAGTCATGCTAAAAAAACAGCACACATGAACCCAAGCCGATGTAAACTTAACCTTAATGGCACTGAACTTTTATATATGTGTTTTAATTGCTTCTTATCTCATCTTTTACCCCACTTGGTAATGTATACACAAGAAGTATGGAACAATTTGGAGAAGCAGTTGTACCCTTTCCTTCTAGCGTTTTCATTGACTTAAAATAGATTATAAATAGATTAGACTAGCAGCCATGGTAGCCACAACTTTTCTCACTTGCTATAGACTCAGGATACTTTTGGCTCTACTACCCAAGAGAGGGCAATAAAGATCATAATAATGATATAGGTGACATTTCAAACAACATTCCTCATTGTAGGGAACATTTCTAAGGTGGACTCAGGAAGAAAGCAAGGATCACCAAAATTATGCAATCCAATACCTACTGAAGTGAATGGAAAGGCTTCAGTTGACTTGAACGGGATGTCAGTTAAAACCACCAACAATGATTCTTTCAAATCTCTTGGGGACACATGGCTTATATACATGGAATCCTGTGGCACAAACACCCGCATATGAAGCGCTTTGAGCCTGACAGCTGTGCATGCAAGAGACCGAAACTACTGGCTGTGCATACCTGTACATATTAGTGTTAGTGTTTGTAAAAAGTGTAAGCCTAAAAAAAAAAATGAATACTCAGAAGAGAAGTGCCCTTTGCACTCCACTTTTCAGGGAGCTCAGAGACAATTTATCAGATAAGTGAAGGCTTAGGGGAGTAGGCAAGAAGATAGAACAGGTCAATTAGATGCAGAAGTTGTGGAACTTCAACAATGGCTCCAAATTTTCTCTTGCAGTACAGGCTTGGAAAGGATAAAGCTTCAACACACTCTCCATAGTTATTTGTTTTTTGCAGCCTTTCCATGAACAGGATTTCACAGACCTCCTGTACTTGGTACCCACTGATGGACATAACAAGCAGCTTCTACTATCTACAAGCAGAGTGCTTGCTCATACTTGATCAAGTGGGCTCATCACCTTCTGTAAAGATATCTTGTATGCCTTGTACTTGACCGTGACCAGCTTATATCACTAGCATATAAATATTTCCACAGTTGTATCAGGTGCATAACTTATAAAGGTCTTTATTCCTGCCCATAGGAAGAAGAAAGAAGGAATTAACACCTTCCCCCAACAAGCATACACACATTCCTGAGAATGCAGGACCCTCCAAAACTCCTTTCACGAGAACAAGCCCTCCAAAACATGCTCCACCAGCACACTGAAACATTCTTGTAAAGTTTCAGACAATGAGTGCAATAAAGTGAGAACAAATGTTGTAATCTGCAGGAAGTGAATAAAGCAAGAGGGCTAGGAGTGTTGGCCAGGGTGCTGAATTGAAGGAGTGTGTGATATGAAGAAAACCTGAAGCTGTGTGTGACAGGAATTGTATAGAAGTGTATAGAAATGTTCCCTAGTGTGACTTTATTTCCTTCTGTGCTAGAATTTTCTACTGCATCCCTGACTTTCCCAAGAATTGTTTCTGTACATGACGATTTGGGGTGAAGTGATTTTTACATTTGGATTATGTTCCATTTTATCATTCTCTTCCCTGATAGGATATAGGAAATACAACAGATGCATTGTGGTAACTATTATGCTATGAATCCAGTCCTACAATACTTGAACAAGCAAGACTAAATCATTATTAATAATAATAATGTATTTTTGCATAGTGTTTAAGGATCTACCAAGAGCAAGGACCCATTGGGTCGGACTCTACTAAAGTACAGGAGACTGTCTTTGCTTGAGATTCAGACCCCACAGAGTATGTGTAACACTGAAGTCTCAAAACCTCAACAGTAAATTACTATTGAGCCTTTTTTTTTTTTTTTTAATGTTTTCATCAATGGGATTCTGTATCTTGGGTTGCAGGCCCTTGCGGGTCAATGAACAGGTCCGCTTCAAAAACAGCAACAGTTTTGGTCAGATTTTACATGCGTTCTGTTCTATATTATGTTGAAAAATGTATACAAATCTGACAGAACTACAGAGCTTGGTCTGCAGTTTCTGATGAGTCATCACGCCAGGTACTTTTGCTTTCTTTCTACACATGGTGTTAACAAAAGGGATGTGAACAACACAATCATGTACACATGGGTAATCTGAACTCTTCATCTGGTCACGCTAATTCCCAGGCCTTCACACAGGATTGTGCACTCCGAGCCAAACCTTGGTCAGGATACATCAACAGCTGCAGTTGTAGAAAGAACTGAAGTGTAGAGATAACCAGGCTAGCTTTAAATTCACTAGGTCAGATAGCTGTAGCAGTGTAGCTACACAAGCACTAAGCTTGGCACCAGATGTAGTAAGAAGTACAGTGAACCCTGGCTAAATTGCTACCTCTACCCAGCTAGCTAATTTAAAATTACCTCAGAGATGTCTACACGACACAACAGTTGCTTCTGCAGCTCTGGGTGACAGGCTTACTCAAAGTAGGAACAAATGTGTAACCAGAATACACCACGGATAAGCTAATATGGCTCTGATTTGAGGCTGAATTGTAAAGAACATGCTTTTGAAAGCACATGCTGAATTCTCAAGAATTCCCACTCATAATTGTCAGTTATGTACAACTTTATCAAAACATATTAATTTTTTCTCTTTATCTGCAATCTGCTCTGAGCATTTTCCATGCTACTGAGAAACTTTGGCATCATTTCAGAATCTCTCCTATCAATTGGTCCACATCTTCATCTTCCAGGACCTCCCTATTTCTCTGTTTCCCTCCTCCAGGAATACACCCTCTTCTTCATGTTACTCTGTGCAATTTGGAGGCTTCCCATTATAGACAAGCAGAGCTCTGGGCTTCCTCCTCTTCCCTGTCAGTCCATGGACTTGCCTAATAGGAGTGCAGGCAAGGAGAAATTCCTCTGGGACTTTTCAAGAATTGCTTCCTGCTGCTTTGTGCTCCCAGAGAAGGGCAAGGGTTTTCACACAGGAGATACCTTCTAAGCAGACTCCAGGGGAAATCAGAACACCACTCCACCTTAGGTACTGGCTACCTCCAAGGTGGTATATGTGGCTTTTTAGATGTGGCTCCTTATCCTACCACTGTGATAGGCCAGAGTGATGGAACAGAATTGCTGCAGGACACTTGAGGGCACCTGGTGATTAGCCAAGGGAGAAATGATCATATCTGCTCAGTCAGGAGCTCCCTATAAGTCACAATGCCCAGACTTGCACAGCTTTGGTTCAGGGACATTGTGTCAATGGGATTTGTGGCCCTTAAAAATAGCTTTGATTTCAGTACAACATAAATACTATTGCAATCACTTTACAGCTTGCCCATAAAAACACAGTATAATCCCATGCGTAGTGCTCAGTGGTACCTGACACATTCCAGCAATTTCCCATTACAAGTGTAAAGAAATCACTGCACTTTGTAAACACTGGGTTAAACTTCTTCCCAGTGGTGCAGGGGACTACAAATTATACTCAGTATGAGCAGGCGGTGCCTACACTGCTGGCATCTTCTGTTACTACATCAGGAAAAAATATATACTGTAAGCAATCCTATTGCATCCCATTCTCCAGATTCCTGAGCTACACCTTCTCCTGAGCTACTTCTGGAGCTATTCTAGCCATCTCTGTCTAAAGCAAAGGAGAGCCAAGACTAGTTTTACCACTACTGTCATCTCCAGACTTTACATCACTATGGGGCCACAGTCTTCAGCAGCCTCAAGCCAAAGCTGATTATAGCAATTCTGAGGATGGGGGAAGGAAAGACAAAGGTACAGAAACAGCACCATGCAGTTCAATGCATGTGGAATAGCACTAGGTTAAACAAAGGCTGGGTAAAAAAAAATTTTTGGAAGAAATATGCAATAAAATTATGCCTGAATTCTGTTCTATGGGGGTCTTTTCCCCTAACTGCTAGGATTCTATGATTCCTCACCCTCAGGAAATTGGAAAACTGCAGAGCTGCAAGTGTATATCTTGCCTTAAGCAGTCATTCCCTTAACAGCTGTTTAACCAGATGCTTTTGTTTAACCAGATGGTTTTTTTTCTTAAATGATAGAATTTTCCTTAGCAGGGAGAGGTAGTTATCCATGTTAGTCTGAAGTCAAGCAGAAGGCAACGTAGTTTACACCTTACAAACTAACTAAATCTAAGACAGATAACATAACCTTCCATGAGCCTAAGCTCATTTCATCAGATGATGTGAAAGGATACACACATGGCAGTCTATCAAATAGAAAAAGTTATCTGAATACAAAAGACAGGGAAAGGAAGGCAACGGGAGAGAAGGCCATGCAGGGAGGCAAACAAGCAATAAACCTACGGAGTCAGAGGAGTCAGATCTATTAAGCCATGTAATGGGATATGAATCTAGTCCCTGTTTAGACCATACTTAACACAGTCCAGTCTATGGATGAGTTCTTGTTCCACAATTTTCCATTCAAGTTGGTTTTTAAAGTTTTGTTGAACAGCCACCCTGAGGTCAGCGATGGCATGTCCAGGGAGGTTAAAATGTTCGGTCACCTACTTATGCATCTTTCCGGAATTTAAATCAGATTAGCATTTATTCATTCTGTAATGTAGGGATCACCAACATAAGGATCTGCTGTCCTATAGGCTAGGGACAGACATTACACATAAACTGGTTTAAGTGATCAGAAACTGCTTTAACTCTATAATAGAACAAATGTTCATGGCACATAAACCAGTTTGAGAATGGCTGAAATTGGTCTGAGATAAACCTGGCTGAATGTAGGACTTACCTGATTTGGCTCAAACCGGTTTATGCAATGTCTATCCCAGACCCCTTCCTGGTTTAACTTGAACCAGAGTCCCCCAGCATCCTGGCATGCTCTCTGGGCTGGACTCTCTGCTCATGGTTGGCCCCACGCCTCTCTAGCCCCAGCTGAACTGGCCAGAGAGGGGTTTAATTCCCCCCTCCCCGACCCACTCACAGGGACCCAAGCCAGGTCTGTTGGGCACTCCCCCCTCACTGCTGCAGTGGTGGCTGGCATGGCCCCTGAGGCAGGGAGGGTGGTTATTCCCCACTCCACCTCCAAGGGACTGCAGCTGGGTCTGCCCCCCTGACCACACACTCCCTGTTTGGGGCAAGCAGCAGAATAAGCCCCCTCCTGTCATCAGGGAGAGGGAATAACCCACGTCCCTGTCCCGCCTCCCCAAAGGGCCCTGCCGGCTGGCTTCAGATGGTGCCCCAGCCCAGCTGCTGTAGCGGCAAGGGGGCAGAGCCCTTAATGGGGGTAGCAGCCCCTGTCAGTGTTGGGGAGCATAAGCCCCTTCCCAGTGGGGAACCCAGCTGTGGGGCAGGCAGAGTTGTGGTGGACTGCACGCAGCAGTGCCAGGATCTGGAGGGGGCCAGAGCCCTCCAAGCCCCGCACAGCAGCTTTCCTAGCCCTGCAGCATGGTCCCCCAGTGGGAAGAAGCTCATGCTTGGGGAAGCCATGACAGGTTGCTGCCCCCATCACGGTCACTTCCCGCTTGCTGATCCAGTGGCCAGGCGGGGCAGGGCCAGATGCCACTGGAAGGGCCCCTTAGGCAGGGGTCAAGGAGCAGGATTATTTCCCCCTCTGCTCCTGGGGCATCGCAGTGGAGTTTGCCCACCCCAACCACCACTGCCACTCAGTCTGTGCTTAGGGCAAGTGGCAGAATAAGCCCCCTCTACCAGACACTGGAAGGAGTGGGGCAGGAGGGGACTTATTCTGATGCTTGCCCTGAGCAGAGACTGAGCAGCAGCGGCAGCCAGGATGGGGAGACCCCACTGCAGTGCTCCAGGGAAAATGTGGAAATAACCCTGTTCCCTGCCCCCTGCCAAAGGGACCCTGCCCCTGCCCAGCTGCTGGAGTGACTGTGACGGGGGTAGCAAAAGGAATAACGGCCATAAGATGACAGAGAGTAGATTCAGGCTAGATATCAGGAGGCGCTACTTCACAGTCAGAGCGGCTAGGATCTGGAACCAGCTTCCAAGGGAAGTGGTGCTCACTCCTACCCTGGGAGTCTTCAAAAGAAGGCTTGACAGACACCTAGCCAAGGTCATTTGACCCCAGCATTCTTACCTGCCATGGCAGGGGGTCAGACTTGATGATCTGCTCAGGTCCCTTCGAACCCTACCAACTATAAAACCTGTCATGGTTTCCCCAAGCACAAGCCCCTTCCCAGTGGGGGACCATGCTGAGGGGCAAGGAAAGCTGCTCTAAAGAATGGCAGTGCTGCATGGGCCTTGGAGAGCTCTGGTCCCCGCTGGGCCGCAGCGCTGCCGCATGCAATCTGCAGCAGCTCTGCCTGCCCCCCACTCCTTGCTGGGAAGGGGCTCATGCTCCCCAACACCATAACAGGGGCTACTGCCCCCATCAAGGGCCCTGCCCCCTCTCGCTGCAGCAACCAGGCAGAGACACAGCCAGATACCAGCTGGCAGGGCCCCTTGGGGCAGGGGGGCAGCAGGGCAAGAGGGGTTATTCCTTCTCACCCTGGCATCCTCCATCCCCAGGGACAGGAGGGGAATTATTCCACCGCTTGCCCCAAGCAGGGGAAGAGCAGTGGCAAGTGAGTGTTCAGGGCAGGCAGACCTAGCTACGGTCCCTCGGGGGGTAGAGCAGGGAATAACCCCCCTCCCTGCCCCCTCTGCCTCAGGGGCCATGCCAACCTGCCACTGCAGTAGCAATGGGGGAGCACCCTGAAGACTGGGCTTGGGTCCCTGCCAGTGGGACAGGGAGGGGGGAATTAAACCCCTCTCTG
>NW_005841967.1:1073592-1082922 GCF_000455745.1 Alligator sinensis | reverse complement strand
AGCAGGGGCTGGACACCCCCCACCCCAGCACAGCTTCTCTGCAGCTCAGGGCACACTCTAGCACCCCCCTGCTCCTGACCCGAGCTTCAGGCATGTGCCCGCATTACCTCAGTCCAGAGGGAATGTCAGTGCTGTTAGAAACTGGTTCAACTTAGGCAGGTTAGACTAACCTGCAAAGGTTGAATCAATGCAGGCTCTGGCTTCTTGAATGTCTGTCCCTAACCATATAGATAGTGAAGGGGCACTGTAAGTAGGGGATGGTATAGTATGTGATGTTGGTAGAGATGCAGATGAATAAATCTTGGATATTATAATCCATGTTATTTGGTCCAGTGAGATGTGATCTGTATTGATGAGGGGGGCACAGCTGGTACTTGGGGCTGTTGCAAGGTCAGTGAGAATGAGAGTTAGATAACCTATTTCTTGAGATATGCTGTTTGAGGTTGGGGGGCTATCTGTTAGCCAGGACAGTTTTGTCCCCCATGGCTACCTTGAGACAGCTGTCCTTTTCCAGGGAGGTGGATAAATAATATGTCCAAGGTGTTCAAGTTGAGGGCTATAGGTGACAACCAGAGAGACTCTGTTGACCCAGGGTTGATATTGTCCCAGAATCTCCTTTAACATATAGCTTTGGAACATTTAGGCTTCCAGTGGACTCAAATAGCAAACATTTCACCCCTACATTGCCATCCTCAAACAAAATCCCTGCTAGGAGGTTTCATTCAAAGGGGCAGCTACTTACTCCTATGCAGAGAGCCAGCACAAAGCCTTACCTCACCCTGTGGAGCAGAGGCCTCATGTTTACCGTCTACATAGGAGTGACTATCAAAGCCTCTCAGAAACTACACTATCTCCTTTCTTCCTGACTGAGTGGACAACCTGACACTATGAAAAGTATTTTCAAAGCTACTCTGAGAATTCTTTTATTAAAATCCATACTGCATGCATTTTATTTAGTAAATATTTATTGAACTTGCTGAAGTATTAGAGATAATTGGTATTATTTGCCTTAAGGCTTCATTTCAATTTCCATTTGAAATACTTCATTATTTCACCATTAAACACACACATCAGAGTTGAAGCATGATACAAAATTGTCATTATAACTGCAAATCTCTCCCTAAAAACTGACATAAATGATGTTGTGATTTATAAATCAATAAATACTTCATAGTTAGTGGTTTTCTGTGCTTTTTGACATGTTCTAACTCAAGCAAAAATGTGCTTTATTTTCAAAACTAAAAATTTGTGAATACTTAGTTTTGGGTGGTGAGTAATGCCCTTAAAGGAAAAAAGAAGAGCCATATAACAGTTTGCTGCATTATTTTCTGTGCTGCAAACATCAATAGAACATTACAAGAAAATTATAACTTTTCCACTGTTATATCCACAGAACCTGTGGAATTAATAAATCTCAGCGGGAAATTATCATTCAGTTCCTAAATCAGAGCAATGTCTCTAATTCTGCATAAAAACTGCAAGATCAATACAACAGCAGTAAAAAGTCATTATTTTTCCAAAGATATTTAGTTACAAAGGCTCTAACATGATGTAGTTGCATCAATAACACACACAAAGAATATAAAGAAAAGCAAAGGAGAAACTACAAGGATCCATAACACCAGAACAATGGAAAGGGTAGGGCAGAAACTTCCTAGATTCTTGGGAGAGGATCCAAGCGACAGGATACCGTACTCCTGTTATTATTCAGATATCAGTTCAGTAACAAAAACCTACAAACTAAGAACTTCAAAAATGTCCCTAAGTTCCACAGAAACCATTTTACCATTCAGAAAATAAAGACTCTAAACTACAGGAGAAGCTATCACTTATCATCTTCTTACTAACAGGAAAAATGCTAATTGAGATTATGAGAAGAGCAGATTAGATCCTTGAATTCAGCACAATAAGAGAGAAGATCATCATGCAGAAAAGTGTCAGATTTTAGAGATGAAGAGCCAGGGATGTTAAGAAAGCACTCCTTTTGTGGAAAAAAGTCCATGTATGAGCCAGGACGCCACAAGAGGATTTGTTGCTAACCAAAAAACTAAGGTGTGGTCTTCCATCCTGAAGCACCTCCATGATGCATGGTGGGATGGATGGGAGAAAGATGTCATTCCTGGCCTGGATGAGGCTTTTCCCCAAAGGCTCCACTCACCACATCTCTTTTACACATTGAGATCAGCCAAGCAAGACCTTTTGGCATGGTTCTGGGGAAGGAGGATACTCTACAGGGAGGTGATTGACTCCTTTCACCACCAATAGAAAAGCAGCAAACTTAATTATTTGTCTACATAGACTGTGTGCAGACCCAGGAGCTTAGCTGAGAAGAAGGTCCTTGCTTTGTGCATGCCAAATGCCAGATACGAGGCACTGTAGCCCCAGTGATGCTCTCATGTGAGTTCAGTGGCATGTGTGCGCTCAGGGCAACTGCTGTCTCATTTGTGAGATTTGGTGTGTGTGGAACAGAAGTAGACAGGCAGAGCATGCTTTTCAGCAGCACTCCTGGGCTCAGCACAGAGGCAGTGTAGGCCAGTCTTTAATTATAGATTCTAAAACCCTTCCTTCAAAAGAAGGTCCACTGACACTGGTGTAAATATGTTGTTTACATATTTAACCATTGGTAGACAAAAGGGATCCTGGCAGTTAATATATCTGGATTTCAGTAAAGCTTTTGATATTGTTCTTCACAAAACTATAATGAAAATCAATTTGCAATGGCAGACATATGAAAGCTGTTACGTGGCTTACATAAGAGGAAAAAGGCTAACTTGCCAATTGGGACAAATTGCAAAGTACCAAGCTGAATGGTAACCCCAGTAGGATACCACATGTTCTACTAGATAGCACAGAGACTGGGTACATCTTTTTCGACACTTTAATTAGTTACCTGGAAGAGGGAATAAAAAAAAAGTACCTCCATGAAATTTTTGGTGGCTGCTAAACTAGAGGGAACTGTAAACACAACCCAGGACACTGAAACAGTATCAATAGTAAAGACTGTTCAACACTTCTTTCTTCAGGGCAAGAAGCCCATATCCCAGCTGCAGCAATGAAAAACTGAAAACTAAGTAAATTCAACTAAAATAAATTCAGATATCAGAGCCTCACACAAAGTTCTACATAATAATATGGTGATCTTTCAAGGCCCACATTTTCTTTTTTAAACTATCTTACCTAGCTGTATCCTACTTTCCCAACCATGCTACTACCATCATTATGTGCTCCCCATGGACTGATCTGCACTAAAAGCTCTGCCACTTCTTCACACTACAAGCCCCTCTGTGGAAGCAGATCTACTCTATCTCTGCCAAATGTGCTAAGGCTTATGTCCCCACATAGCAGCCAGCTCAAGACACTTTCACGCAGATGCCACTGTTCATTTAACAGTTGGTCTTCCCAGAGTGTTAAGTGGAAGTACATGAAGCCACGAGAAAGGCATACATATTCTGGCAACTGGATGGTATTGGCTGCTCTCTGCCGCCAGACAGTAGTTGGTATAGACATAACCTACACTTCTTTCTAATGGCATGGAATCTACAGCAATTAGCAGCTTGTGCTGGCCACACTTCATTTTCCCCTGCTATTCTCCACTCAAAGTAGATACCTGTCAAAGGCATAAATCAGTTACTCAGAATATATTAAATTAACTGTACTGTTCCTTAATGGGCATTCATTTGAAGAGAACATTCGCTGCATTCTAATGTGTTTCATTGGGTACAAAGCAAAAGTGTTTTAATAAATAATTCATATTAGAGTGTAAAATGTATTAGACTAATACTTTTAGAAACACAAATGAATACAGTGAAATAGGATGTACATACTCCCATGCATAGCTGTATTGTATTTCAGATTTATATTATTATAATCGTCCTTATCATCTCTGATCTATTGCAGGGGAGTAGAAAAGAAAGGTATTGAAAAAAACAAATCTTTCAACAAATTCAAATATGGACAGTATAGGGAAGCACATCGTGTCTTTCCAACTCTGCAGTTTATGCAGCTATATACATGTAAGGAACAAAAGAGCTGCTGCTTAAAATAAATAATCAGCACCCATGATCCTGTTACTATTTTACCTACCTCAATAAAATTGCCATTGGAACTGCATAATTGGGTCCATGAAGGAACATTCATTCTAAGAAAATTTGCATGTGCTTTTATGTACAGGTTGTGCACCCAACAATAGAAGCAGCATGTAAGTGTTCATGGCACCAACAGCATGCAAGTGTCCATAAGTGTTCAAGTATTCACAGAAGCAACATACAAGTGTTCATAGCACCAACAGAGATGCAGCAGCATAGACAAATGGTTGCAAATATTCCATCAGAGGCAAAGTCCAAGGGTGAAATTCATCTAGCTAGGAAGCTCCTATACATCATTTACATCTTAACAGTAAAGCCAGGAAAGTTATCAAACTAAAAAGACCACTGAAGGTGAGTAAAGAAATAGGTTTTGAAGGGGTGAAGTCCTAGCACACCCAACACTGAAATGCACAGCACTATTCTTGCAAAGTAACTAGATGTATGTGCTGTAGGTGAAACAGGAAGGACACTGACTGGAATTCTTTACCTACTATAAAACCTATTTATTCTATAGTTTTATGTGGAAAAGTTAAATTTTCCCCCAAATTCCCTTCTTTGGGCCCAATCCTAGTCATTGACATCAATGGGAACAGTATTAGGTCCTCAATGAAAAGTCAAATTTTCCACAGAAATACTATAAAAGCAAAGTGCAATAAAATTAAAACTACACATATTTCAGAGTTGAACAAATTAGGGTAAAGAACCATCACTTGAGATCTGTGACACAAGTCCCAGTTGTGGTTTTCTTAAGGCCTTCCAAAATATTTAATTTTGAAAATATGAAATAATTTGGCACCACTGAAGTCACAAAACAAATTGTCTGCAAGGATTATTCAGGGTTTCACTAGCTATAAAAGAGCCACATACACTGGCACTTTGAACTGGAGAAAATTTACTCTTTAGAATCTGAAGTTAGTTCCTCACAGGAAGTTTAGAAACTTCTAGCACCCTCCATTTCTGAAAGCATTAGTCTTTCTTTCCCCTCTTCCTGTCAGTTGGAGGTAATACTGAAAGGAACAGTTTGAACAACTTATCAAAACAGGCAAACTACTAGAGCAGCAAGTTGTAATGTGCCTTGACAACATGAGAGCACACGTGCTATTGCAATTCAGTGGGACTGGTGTTCATGGTTTGGAAACTTTGGTTTGGTTATCAATGTGGAATTAGTGCTCAGGAAAGCACAGAGCACTGGAACCTATGGAGACGAGTTCTGCAGCCACAGGCCCTGACTCTGGCTAGGGACAGACATTACACGTAAACCTTTTAAGTGATCAGAAACTAGTTTAAACCTGTAACAGAACCAACGTTCAGTGCACATAAACCAGTTTGAAAATGGTTTGAGATAATTCTGACTACATTCAACCAAGTTTAACTGATTTGGGTTCAACTAGTTTATGCAATGTCTGTCCCAGACCCCTTCCTGGTTTAAGTTAAGCCAGAGTCCCCCAGTATCCCAGATGCTTTGCAACTCTGGGTGGGGATGTCTGCTGGAGCAGAGCAGGGTTGACCCCACCCTTCTCCCTCCTAGTAAGAGCACTATCACTGCTCCAGCTGGCTGAGGACTGCAGCGACTGCCAGGCTTCCCCTGGCTCCCCCACCACACTGGCTACTCAAGCAGGGCCAGCCGCCTGGCCCTCTCCCACCTCTCTCCCATGGCAGGGACCCCAGTGCAGGGACCCAGCATCTGGCCATGGCCCACCCATGCTAGCTAAAGCTGAGAGGTACCTGTTTGGATCCCCAATTTTACTGGAATAAAGGCAGACAGCTAGTGGCTTGCAAATGCAAATGTACCCTGCAGATGAGAAGAGCTTGAAACTAACGAGAGATGTTATCTTTTGTATGGCTTCACAGGCTGGTAAACTTTTTTTCTGACAAGCAACCTGCTAGCTGCAAGCTGTCAGTCTTCAAGAGGGGACAGAGAAAGGTGTTGGAAATTACCTGGTCTGCAGACAGTCTGAAGAAGCAGGGAGACAGAGATTGAAAAGCTCAGTATCAGCAGATGCAGAATCTGTCTCCCACCTCTTGAACAGCTAGCAGGGAAAAGACTGGGATGGTGCAGACAGGGTTGGGGTTTACACCCCTCCCTAATCAGAGCATCCTGCTGGGGCCTAGCCATGCCCCACTCAGCTCGGCAGTGTGGAAAGAAAGGAAGGGTTGCTCTAGTGCCCCCTGGCTTCTGGCCTAAGCCACTGCAGGCATGTGCCTGCATTTCTGGAATACAAAGGGAATGTCTATCCACCTCCAAATCAGTTTAGACTTTGCATGTTAGACTAACCTGCAAAGATTGAATCAATTCAGGCTCAGGCTTTTTGAATGTCTGTCCCTAGCCTGCAGGTACACAAGTTGATTTTGTGATATTTAATATAAGAAAGAGACAAAATAAAGTCCCAGGGCCACAAGTGCAGATTTACATCCCACAGAATTTTAAGCATAGAACCAGAGCAGTAAAAGACTAGGTATCAACATTGTTTTATTTTGCATCATATGGTGCAAAAAAGTCTATATTCTTAAACAGATTATGAAAATCAGCAAACTAATGAGTTTTAAAGCACAATGTTTTTTCTTCTAAGCATGCTTGTTTATAACATATTTGTGTAATGCTAGTGCTAGTACCTGACTGACTTCCCCAGAAACTGACAATTAAATTGAAATTAGAGACATGAATAGATCAAGCATCTTCTCTGGGCCCTGCTGATGTACCTAAATCCCAGCCTGGAGAGACTGCATAAGGGTTGGGCTGCGATGCTGAATGGACTCTCAACTAAAGCTGCCAAAAAAAAAAGTGTTATTGTAATGGTTTCTGCTGTGGGGAACTATATTGAAATTCCACCTCTTAAATAGATGACTTAATAGCCAACAGAGGTAACACTTCTTATTGTTTGCATCTAGTCCCTCACCATAGTACCAAAAGCTATATAAATCCTGAAGAATGGGACAACTGTTCCACTGAGGTTGTGATACTTAGAATTCGTAGGAAGCTTTTCCATTTCAGTACCTATGTGATCAGTGAATATTTATAATTTATTTCTCCAGTAGACTTCTAGGATCTAAGGCTTGCCACATTTCAAACCCACAACCAGTTGAGCAAGAGACCTTGACTCCAACCTTAAGGCTATCATCACCACCACTGTGAAGATATAGACTCAGGTACAGAGCAGAATACTCCAGAACACACATTTTACCATGTCTCCAAACACTGCTGGACCACACAACGTGTAACCACATGGGAAATTTAACAACCTGGGGACACCCTACATTGCTTTTAAGTCTATTATGGGGTAAGGAAGAAAGACGAGCATATCCATATCAGTCTGTTAGCTTACAGTCAACGCACAGGCACAGAAATCCACATACTTAAAAAAAAAAAAAACAAACCCACAAAAAAACTCCCTATTTTGGAGTTTGATTCAATATTTAGGCCAGCACTCAAAAGAGAAGCCAGAAAAGTCATGCTTTATATAGAAACAAGTTCCTAGCCTGGAACTTATTTCTTACAACAGGTTGAGAGGGAAAAAAGGCTTCCGCTAGTCCCTGTTCCATAGTTGCATTATTCATTAAAGCAATTGTTTTTTATTACCCTGGGATTTTGTTTTTATTATTATGTTCAAAGGATTGTTTCAGTGAACACTCACTCCCCTGCAGGCAGGTATGTGGGTGTTTGAAGCCATACTATACCAAGTAGTGAAAAATCTAAATAACAGCAGCAAAAGCTCAGAAAAATCAAATAGCCAGAGATGTTGGTGACAAATTGCCCTTGCACAATTCATCCCAATGTTTGGCTGAACTCCACAGAGAATCTGAGGCCCCTATTCAACTGAGTCTAAATTGATTTATTCTGACTATCACAGAGAAATTCCATACGCTGCTCCCTCTCATAAATTATAAGAAACAAAAACAGACAGGATAAACACATGGCTATGCTTCCTATAACTTCCGAAAAAAGTGACTTCTACAAAGAGGTGAGGGGTACTAAGAGAGATGCATTTACGCACATAAATCTGATTAGAGAAGACAGAGGATAACCCCAAATTAAATCAAAGGTATATATATGAAATATGCTTTTGCCTTTCAGGGGTTAATGGAACATATTTCTGATTCTACTGTATTTGCTGTAATCACATTTGCACTCTGGATTACAAATAATCCCATAATCTATCTTGTTCTAGACAGCTAAAATATTTATTTCTCTTTGACCTCCCACAAGGTGTAATCAAGGGAAAACAAATGGATTCTACTTGGGGCATGCATATTTTGTGCCTGTGTCCCAGAAACCTGAAACCAGTCCAGCACTCCTGATTGAAGAAAGCTGAGTTGGCTGGGTTAAATCTGTTGTCAATATGCCTGGTTTATATAGCAAAATAGTTTGTTTCTAAGCAAGAGAGAGATTTACTGTAGGCAAAATATGGGATTCAAATACCTACACATGGATCTTGGGATGTGGGGGGAGAGGAGATTCAATGATTCCTCCAGGGATTCAGCATAAAAGCACTGTATACCTAAGAAGGAAACTCTTGCTCTGTGAATAATCATAGTCCTGAGTCAACAGATTTTGCCTTCTTAAACTATCACTAGCATCAGAATCCAATTATAGCAAAGGCTACAGAAAACAGGTTTGACATACTTTAATATTTTGGTATTGATCAAATGTACCAATGGTTTCAATTATAATGAAGCACGTTTTACCAGACGATAGATTTTTGTTTGTGGACATTTAAATCATGAGGTATTTTCCTCTTATTGTTTCTAATCTAATGATGCCACGATAACTGCTGTAGTTTTAGAAATTTTAAACATTTTACTAGCAGATTCTTTACAAGGAAAAAAAAAATCAAATCCAACTTCTTTAAAGAAAATGAGTGAATTTAAAAAACTGGGCTGGAGTTTCTGTAGCAACCATTCTACAGTGATGCAACTCAAATTGACATCAAAGAACAAATGTACTGAGTCATTGTGACAACTAAAATGCTTGCATTTATCTGGAACAAAAAAAGGATTTTCCTAAGTAAAAAGAGCATTTTATTTAGAAATATATGTATAGTATGTCACTTGTATATCATCCTGTTTGGGGAAGCTTCTCCCTATCCATGTCCATATATATTCCTCACTAAAATTAGTCAAAGTTACTCACACATACTAAGAGAAGAATAGACTTCTTATTTAGTTTTTATATGCACTGCAGAATTATCTCATTTTCCATTTAATAATATACAGAAGAGATATGGAAATAATTTTCTCCTTCCTGCTG
>NW_005841967.1:1069005-1073568 GCF_000455745.1 Alligator sinensis | reverse complement strand
TATGGAAATATTTTTCTCCTTCTGCTGAATTTGGCTTAAACCGAGCAGCTTTCCTTCTTACATTCACTGAAGGGAATGTCACATGCACAGTCTTAAATAGTTGCATGTATTTACAGGATTTGACTAAGAAATCATCCCCAATTAGAAATGTGCATCTTGCATCCAAGATTCTAAATCTCTCTAAAACTTGCCTTGATGTGCAATCCCAACATAAAAATAAACTGCCTCCACTGATAATCTTTAGTGTTTGCTGGATTAACAGGAGATTATGAAATTATATCAGTGATTAGAATCATACTGCTGAAGGGAGATAGCTGGAGTGTTTGAAATTGAAAAAGCAATTATTAGGAAGCAATTTGCAATGATCCATTGATGCATGCATAAAATTGCAAACCTTAATGCTCAACAGCCCCAAGAAATGACAGGATTTGAACTCAGCATTTATAATACCAAAGACATCTCATTTCTTAGTAATGCAAAGGAGATAAAACATTGAGACAAAGCACTGTAAACATTGTAGAGGTCCTGCATAAAGTAACACCACAAACAGGCTCCACCTGAAAATGGAATGTCAGCATTTCCCCAACTCACCTGAAGTCTACACTCAACCACCAAATAAGGCAGTGCTTTGAGACTCAACTCTTTTTTACCATTAGAATTAAGATTAAACTGATCTATCCAAAGCACAAACATGCAACAATTCCCCCTCCAATCTTACTAGTAACAGAAACATTTTACTTTTAATTAAACCCAGGCTTTGGGCCTCACAAAAAAGCCTGCATCAGCCACTCCCCTCTGATTTGGAAGAACTAAAAAAATGCAAAGGAAAATCTGTTTGTGTAATTTTTTTCTTTTAAATTATAATGTTTCCAGCCCTTTCCTTGCCAAAACAGCCTTGAAAACATAAAACAATATAAATTATTTGTTAAGACTGAAGAGAAAAGGCAACTGATATTCACATTTGCTGAAACTGGGTGGAGTCCAAAGGTCTCTCTCACATGCACGCACTTTTGTGTAAAAGTGGGTCAATTCTCTTTTGGGTCTATGTAAAAGAATCTATACACTATTCCCCACCTCCCAGACAACAACAAAAAAGCCTTTGCACTGCAGACAGATGGGATTATGGTAGCAGGAATCCTTTACATTTGTGAAGAGGCCGAGTCTTCTTTTAAGTAAAACTGACACACTTCCCATAGATCTTCCAGCAAAACCAGGAAAGGCCAGACCTGCCATTTCTTATATGGATAAGAGCAGAAGAAAACATGGGGGAGGAGGGGGAAGAACCTTAATAGAATTAAATCAGCCCTGTACAGCCTATGTGCTATAACAGCCCAACCCAATTGCCCTAAAAAGAGGTGAGGTAGTAAACATTTCCAATGAGGTTGCAACCCCTCAAAAAGACTTTCTGTCACCATAGCCTGAGTAAAGTCAGCAAAGCCAAAAGGTAAAATATGGCTCTTTAACTGTAGAATTTATCTTTAACACCAGAACTTATGCATCTTTATGCAGAAACCCAGCTAGAGACCTAGTTAGCTAGACTGGAAATCATCTTAAATAACAGTGCACCTGCCATTAAGGAGGTAGTTTACCAATATCATTGTAGGTAACTGGACACCGCCTAAACCTTGTGCCAAAAAACAAAACAAAAACACAACAACGACAAAAACACTTCTATCAATAACCGGCATCTACAGGTTTCCCTCGCCAACCGCTGGGGTTAGGTTCCTGAAAGTCCCCATGGTTGGCAAGGCAAAAGGCTTATGGGGAAAATGGCAGATGGCAGGCTGATGCACAGCCATGGAAAACCATGGTTACTCAAACTGTATACTGTGGAAGCCAAAATGGTATATAGAATATTAAGTGTGGATACTCAAAACCGTGGTTGGCGAGGGAAACCTGTATACATAATCCAAGACTGACATGTTTCTGAAGGGAGACCACTTGTTTGGTTAGTGTCATCCTTTTTTGCCTGTCAGGAGGAACACGAAGTTTTGAAGCATGGTTTTCAAGAACCATATTTTCTATCAAAGTAAATATGTCATGTCACAAGGCAGTTAGCAAGCCCTCATCCAACAAGCATCTATTTCAGGGGTGGGCAGAATGGCAGATCTGGCCGGCAGCCAGACTCCATTTCCCAGCAGCCCCTGCCCGCCTGGCTAGGGCTGGTCTCCATGGAGACCAGCCTCAGCTGTGCTGGCAGGGCACGGCAGAGCAGAGCAGGGGGCTGCTCCAATGCCGCTGGGATCTTGCGATGGGGGCAGCTTGCTCCAGAGCCAGGCATAGCCTTGATCTGTAGTTTGCACGCTTCGGGCAGGAGCACAGAGGCAGGGGATCATGGCTCTGGCCCTGCTCCAGACCAGGCTGTCACTGCTGCAAGGAGCCAGGGCAGAGCTGTGATCCCCTGCCTGTACGCCCCTGCCCAGAGCATGCAGGCTACAGATCGCGGCTCTGCCGTCTCTGGAGCAAGCTGCCCCCATCACAAGATCCCAGCAACTCTTGAGCAGCCCCTGTTCTGTTCTGCTCTGCTGTGTGCTGTGCCAACGTGGCTGAGGCTGGTCTTCATGGCAACCCCAGCCTGAGCTTTCACAGTGCAGTTAATGGCTGGGGTCTCCAAGGAGACCGGCCCCAGCCATGCACAGGGGTGGCTGGGAAATGGAGTCCACTGCTGACTAGATCCAGCCCGTGAACCAGACTTTGCCCATCCCTGATCTATTTCTTTCAAGAGATGAATACACAGCAAGCACAGCAAACACTTTGGCTATGGTGATGGAAGCCAGAGAAAGGACAGTGTATTGTATCCAAGGCTTTTTTCTCCAACTAGGACAATTTTTACGCTCCAACACAGCCATCTGCTTCTTTCCCTGTGCCCGGCTAAGCTTAGATTGTACTAACACAAAGGTTGTACTAACTTCTTTTCAATAGGATAGATCAACCTTTGCGGTATACTAGTTCTGAGGTCCTTCTTGCTCAGCATCTACTTGGCACATAGCCAGCACCACGTGGCCACATTCACACTAGAATTTATTGTAACTTACTTCAAATCAGCTTGGTTCCAAAGCAGTATTAGATGCTAGTGGTTATGAAGAATACTCTGTAACAGCCTAATTCTGCTCCTTAATGGAGTAACATAAAATTCCCACTGAATTTCCAGTAGAGTTCCCCCTACCCAGATACCCTGTTAAAAAACATTTTGCACAGGCAGTAAAATATGTTGCTTAATTCACGCCAGCTAACATGCTTTTTAAAAACACCGCTTCCTAACAAGGCCTACACAAGATAAAAAGCTCAGCATCCCCAGCTGTGCAGGTTAGATTGTTTGTATTCAGTTGAAATCCTATCCCCACCAAACTCCCAGCCTACAACAGATGACCCTCTCCTTATTTTAACTTGATATATATAGAGAGGCGCTCAATACTTGCTATTTCAGCCTCATCTAGTGCCTTTCCCAGAGAACAGGCCTATTCCTGTTTAAATTTTTCTCCCCAATCCAGTACATAGGCATGTCACATATTTTATAGCTGTATAAAGGCATAGAGGGAGGGGTTTTCCTCTCAGTTTCTCTCCTCTAGTGACGGGGATTCTTGCAGCTTCTCATTTCTCTATCATTCCACATCACTATTTTTTTTAGATAAAATGACCTAACTTTGCCAGATTTCAGGGCTATATCCCAGGTCCCCCAAATTGTTCCCCAACTGGGACTTTTGTTCCAAATTTGAAAAACTGGTCTTGGATTGACCAACCCCCTCCCCACACAGATGTTCCCACAGCACCAGGCTGCATTCTGCTGCAACTGCCAGGGAAATGCAGCTCTATGCTTGGGCTAATTAGCTAATCAGCAGTTCTGAAACTGAAAATAGCACAGACTGCTTCTGTTGCCAGATGATCACAGAGCATCTAGGACTATCCAGGATTTTGCTCCCTGCCAGTGGGTCAGTTTCTTCTCAAGGACCATCTTCCCTCTCCTTTCCCCAAGGAGATTGGGGGAATACAGCTTCCTCCTTTTTCTACAAGGCCTCATTGTTTCTGCTATCACTGGGTAGAAAGATGAGTTTCCATCTTGGATATTAGCTTTGATTTCATCACCCCATATCTTCCTCCCACATGACTTTTCTCAAGCTTGAGAGATCATTCTAATGAGGAGAAACAGGACCAACTGCCCTCTACAGCAGGGGTTTCAAACGCATCAGGTCCAGTAGGCCAGATAAATGGGGCAGATCTGACCCATGGGCCAGATTGGGCCCACAGACTAGACCTGCATGTGTGCATCTTGGACTGCCCTGCACACCATGTGCAGCACATGGGGCCGATTCAGCACATACTGCATGTGGGTCAACTCCAAGACCCATGAGCAACACTGACAGGGCTTCACAGGCCCATGGGTCATATATTTAACACCCCTGCTGTATGCAGGAGCTGAACAGTTAGCAGCCAATTACTAACTCCTGGCAGCTCACTCTGAAGCCAGATTCAAGACCGATAAAGTGACTAGTCAATCAGGGAATTGTCTGGGGGGAAGCATGCTCCAAAGAGGGGATCATAGGAGTTAGCAGTGTCGGGGGGGGG
>NW_005841967.1:1056003-1068062 GCF_000455745.1 Alligator sinensis | reverse complement strand
GGGGGGTTGGGATGGGGGGCAGGCATGGTCCACTAAGAATGAAAAACCAAATTTCTCCTTCCTTCCTACTTTTCTTCCTTTTCTTCTTTTAGATACCAAGTCAGAAGCTCTGAACTAGATTTTGAAACTGGGGACCATACTGGCCAACTTGGGATGCATTGACAAGTACACAAGAGTTACAGACAAGCAAAATATTCCCTGTCCTCTATCTTGAGCATGTTTCAAGCAATTTATATCAAACTTCCTAAAAATAAAGAGTCTCTAGCCTGAGAGAAAAAAAAAAACACTTTACAGAAAGGTTTTACTCATAAAGCTGAAAAAGGGTCAAAATAGGACTTAGGCCAGAATGGATGTTGCAACAGTAATTGTGACAAGGGCCAAAGACCTATGCCTGGGAACAGTTCCAGTTCAGGAGTCAATGCTGTAACACCAGTATTGAGCCCAAGATCACTCAATCAGCGCACATCTTTTCCCATGCTTTGCAGTTTCACCAATCAGTGAGCATCACTGGTGCAGGGCTATCAGGGCTATTATCAAGTATAAACATGCCTTGACCTAGTCTTCTTGGGGTGCATACAGACATTTGGGGAGGTTAGAGGGAAGTTAGAATGCATTAAAAATGGCAACCTAATCTCACTTAGTATGCCAAGATGTAGACCTTACACTTAGATCCCTAGTTAGGTGGATCTAAGCACAAACCGTACAGAAGTTCCAAGAATGTGAAATTAGTCTAAAAATGGCCGACCTCATCTAAGTTAACTCTACCTCCAAGGTAGTCTAACTTAGATCAGGTTGGCCATTTTTAGACTGATCCAAGTTTCCCAAACTTCTGTACAGTTCCCAGTGCAGCCTCAGACCTGGGAAAGCCAAGCCACTGGCCCCAACCACGGGGCTGTGGTTTTCCTACCCACCTTTGGCACTGGGCTATTTTTATCCCCCTGACCCCTTGCCCCACCCCCAGATGGACATTCCCCCCTCACCATGGACCAGCCAGCTCTCCCCACCCCCAAACCCCACATTGTGCAAGCCACTACCAGTACGGTTTTATTAGTATTCACCAATGCTGGGAGCCCAGGAAGTAAGTCCCGGTGAGAGGGGTAGGAGGGATGAGGGGTAGGTTTTGTTGGGGGTGGGGGGGAGGGCTGTTGGTCTGCAGGTAGGAGGTGTTGGGAGGCTAAAAATAGCCCCTGGTCCTGGGAGATGGGGGAGAGAGTCCCTCCATCCCCCCAAGCCCTCCCCCACAGACCTGTGAACCGCCCTGATACTGCCAAACTCTCCCAGACCCCAGCAACATCCTGCAGACCTCATCTGCCCCCACCAATCCCTCCCATGAATTCTGCCCATCTCCCAATCCCTCCCACACATCCTGCTTGCCTCCCAATCCCCCACATGAACCCTGGTAGCCCCCCTGATCCCCCTCCCATGGACCCGAAATCACCCCCATGCCTGCTTGCCCCCTTATCCCAACTTACTTGTCCGACTTCAGGTCGCCATTTTTAAGTCAATTTAACCTCCCCAAATGTCTGTCCCCAGCCTAAGTTACATTTGGATCTGATTCTCTATTCACTATATATACACCTGTACTGCCTCTGAAGTGCTCTTCGGTGGGCCACTAGGCAGCATGATCCCATCCATGTCCCCCCACTCCATATGCATGAAATTCAGAGACAAGGCAGTAAAACCACTCTGAGGGTGTCCATCATCACATGAAAAACAGAAGGGTTGAAAGCAGCATTGGGGGCGCCCTCAAGCTCATTTCAGGGCCTTGTTTCCCAGTGTGACATGCAGAACAAGAACATGCGAGGGGGGACATGCCTACTGACAACTCACTCCAGACTACTGCAGAAGCAGTGTAGGCATGCCCAGTGAGGTTTCAGCCCTTCATTAAGCAAGGGTATTGAAGGCCTAGAACCTGCAAGACAGGACAATCTCAGCTCTCACAGTTAACAGCAGGTATTCAACACCTTGCAAGAGCAGGCTCTAACAGTGAAGTATATTGCCCCTGAAACAAGAAAGGGACTGAACAACTTTGAGTTACTCTATAAAAGTAAGGTGTTACCCTGCCCTGCCTTCTGACTAACTTCCCTTGTGTTCACATTTACCATTGTAGTGCCCCAGGTAATGCAAATGCCATGTAATTGGAACATTTCTATCCTTATTAATGTGTGTTCCGTATGACTTCCTGAGCACAGCTTACATCTTAGGTAGCTTTAGGCCTAGTATACGAGCAAGGAGTCTGAGAATAAAAGTATTCCAGATTGGAATATCATTTTTAACAATACAGAATTTTGGGAGTGGACACAATTTTAAAAATGCTTTTTACTGCAGTTTAGCTCACTGCTTTTCCCACAGAGGAAAACTATATCAGCATCTTTATAACAGTAGAACTCTATGGCCACAACCAGATGAGTGGGAATGTGCTTATGTGGTACCGCAGACCCCTCTGCAGCGCTGCACACAGCACATGCAGGTGTTCCCAATGTTGCTACTATGCAGCACATGGGATTTATGGCCCCAGAAGATCCTGGGTTCAAAAAAAGCCATGCCTTAAAGCAGGGCGGTGCTCCTGGTGGGAATGTGTGCTGCCCAAAACTGAAGCCTGGCTGGCCAGAGCCATACTCTGGCTGCCGGCCAGGCTTTCTGCTGCAACTGCAGTCCCAGGAGACCCCCAGGGCATCAGGTAAGGCTGCTGCTCCAGCCTCCCCTACCCCCATCCAGGGTAATCTGTCATGCACCAGAGTGCAAGTGGCATGGGCGTTCGCCGGGAACAAGTAGCAATGGCACAAAGTGTATCACTGCTACTTGTTCCTAGGGAAAACAAATGGCTGCACTCATCTGGATGCAGGCTAAGTGCTTAGAGGTGGTTTTACTGCTTTTGCTATCATGGAAAAGCCCTGAAATTGCAAGCCTACTATATTTAAACCAAAATATGTTGATGACTTTTCTTTGTACAAACACTCCCTTTTGTTAGGGCTGAGGAAATCCTGTTGTGCTTTGAGAGTTGGGAGAAATCGATTTTGAAAAGGATAATCTATTGGAGCCATCCTGAGGTCCACTATCTGGGGTTCAGTGTTTTTCAGACTGCTGCAGCTGCTGCTGAGAGGGTCTATTTACAAATGAAAGGGAAATTCACAGTTCATTCGGATGACTCATTCCAAGTTTACTGGGTGGTTCACACGCCTGCCGGAACAGGAAGGCCCTTATTGTACTCAATTGTTTTCCTGAATGCCTTTATGAACAACAGCAAAAGGAAATATTACAGTTTGGCAGTGGTCCACCAGTCTGCTTGGTACTATAGTGCTTAGAATGCAAAGCAGAAATCAGCCAAGGCAAACATATCCTTAGTGCCGCAGTTATTTTTGCCTGTGTTTTAAATTAACTGCTGCCTTTCACAGCAAACTCTTCGGCAAGTGATTTAAGACAACAGCAACTTTTCTCCAGTTTTTAGTTTGGTCATTTATTTTCAATACTTATTTCACATTCAATAGCCCCATAGGAGCTGCTCTGACACCACCACCCACAGAGACGCTGCATTGAACAGACTCTCACAACGAGCTCCTTCTGAATTTGTTTACTCTGGAGAGTCAAGCGCTAAAACAAAAACAGCCACTCCACCTCCTCCTAGACTCCCTTCGGTCTTACAGACCTACTTCATCAAGTGTGCTCCTAGCTCCTTCCATTAAGATAAAGCAGGGTATGTCCCAAGTGCTCTTCTGTCTGCAGTAAGTTCATCTGTCCAGACAAGAACAAACTCCATTCCTAATTCTTCTAACTTCTACTAGAAACCAATGCTGATATAAAAGCATATAGAAGCACCAGCTATTACCATAATAGGAGCCATACAAAAAAAACTCGACAAAATAGTTATGATGAAGAGTACTTCAAGCAGAGAGCAAAATGCTAAACACTCCACAGTTTACACCCCAGGAAATTATGCACAGAAAAATTCAAAATGATGTGCAGAAAAATTCAAATTTATGCTAAACAAATTATTTCATTACATTTCATCTTATATACTTAGTATCTCTGCCAAAAGCCCCATCTGGGTGAGTGTGGGGTTTGTGGGTGGGTGTGGGCCCCCCTGCCACTTGTCAGTCTCCCCCGCAGTGCACAGCCCCCGCTGCCAGTGGTGGCAGCAGCAGCAGGCAGTGGGCCCTTGGGGCACTCATGGCCACAGCAGGCAGAGCCCCCCAGCAGTGTGCAGCTCCGCCTGAGCCCCAGGGGCTATACATTGTGATGAAGAGCTGGCCCAGCCCAGCCTGGCCCAGTGGCATACGCATTTAGGCCACGCTGGGCCGTCTCCATGGCAGCACATGGATCTTGCAGCACTGCAGGTGGGAGCTACGCACCATTGGGCTGGCCAGGTTTCATACCTCCAAGTGGGCCTTCCAGCAGGAAGCCACATGTGGAGACACAGTCATCCTGGCCCAGCCCAATGGTGTGTAGCTCCTGCCTGCAGTGCTGCGAGTCCCATGTGCTGGCACAGAGCCAGTCCGGTTTGGCTCAAAGGCGTGTATCAGCAGGCTGGGCTGGGCTGGGCTGGGCCAGGCCAGCTCTGGGCTGCCATGTGCAGCCCCCGAGACTCAACCAGAGCCACATGCCACCAGGGACTCTGCCTGCCATGGCCATCAGTGTCCACCTCCTGCTGCTGCTGCTGCCACCAACACTAAGGGCTGTGCACCATGTGAAGGGGGCAAACATGTGGCATGGAGGGGCCCACACTCCCCCACAAATCCTATACCCCCCTGCAGGCAGGAACTCTCCTCCCCACTCACCAGCTGTCCAGTCACATGCCACTGCACTTGCTGCTTCCACATGGGTCTCCCAGCTGGAGTGCTGAAGCCCGATGGAGATGGAGGCACAAGAGCCCACCCAGATTAAATTATGCGATTATGCAGGGTCATACATTTTATACGCAAAATTGCACGGGTACATAATTGAATAATTCCCTTGGGTGTAACAGTTGGTGTTAAACATTGCAGGTCCATTGATTTAATAAACTCCCAATTTACTTCAGCTGTGACTCTGTCCCTTAGTCTGCATGTTGAATAATGGAGTCATCCCAAACATGTAGCAATAAAAACGTTATAGCAGTCCACATGATATCATTTTATTTCAATAGCCAGGCTGGTCATGACCCCAAAAGCCAAGGCTGAAAGTTAGTTTCCAATCTATTATCATAATTGCACTCAACAGCATAGTAGTTCCCCTTTTTTTTTTCCATCTTGTTTTACACTGGTTGTTTTCCTTGTATTTTTCATCTAAATGCTATATTTTGCTTGTTTAAAACCCAGCAGAACCCCATCAGTCACTGTGGAGGTAGAAGATCAGTGCAAATGTAAGCCTGAAGATGCAAAGTAAGACATTTTGAACCATACACCTGGGGCACAGCTAACCCTGATCCTCCAATAGGCAGAGCCAGATCCAGGCAGATATATAAGAACCAAGAGCAGAATTTTTTTCTACAGGTCATGGAGTAATTTTCAATGCTCCACCGTAGCCTTAGGAAATGGCAATGTCTAGAGCAGCTTCAGTGGTTCTTAAACATGGAGTGAAGAGGGGGGTAAAAAGGCCTGAAGATCCCACAGTAATGAATCCTCCAATCCCACTTCTCTTACCCTATGCATCCCAGTCCCTGAGAGGTGCCATACAGGCAGTCCCCTAAAGTAGGGCTCTGCTCTGCAGGGGGGTACACAGTCCTTACCTGACCTTGAAAAACTGCCCTTCACAGTGGAGTTGCACCAGGTCCATTACTTGCTGACTCTAGTGCTGTTGAAACAGTGGCAAGATTTAGCTCTTAGAGATGGACATGGTGTGAGCACATGTGAAAGCAGTTAACTGTACAGCTATTTGGTTACAGGAATTTACATGCTCAGCTGCTGAGGCAGGAGATTGTATGGTTAATTGGAGATGTTTAATGGATTTGAAGCAATGGGAGGTGGAGCTTGTAAATGCAGCAAGCTGCTTAGCTCCAGACTAAGAAACGTACAACAACCTTGCATCTCTAAGCCCATTAGCTACAGTGCCAGGCCAGCAAGGTTAAATCCACCCCAGTGCAGAGAGCCAGTGCCAGGCTCTGTTCAACACAAGCATGCTTTAATTCTCAAACATGATCTAACTGGAATATGAGCAGTGCGCAGACTTTGGCCTGGCTCTCTGCAAAGGGTTGAATCCCCTTTCTTTGTTCAAGCTACACTGGCAAAGCCCAGAAGACTATAGACTCCAAATTGTACAAGTTCAGTTCTGTGTTACAGGAAATTTTCCATGTTCTACTGGCAAAATATTTAGTGCCAAACTGCTGTCACTAGTACCTAAAAACCAAGGAAATAAAAATAGAAAATACTGTAGATGCAACACTACAGTTGCACAATTATAGACGCAAAAGTCAGGAATTTCCAAACTGCTTTCTGTTTGCTTGCAAAGTGTTTTCTGGGTGGGAGAACATGGTTCAGTGGAATGAGATTCAGACATACTGAGTCCTATTCGCAGCCCTGACATTGATCTGCTGGGTGCTTTTGGGAAGTAACTTTGTCTCTCTCTGCCTCAGTTTCTCCCTGCTATAAAATGGGAATAAGACTGACTTCCTTTCTGAAAACAAGGAGTGAAGACTGACCATCATCATCCTCCTCCCACCATACTGACTCTAGATTATGTCACAGGTATGTTTTCTAACCCCATTTTCTTTTCACCTGCTGCTTATGATCCTAATCCTACAAAGGAATAATCTGCCAGCCTGCCCAGTTCTCTTTGCGGAAATCAAGATCAAAAGGGATCTGTGTTAGCAGATTAATTTGCCTACATGGCCTTTTTGGAGAACAAGAGTCCATATTAGACTTATTATTATGAGGCCAATACATTACAGGGGCTGTAGACTATTATGATAATATGCATGTATTTGTGGTATTTCTCTCACAGAAGGCTGACATTGATAAAGAAATCCAGCATCATCTCAAACGTACAAGTGCAGTCTTCGGACGCCTGAAGAAATGGCTGTTGGAAGATTGAGACATCAGATCTGAAACCAAGCTCACGGCTTATCAAACAGTCATGATCCCCACCTTGCTGTACAGAGTTGAGAAATGGACAATGTACAGGAGACAGCTAAAGTTGTTGGAGTAGCACCATCAATGCTGCCTGCAGAAGATCCTCAAAATCTAGTAGGAAGACAGATGCACCAATTTTAGCATCCTCCAAGAGCAAATACTAGGAATACTGAGGTGGTGATCATCCACCATCAACTTGATTGTGCTGGCCATGTAATCTGCATGTCTGACTCCAGACTCCCGAAGCAAGTTTTATTCTCCCAGCTCAGCCAAGGAGTACACTCAAGAGGAGTGCAGAGAAAGTGCTTCAAGGATGTACTCAAAGCTAATTTGAAAAAAAAAAATACAACCTCAAAATCAACTCATAGGAGACTATCACCCAAGACCACCCCAAATGGAGGAAGAGTCTTCTGCAAGGATGTCAGTACTTTGAAACCTTATGACAACAATAGGAGATGGCAAAGTAGGAGTGGGAGAAACAGTGTGTTGTGGACCAAATCAAGAATCCAGCCCAATATGAAAACATATGTCCAAGCTGCAGTAGATTCTGTCAATCCCAGATAGGCCTCATCAGTCATCTTTGGACACACAGATAAGACAATCATGGAAGACAATCATCCCTGACTGCGAGTGATTGCCGAAGAAGATTTGTGGTATGGACCTTGCCACCTGCATTCAGGTAGATTCACTCTCAGCAAAGATCCTAGATACAACTAGCAACAATGATAGCTAATACCTGGTACTAATCTTTCAGTATAAATTTACCGATACAGGTAATCAGCAATCAAATCTTTGCATTACCACAGACTCTTCTGGATATGAATGTATCCCTGTGGTTCTAAAGTGACTTTGCTTTCGTTCTCAATTTAAAAAATTCAAAAACAAAATAGGCCTCATCTGAGCCTATGCCTCAATCTAGTCATAGGATTCATGCAAGAGGACCCATGTACCCATGCTGGATGCTAACTGAAGTCCGCAAGTCTTTGCATCTGCACAGGAATCTGTCCACCTGCACCATGTCACAGAACTGAAGCCAATGTTTTAAAAAACTCTAGGAATTACCTAAACCAACTTTATTGTACATCAGGGTATCGTTAGTTTAATGCTTGATATCTCAGACCTCCAAAGACACATATACATGATTTATCTACCTAAGAGCTTGGAATCCTACCCAACCTACAGAACAGAAACTCTGACAGCCCACAGACAATTTTATTTTATCTTAAGATTTCTACAATACTCATCACCAAATTTTAAGTATTGAGCTTTAAAATGATCAGGGGCCCAAGACTGAATGTTACCCATTTAAAACTAAAGAAAAATGTAATTTAAAAACCCTTTGTGGGTATCCCATAGTGGAAGAACATAATTAAGCCTTAGCATGGGGGCATCTAGGAATTCACAAAGGGGAGGTGTGCAAGAGACGCCACATGTGCCACAAAAATGGTTGCATCCTCCCACCCCTACACCCTCCAGGCAGATAGATCACACCACAGAAGCAGTTGCAGGGAAAACTTTTCAATCTCTGAAGCAGATAAAGCTTCTTTCCTACACCACCACATTCAGCACCTCCCCTCTCCTCCCCTTTCACCCCACCTCCTCTCCAGTAGAAGTTGTCCACGGTTTACCTTTGGGGGACCTGCCTGCCACTGCCACTGTCCCTAGCTGACTTGAGGGCAGGGGGGAGCTCCAGAACTACTCCTGCCTCATTCTAGCTATTGTGAGCAGCAGCATGGGATGCTAGGCTTGGCTGAGGACAGCACCAGCAGCAAGCAGGTCTCCACCTCCAGGCACTCCTGCTCCCTGCCCAGGTCCCCCAGGTGTCCTCCATTGGCCAAAAGCAGACACAAAGGGGGACGCACCTGCCACTGCTGCCATCCCTGACCAAGCCCAATACCCCAAGTAGCTGTTCCCCATAGCTGAAGCTGGAGGAAATGCAGTGGAGGGGGAGGGGAAAGGGATCCGTCTGTTGCCACACCCAGCACTACCACTCCCTGTACCCCTCACCCCAGCTGGAGTGGGCTAGGAGGAGTCCTGGGGGTTCTCTCACTGCCAGAGGAACAGCAGTGGCAGTGGATAGATCCCCTCTTCCTCACCTGCTTCCTGTCTGGTCCCCCTAGGTGTCCTACACAAGTCTGGGGCTTCCACTGCACCTTGAAATCCACAGGGGACCTTGGCATCAGAGCCACAGGGAACTGGCAGCCAGCACATGACCTACACTGTGGAAGCAGGGTTTGAACACACCACTACACCCTGTGTGGATCCACCCCTAAACATTTGTATGTCAGATCTCTTTTTACCTGTGGCTCTTCTCAAGCTTTTTTTCCAGGTCTACAGTGTTAGTAGTCCTCCGAGGTAAATCAAAAGGACAAAATAGCAACAAGGGGATCATATATGTAAGTGTACTGCATTGTTATACTTCGTATAATGTTTGATTAAGGCAGGTATTACTTGAGTGTGATGCTACATATATGATGGATCTAAACAGATAACTGGACAGATTTCATCTTTTTTCTTGTTTTTTAAGTTGCCCAAAAGCAGCTCACAAACGTCTCAGACATATTCAAGTCATCAGAATTATTCACAAATGTGTCTGAACAAGTCTTGATCTGCAGATCCTCTGTGAGTGTTTATGGCAAATATTTGCAATTTGCATTGGGTTGACAAGTTACAAAAGCCAGCCATTAAAAACAAAACCTCAAGACTTAGAGAGTTAATCAACAAAATGCATATTCACTGGTGGCTTTCCAAGTCATAATTATTCTTTTGTCATTATCTGTGCTAGTACAATTTAAAAGTCCACAGAAAGTGAGCCGAAAGGGTCATGGAACTGGTTCCTGATTTGACCTGAACTTCTAGGATTCCTAGTTCTGAAACAGACAACTGGTAAATGACCCCAACATTGTAAGTTGGGTGGGTTTGTGGTAGATGGACAGGTGGCAATACTTTGGTACTTTCTGGGGACCTAGAGCTTCCAGGGTCTGTGACCCTGAGGCAGTCTCTCTGGGGGCTTTACCCCTTAGCAAAGCCGAGTAAATTACAGAAACGGTTCAAAAGAAATTCAGCAAACCTGAGACATCTGGAACAACATATTCTGGGAGCTGTAAATCTGCATTTTCTAACAACACTTTGTTTCACTGGAAAATTCTGACTAGGTCTATTCCTGGTCATTAAGGTCACTGCAAATTCAGGCCATTGCACTGCACCAGCAGATGCATATGTTCACATTAGAGAGGCTCTTAGCATAACCTACACCCCTGTAGCATACCTTTAGGTCTCCCTGGATCGAAGCAATTAAATTGTACAGAGTGCCTTATAAAGCACTGGGAAAAATGAGTGCTGCGATTGGTACAGTGGGCTAACCAGGTACTGTAGTTTCCCTAAAAGGAAAGAAAACCAAAAACGGAACAGGATTGGAGTACTTTATCTAAAAAGATGAGGTAAGAAACTTGAGGATTGGACAGTTTGAAATGAGAAAGTTATAAAAGTAGTGAACAAAGAGACAGTGTGTTGCCACACTGGGGAGACGGAAGCAACCTTGGAATTCTTGTTTGAACAATGAGGAATCCAGAAACTAAGATCCCGCACACCCAGCAGAGGATCTGAGGCCAGTACCACCAAAGGTCACTGCTGTAACATCTAAGGAACTGCTTGCCAGGTTCTATTACAAGGAAGAATACTAGGGGTTACTAAATAAAGTTCACTTAATACCAAATTGGACGAGGGGCCGTGTCAATCCTTGGGGGTCTCTGGTAAAGTAATTCTTGGGGCAACAATCATGATGAGTAAAAGGAGTCATTTATAAATAGTAGAATCATGAGCACATTACATTACTTATACATCCTGTGTATAAGTGCTTACAGTCTGTGTATCTTTATGCTTGCAGAGTTCTAACATATGAGAAGGAAAACGGTGAGTTCGTGTTTTATATGAGGAGTTGTTTCAAGGTAAAATAAAATAAAACTTAGTTAAAGGGCCCACTCCTCAAAGGGGCTAAAACAGTTCATTGTTCAAAGTCAAAAAGAATTGTGGGTATTTAGTCTCACAAGAGACCAGGCCCAAATCAGACACAAAATCCTTTAAGATGAGGATAAAGACCAGTGCTCAAGTCCAAGTCATCAAGTTTAACTCAAGTCAGCTATTAGCTGCCAAGATGAAACAGGTCTATGGATGTGCCATGCTATGAATTAGGATTCAGTCTTGTAACCTTTTTTTATATGAATAGTCCTACTGAAGCAATACTATGATGCTGTACATCCCTGTGAAATTAAATAGGGCCAGTAGCACTCCTGATTTATAATGGTGTAACTGAAAATAATGACTGGACCACATCTGATAGAAGCAGGTTGTGGAAATAAGTTTCAAAGAGCATTAAAGATACCTCCATCTCCTGCAGTGAATAAAGAACTGAACATTACATTGCAGATAATATTTCAGATAAAAAGAGTTTTACCACTATAACTACAAGTACATAAAGTATCATAGAGATAAGAGGCTCACCAAAATCAGAAATAGGGAATTCAAAACAAGGAGGGAAGGAAGTGGCTGACATGTTACAGAGTTGGTTTGCTTCTGTTGTTATAGGAAGGGAAGAATTGCCTATGCCAGGGATTTCCTGGTATGGCAGAGGAGTTTGACAGTCAGCTGGTAACACATTCATCACCCATCTGATTTTCCCAGAAAACTCCTTATCTTTGTTGACACTAGCCTGATACTCAAGGGACAGCTAATAGTCCTTAATTGTTATCATGTAGCCTGCTAGCAACTTCAGTTTTTTATAGCTGTATGTAAATAAAATTTAGTTCTAGGATAGATTCACAATAGCAAAACTAGAAAATAAGTCATCACCAAGCAGCTACAAAGGGAAGGAATTAAAAACTGATGGTCAGTCTGGTCATAGAATCATAGAAGTAGGGTTGAAAGGGACCTTGTAGATCTTCAAGTCCAACCCCCTGCCTGGGTAGGAGGAAAACTGGGCTCAAATGACCCCAGCCAGGTAGGCATCAAGCTGCTTCT
>NW_005841967.1:1023074-1055993 GCF_000455745.1 Alligator sinensis | reverse complement strand
CTAGGGGAAACAAGGTCTCCCCCAAACCCTTCTAGTCCCCCCTGGTGAGTTTACAGATGGTCACCAGGTCCCCCCATAGCCTTCTCTTGCGAAGGCTGAACAGGTTCAGGTCCCGTAGCCTCTCATTGTAGGTTCTGCCCTGCTGTCCCCGGATCACGTGGGTAGCCCTCCTCTGGACCCTCTCAATGTTGTCCACATCCCTCTTGAAGTGGGGTGCCGAGAACTGGACACAGTACTCCAGCTGTGGCCTGACCGGTGTCACGTAGAGGGGGAGGATCACCTCCTTGGCCCTTCTTGAGATGCACCTGTGGATGCACGATAGGGTCCGGTTGGCCCTGCCGACCGTGACCTCGCATTGTCGGCCCATGTTCATCTTGGAGTCAATAATGACTCCAAGATCCCTTTCTGCCTCCGTGCTCTCAAGAAAGGAGTTTCCCATCTTATAAGTGTGTTGCTGGTTACTACTGCCCAAGTGCCGCACCCTGCACTTGTCAGTATTGAAACGCATCCTGTTTTTGTTAGCCCACCCCCACAACCTATCCAGGTCTTGCTGCAGTCTTTCCCTCCCTACTAGCGTGCCCACCTCACCCCAAATTTTGGTATCATCAGCATTAGGAAAATTAATCTCCATGAACTTAAAGAAAGGATCAAAATCAGTTACTAACTGTAGACAGTCTCTAGTGAGGCGGAAGGGTTGTGATGACCAGAGCCTAGCAAATAAGACACTATTTTAAAAGGAAGAGATTGTGATTGCATACAATGACACAGCAACCTAACTAGTTAGGTTAATAGCAGTTGTACATTAATAAAATAGAAAACATTTTGTGGAGTTTATGAAGACAGCACCTTAAGAAAACCAGCCAAACCATGACAAATTATCTGAACCAACACCTCATGAAAGGTTATAGTGCTGCTTCAGAAAAAAGATTGCAAAATGGTATAATGCTTATATGTTATTTGCTTAGGGCTAAGTAGAGTCAGGCAAAAAGCCCAAGGCTAAATTGATTCAATTTTCACAGGTCAGTCTAAGCTATGTAGATTGAACTGATAAGCAAGTGAACAGACATTCACTTTTGTTTCTGGAAATGCAGCTACATGCCTGCAGGAGATCAGGCCAGAAGCCAGGGGGTGCTAGAGCACACCTCTGTGCTCAGCTGAAGGAGACAGCTTGGGCCACAGCTAGCCTGCTCACCCTGCAAGGAAGTTGGGGGGGGGGGGGGCCTGGGGGGGAGGTGGGGGGGGGGGGTCTGTGGGGAGGTGAAAAGGATCCTGGGATGCTGAGGGACTGAGAGTTAACTTCTGTGGGGAGGTGAAAAGGATCCTGGGATGCTGAGGGACTGAGAGTTAACTTGAACCTGGTGGGTATCTGGGACAGAAATTCAATAAACTGATTTAACCTAAATCAGTTAAATCTGATGCTACATCCATGTAAGTTTATCTTAAAGCAGTTTCGGCCATTTTGAAAGTGGTTTATGTGCACTGAACTTCTGGGCTAAGTACAGAAAGTCATATACCTGCAGGGGCTCAGGACAGAAGCTGGGGGGTGATACAGCATACCTCCCTGCAACTGCCAAAGGGAAGGGAGGAGAGAAGTCCTCCAAGGCTTTCCCCGACTCCCTACTCAAGAGGAGGGACCAGCCTGGGGCCAGCAGCCTAAGGCCAGGGGAAGGAGGGCTTTCATAGAATCATAGTGCTTGGGGTTGGAAGGGACCTAAACAAATCATCAGGTCCAACCCCCTGCCCAGGGCAGGAATGGGTGCCAGGGTCATATCACCCCAGCCAAAAGTCTGTCCAGCCTCCTCCTGAAGATCCCCAAGGTAGGAGAGAGTACCACCTCACTTGGGAGTCCATTCCAGAACCTGGCAGCACGAACTGTAAAGTAATGTCTCCTGATGTCCAGCCTGAACCCTCTCTCTAACAATTTGTGGCCATGATTCCTAGTAACCCGGGTGGTGCCTGGGGGAACAGAGCCTCCCCCAATTCCCGGTGGTCCCCCCGGTGACTTTGTAAACGGCCACCAGATCCCCTCTCAGCCTTCTCTTGTGGAGGCTGAATAGGTTCAGGCTCTTTAGTCTTTCTTCATAGGGCCTGTCCCGCTGCCCCTTGACCATGTGAGTGGCCCTCCTCTGGACCCTCTCAATGCTAGCCACATCCCTCTTGAAGTGCAGCACCCAGAACTGGATGCAGTACTCCAACTGTAGCCTGACCAATGCCGCATAGAGGGGAAGGATCACCTCCCTGGACCTGCTTGTGATGCATCTGTAAATGCACAACAAGGTGCGGTTAGCCTTACTGACTGCTTCCTCGCATTGGTGGCTCATGTTCATCCTGCAGTCAACAATGACTCCAAGATCCCTTTCTGCCACAGTGTTGACAAGAAGGGTGTTCCCCAGCCTATAGGTTTGTTGCTGGTTCCTTCTCCCTAGATGTAGTACCTTGCACTTGTCTGCATTGAATGCCATCCTATTCTCATCCGCCCACCTCTGTAATTTGCCTAGATCTAGCTGGATTCTGTCCAGCGTGCCCACCCCGCCCCACAACTTGGTACTGTCAGCGAATTTGGACAGCGTGCATTCCACACCCACATCCAGATCACTGATAAAAATGTTGAACAGTACAGGCCCCAGGATCGAGCCCTGGGAGACTCCACTGTCCACATCCCTCCAGGTCAAAACCTACCTGTCCACCACCACTCTCTGGGTGCGATCACCTAGCCAATTTGCCACCCATTGACTGTGTAGGCATCAATGCCTCAGTCATCTAGTTTTTTTAAAAGAACGTAGTGGGAAACCATGTCAGAGGCCTTCTTAAAGCCAGGAAGACGACATCTACCCCGCCATCCTTGTCCAGGGACTTTGTGACCTGATCATAAAAAGAAACCAGGTTAGTCAGGCAGGACCTGCCCTCAATGAACCCATGTTGGTTGCCCCTGAGCATTACCTCCCCTGCTGGTCCCTTGCAGATGTGCTCCTTGATCATTTTCTCAAAGGTCTTCCCAAGGACTGAGTAAGACTGACTGGCCTATGATTGCTGGGGTCCTCCTTTCTCCCCTTCTTGTAAATAGGGATTACATTGGCCTTTTCCAATCCTCTGGTGCCTGGCTAGTGCCCCATGAGCACTCAACCCCCCTCCCTGGCCTGCATGGGACCCCAGCCTCGATCTTCCTTGGGGGGACAGACCTTGCCAGGCTTCTGTCCCCTACTCGCTGCCTGGGGCTCAGACCCTGCCAGTTTTGCCTCCCTTGAGCAAAGGGGGGGGGGGAGGGGGATGTGACCTCGGAGGCTGAGGCAGGGAGACATTCCCTGGTTGCACGGAACCACAACATGGGTCTGCCTTGGGTGTGGGGGGGGCAGCCACTGCTAGACCCCCATCCCCTACTCAAGAGAGCCAGGGATATGGCCACACCCAAGCCAGGGGCTCACAGCCTGAGGTAGAAAGGAAGGAGGTGTAACTGCTCTCCCTGGCCCCAGACCCCAGCTGGGGTTTGCTGGAGGTCAGGACAGCCGCTGCTAGGCTTTTGTGCCACCATCACTACTCGCTCTGCTGGAGGTGGGGGTTTGGCCAAACCCTAACCCAGGGCTTGCACACTCAAGTGGAGAATGACTGGGGTTTAAACCCCCTATCTCGGCATGCCAGCTCCAGGCTAGGGCATGGCCATGCCCTCTGCCCTCCACTCAAGTAAGGGAGAAAACCCTGGGAAGGGCTGCCCTCTCCCCACCTCAAACAGAGAGTGGGGGTGGGGGCAGAAGCCTGGTAGGGGCTGCTCTGTTCCCCGCCGCAGGGCAAACCCCAGCTTGTATCTGGAAGTAGCAAGCCCCCCCTTTCCCCCAAGCCCACACAGGAACTCAGCTAGGAAGCTGAGGGGCGGGGCCATTCCTGTTCTTTCGAACAGACAGCACAACCCAGCCCAGGGCTGCAAAGCATCCTGGGATGCTAGGGGACTCTGATTTAACTTGAGTCTGGAAGGGATCTAGGACAGGAGTTCCATAAACTCATTTGACCTAAATCAGTTAAGTCTGATACTACAGCCAACCGAGTTTATCTTAAACTGGTTCCAGCTATTTTGTAAGTGGCTTCAGTGCGCTGAACTTCTGTTCTGTTACAGGTTTAAACCAGTTTCTGATCACTTAAACTACTTTGTGTGCGATTGTTCTGTCCCTAGTCCTGTTGTGTTATAGATTTGAACCAGTTTCCAATCTCTTATACTGGCTTATGTGTAATATGTGTCCCTAATCTATCTGGCTACAAATCTGTAGCTGAAAAACAGTCCTATACCACAAACCCCCAGATAACACATGTACTTTGTTTTTGACAAGACAGAATTAAAAAAAGAATTTTTGTGTAAAACCTAATCTTTACCATCCCTTTCACTGAAACCTTAGCTACTGCTGAAGACTAGTCTCCAGGGGTGGATCTATAATTTTTTAAAAGAGCTAAAGAGTCTTGAAGGCTTTGAAACAACAGAAGAGAGATCAGGAGCAGCAACAGACAGCAAAATTGCCTAAAGAGAGGCTAGGTTGATTAGGGAACTTCAAGATTATTAAAAAGGAGAGATGCTCATTAACACCTGTGAAGACGAATGAACCATTAAATCAACTGACTCTCCCAGTTGCCTGAATAGAAATGCAATTCCTGTTGCTACGCAAAGCAAGAATCAGTGTGGTGATTCTACAGAAAATCAGCTTACCCACTTAAGATGTGTACTCCAATTTTGGGTAATCTGATTTTTGGGGAAAAGGTGCGAGTGGCATGCAAGTGAATATGATAATTTCTGAGAAAAATCAGGACATTAATTATACCTGCATAACCCAATGTTCTAATATTATTTAAAAAATTACTCTGTCTGTCTGTCCATAACGCTTTATTCACACTCTGATTGGTTGTCTCAGCAGCCAATCACAATGCTTACTGAAATAACCAATTAGAGTTCTCTGCACAGACAGAAGCGCCGACTTGACAGCAGGGACTGAGGGGCCAGAAGGGGCGGGGGGACAAAGCCAGCAGCACTGGCCTTGTCCCCTATCCCTGCTGTCATGGCGGCGCCATCCCCACCATCCCCCTATGCCTCCAAGGAGCAAGGCCGCAGCAAGGGGGGTGAGCATAGCACCGGCAGCCTCACCCACCCGCTCTGGCCCCTCAATCCCCACTGTCATGGCGGCACTGTCCCCATCATCCCCCAGCAGGGCTGGAGCGGCGGGGGCAAGGGCAGCAGCGTGGTCTTGCCCCCCTCCCTAACCCTGCTCCTTGGAGGCAGAGGGGGATGGAGGGGGGGGAAACAGGCCCGGAACCGACCCAGTGTGGGGGGACGGGGAGGAGGGGAGAATGGGGCTGGACAAGCAGGGGCGGGGCCAGACACAGGGCTCTGTCCCTCACCCCTGCCCCCCCCCCCGCTCTGGCCCCTCAATCCCCACTGTCATGGCGGCACTGTCCCCATCATCCCCCAGCAGGGCTGGAGCGGCGGGGGCAAGGGCAGCAGCGTGGTCTTGCCCCCCTCCCTAACCCTGCTCCTTGGAGGAGGGGCTGGAGTGGGTGGGTTAGGGGGGGTGGCACACGGAGCTGGATGTGGGGAGGGGAGGCCCACGGGGCCAGAGGCAGAGTGGCAGCAGTGTGGGGCACTGGGTGGCGCCGTTCCCTCCCTGGCCCCCTACCCCTCCCATCATTCTTGACGGGCAAGTAGCTAGTCTCAGTATAATGCCCTCAGTAATATGAGTGACCTCAGGGCTGAATAGGTACGACTCATAAAAACTTAGTAAACAATTTTGTCTAGGATGCAGAAAATGAAACGACTGCATATAACACTCTGTCTCTAACTCAGGCCCTTGACAGTAAAAATAGAACTAATGTGAAAACATCTTTGTCACTAATGTCAGGAAGCTCATAGACAAGCAATAGTTCCACTGGGCAGAGAGCATTGTTTTTTTATCATCATATTTCAAAGCAGAACCACAATTTATACAACTGGTTGCAATTCCTTAGACCTAGTAAGTAACATGTAAGTACCACAGATTTTAGATGCCTAAAAGTGAGGTTTTCAAAGCTGACTTAGTCATACATTTGAAGTAATGGGAATTGTGGAGTTAAACCCTCTATTTAACTTTGAAAATGAAATTATAATTTTTCTAAAAATCATCCAATGAAGTGGCTTTGCAGATTAACTTCCAAGTTCATCCTACAAAAGGAAAATAACTTTGCAGATTGGAAAACTTGTCACAAAATTGGCACAATAAAAAGTAGTCTTTCTAAAAGAGAGTGCCAAGCCTAAATCTTACCCCAGACTTGAACCAAGGTGTTTGTATGTTTGTATGCTTGCTGTTGAGGTCTGCAAAACTTTTCATACTAATTTTTCCCCTTCATTTGTGTGTGCCTCTGCAATTTCTAGTTCCAGCTGAACACAACTGAGATTTCTCAAGAGTGGCTTTCCCCATATATTTCTGGCCAAACCAGAAGCAGGAATTTTCATTCCCAACAAGCTCAGATAAAGATTTTTTTTAAAAAGTAAGAACTTTAGTTATCCAACCCAAACTTTAACACCATGCTTAAAGCTCATTACATGGTCAGGGAGAAGAAAGGAAATAATAATCAGTGATTTCTTTCCGAAGGTCTCCTGCTCATAACATGCAACTTACCTAAAAAGAACAATAAATGGTAGATTTTAAAAGCTTGCGCTTGACATAGCATGCGTGATGTAGCCATATCTCACAGAATTTGGAGACTTCACTTGCTGAGACTGTTCTATGGAAAATCCCATTTGATACAAACAAATGTCTGGCAGCAAGGCATTAAAGCCAGGCAAGCCTTTTATAAATCTAAACATTTTAATATCAGTGATGTATCTAATATACATCTTTGGCACATGACACAGAACACTTTAAACCTTCTCTCTTAAGTCACTATCATGCAATGGTTGTTTCAAGATGATCTGTCATTGCGGTTTCCTGGATTTCCTCAGCCTCCTTGGAATGCTCGTAAATTCCCATGGCTGATAGTAAGCAAGAAAGGAAATAAAAAATAGTAAGTATCACTTCAGTGGTGTATTCTTTGTTTCTGGCTCAATGCATATTAAGAGACTATTGTCGGCTTTTACACAAACTTCAAACTAGTTCCAGCTGCAAATAAATCTGCTTGTCCATTTTGTACCAACAGTAAAACTTTCTACCTCTCAGTAATCTTTCACTAAAATAGAGGGATACTGACAAAGCAGAGTTTGGAGGTGATGAATGGATCTGAATTGATGGTTTGTTTTACATGAGCACTTGAAGACAACAGTAAATAAATGCATGTGGTAGTAAGAATGGGAAGGGAAACAACACTCCTGAGTGTCTTACTATTTCCTTTAATAATAGAGAGGAATGTGTGAAGGAGAATAAAAGGTAAATCTATGTCTTTGGGAAATGACTGGATATCATATCTGCTACCTTTTCTTCCCCATGGGTGCTTTAAAAAAATCTTTTTCACAAATACATACAAATAAAAAGGATGTAGTTACTTTGTAAGAGAATAATTAGTCATCAAAAATACCAGAGACATTAACTTGATTTCTCACACTGATTTTGCATTCACATAACATGCTGAAGACAACAAAGTTGCTCCTGCTTTACATTCTATGAACGAGATCAAAGCTGAGTCTATGTGTTCGCATATTATTGACCTAGAGCAGAGTGGCCAACCTGCAATGCATGTGCCACAAGTTACATGAAGCCTCTGTGTGTGGCACATGGAAGATCAGGATGGGGAAGGCAGCACAGTAGCAGATAAGGCAGAAAGCACAGGGCAGGGAGAAGAAAGCAGAACAGCAGATCATTCAGGGGAAGGGGCTTGGAGTAGCACTGGGAGAGGGGAGAGGGGTTAATTTATGGTACATCTGCCAGAAAGTTTGACCCTCACTGTCCTAAAGTGTGTGAAATATTGGAAAATGATAAATGTTTACTGTGACCCCAAATCTACTCCCCTAATTCATTATTAATTGCACTTTATTAACTAACTGGCCTCATTATTTTTGGAGAAAGATGCTGCTTAATGTGACTAAGGGTGGCAGAATCAGGTATTCTTTGTATAGTAGTAATCCCTGGATTTTTTTTATACACATTCCAAGAGAACATATGTTACAAGGAAATTCTGAATAATCTCTTACCATTATAGAAATGATGCCTTAGGACAGGTAATAATACTCCACGTTTATGAAAGAATTTGATTAAGTGTAGAAATTTAAGCTGCTCATTCTGGTGAAGGGTTCACAATTCAGAAATCAAACCCAAAAAATAATCAAAGGTAGACAGGAAATTCAGAGCTATTTCATTCAAGGTCAAAGTAATGAACTTGGAATTAGTTGCCAAATAAGACTTTGGAAACAAGTACTGCACTATAAGTGGGTTGAAGAGACATCTTGGCACTTTTATGGAGAGAGAAGGAATTAAGGATACAGTAACAAAGCAGAGAACTGAGGGTTAAGATAAACTTAAAGGGGGACAAGACCTTTAAGGTCAAGTGGCTTTTTCCTTTCCAGCAGTTCCTTTTATGTCCTTATTCCATAAAGCACAATGTCAGTCTGCATAAACAATTACTAAAGCTTAGATGAGGAATGGATTTCTTTTCTACTGTAACAGGGCTGAATGGACAGTATCTGTTCCTGTGCTCCACAATGAAAGTGACTGCTAACAACTGGGAACAGCATTTTTTATCTTTATAATACTGTACATTTGACCTGCCTGGGCTGGGTTGGTATATAAGAGTATCTCATAGCACCTCCTTCCTGTAACCTTATCCGTTCCAGTCCTTTTCACTAGCGTCACTCTCAGCTATCAGAATACCACAATTAATCAAAAAAAAAAAAAATGAAAGCGCATAATGCCATAAAGCATAACAGCTGTCCTAACTTACACTTCACCAGTGATATTATTTTTCTACATCACCAACCCACTTCTGATATTATCATGAGCTTGTCATTTACCACACTGGGAAGAATATGGAGTTATCAGAAGTTTCCTTCAAGCAACGGAGAACTGAAAAAGAAACTCACATTGGTCAATAATACTACATTCTCTCATTATAAAACTGTTTTCTGTCAGTGGGTAGCACAAGATGTAAATGGATTTCAATTAGCACCTACAGCTGTATATTCAATAGATGTTTAAAGCAAGTATATTACAATAAGTATTAAAGCAAGTCTGTACCAGAAGTTCCTGCTATTTAACTATGGCAGAAATTCCTCCTTGGAGCAAAATTTACTCTTCCACAGTTGAAGATAGTTTCCTTGCCTCTTGTGCATCAACTGACACAGGCTGTTGACCGTTTACACATATAGGTATTTTTCCGAACAGCTTTGTATTGCCCTGTCCTCAGGATATGCAAAATACTCACATATCCCCTTACACGAACTCACTAGATTGTTGCATTGTGCACTTGATTGTCACATAGTGTCTCAGGTCTCTGAAAGACGTTCCAGATCTGGGAGAGTCAAAATGGAATGTGTCCCAGAAAAAAATCCTTATCAAGACCCACAAAAAGTATACTGGAATTCCCTCAGAACTCATACTTGTCATATATATATAAAATACGAGTAAACAGAGATATCTTGATCCTGCTTTTTCTCAGGCATCGAACCAACTCAAAGCTTTTACAGGTTTCAGATCAGTTTGGAGATGTATCCCTCTGCCCCATCCAATCAAATATCACTTCTGTTCCCAAAGGTGATTTTTATCTTTGCTGATATTCTGCAAACTCCATTTCTTGGCCTCAGCAGACCTGGTAATTCTCTGCTGGACTGCCTACTACCTTGAAATCTTGTGCTTCAGGCTTTTGCCGTGATCAGCTGCACCTAATACATTTTAGGTTTAATGCTGGGGAAAGTCCCTCGGCATACAAAGTATGCAGTTTGTAGCCAGTCAGACCAGATGTACCAAGACCCTTCAGGCAAGACAAGAGAATAGGAGGCAATGGATTCAGTTCAGGGACTCAGTTGAAGTGGGAGAGCAGTAGAGCTTATATTCAAGGTTAGGAATTTGTCTAGAGAACAAAAAGAAAAATCTTCAATAACAACCAAGCTCTGAAGGTCATGCAGCCTGAATCATGGAAATCTGAAGCACCACCCACCATAGTAACTGTGGCCTATTCTTTTAAAACAAAGAAGAGTGTCTTGGGCTTCTACTTGCAGCAATCAGATGTGGTAGAAAGGGACGTTCAGCTGAGGCTCTCCACTAAGAGTCTGGGATGCAATGATTTCCCAAACCCCATTCAGCTTCCAGTTCCATTCACAACTGATGTCATAACCTCACTATATTATCCCTATACAAATCCACCTACTTTTTTCTTCTCTCATCCTATTATAACCATAGAGCTCTCTCACACTCTTCCACCTTTCCTGAAACAGTCCTTTTTTTAATGGAGATGTACCTTCTTCTACCTGGTCTGAATCAGACCCCCCCCTGTTTTCACTGCATCATCTACAGAAACTACAATACCACTCTAAAACTTCTGCATGTAAATGTATATTAAATGTGCATTACTATATGTTTTTCATTTTTCAAATAATGATAAATAATTTCTCCCCCAAACTGACCATCAGAATGTGGTGGAGATGATAAAAAACAATAATAATCCTAACTTTTTATCTCCACGGAATTTGCCTTATAGGCTACTGGTAAACTATAATCATGAATTCTCAGGGCAGCAAAATCTCTTCAATTAATTCCTGCTTTGTTTTTAATTAGGAGCCATGCATTTGTTTATACAAGCAGATTGAAATGGTGAATGAATTTTTTATACAAATAAACTTATGATACCGGCTATTTACCAGGAATACTATGATCCTGACTGTAAACGTTAACACGTGCCACTTAGCTTTTACTGGACTACTTACATGACAAGTTAAACGTGCATAAGTACAGGACCCAGTGCCTAGGTTAGAAAATTAGTTTCTTGCAGTTGAATTTCCTTTGAATCCTTCTGGTCTGTCTTTTGTTCAGATACTTTGCATCAAAGGATATGTAGGCTATTAGGGATCTGTTTACTGGATTTTAGCTGTTTCTTGGAATTATAAACATCATTGCTAAACAAGAAAGCAAGATTTCTACACCTCCCTGCCTTTCTGCCATCTGACACCACCAGGGAAGAGAACTGCCTTATCTGCATATCAAAGACCAACTCACACAAAAGGACTCTCCTGGACCCAGGGGAACAAACATCCACCTTCAGCCTCCTCTGTGCAAAATGAAGGTTTTTTTCTACCTAGAAGACGGGATTAAAAGATGGGACTTTTACCATCTTTAATTTCCCCTCAGCCTGAAGAAGGGCACGTGTCCCCGAAATCTTGCAAAAAAAGATATTTTTGCTATTTTCTAGTTGGTCTAATAAAAGGTATCACCTCTGAATCAAGTGTTAGAGTTTTTTATTCCTTCTGGCAGGCTATTAGGCATTTAGAGTTAGGATCCTAGCTGGGTGTATTATGTGTGCCAATGAAATTACTAATCAATTTTCTCATGTTTGCTGCAGCCAAATATGATCCTACAATTGGTACTTCTGCTGAAAGGTAATAGTGATAGGGCATAGGGCCGTCATTCTGAATGGATTTGAGTTGACACAGTTGAAATGAGAATCAAAACAACTACTGGAAACATGACCAAGACCACGTGCCATGACAGAGAAAACCTCTGAAGCACTCCCATGTTCTCCTTGAAGATCCTGGGGCCATTTTGATAAGTTCAGTGTGGCGTTTCTTGTGGCCAGAGACATGGATTCTGTAATTTCTTCAGACAAGTGAGGGAGAACAGCAGAAATTATTCTATCCTGACAAGGCAGCTCCCTAAATGTTCAACAGCAGTTTGGATTTAGCTTTACAGCAAGGGTCAGAGTCCAGGAGGGTTATATGCTTAGTTCTCAGTTAAGCTATTCAGTTATTGTGTGATTTTGTTCAAACCACTTGATCCCTGTGACACCCCCATTATGCAACTAGGTACAAAAAAGGACCTCACTGACAAATTAACAAACTTTCCAGCTTATTTTTTTTTCCTGAAGATTTCATACAGCTCTCTATTTATCTCCTCATTTTGGAGGAATAGCTTACAAACAGCAATGACTCTACAGGGGTTGTTAACATTACTTTTAGTTTGCTCCCTCTTGCTATTTACAAGGCTACTCTTTCAAGGACTGATGCTGCTTCTGTTATCTCACCTGTCCTCCCTGCTACACCAGGGCAAGAGATTAGGCAGAAAAACTTGGAAGTGAGCAAGAAAAAAATCTTGTGGATCCTAGGTGGTGATGGGTTAATGGGCAGATATGAAAATTGTTTTGACTGCCCCCCTCCCCCATGTATCAGAAGAAACATCCCCATATCTAGAAATCTCATCCAAAATTCCAGCACTCTCATTAAAGCATTAAAATAAAACAGCAGAAGGTACTATCAGAAGACCATCCACCCATTATATTTACTTGTGCTTTACAGCCTCTGTTACCTGAAGACTACTCCTAACAAAAATGAATAGGAGCAAGGCAGGCAGCTATTCTTGAAGAGCAGGACAGAAGAGACAAGCCAAATGTGACCCATACAATATTCTAGCATGAAGAGGCTAAAAGCAGAAGATACCTTCAGGGAGACTGGGAGGAAGCAAAGGGGGAGTGAAGGAAGGTTGAAGTTCAAGGGATGAGATGTGGCTTACTGAATAACCTTGGGCAAATCACTTTCTTCCTCAGCACCTCAGTTGCCCCATCTGTAAAATGAAGATAAGGCTCCTCCCTCCTTTATGAAGTGCTTTAAGACCTATGAACTAAAAGTACTAGAGAACTGGTCATTACTATTCCACGAGGGCATGAAGAGAGGAGCAGCCACAATGATAAAGGTACACAATGCATCTTTTTACTCTTCAGGGAGGGGGAACTTCTAGTCTCCACCTTTTCAGAAGGGGACAAGCCCTCAGGTTATATAATGGAGTGAGTTTGGGGTTTTTTTGTTTGTTTGTTTTTTTTGGCGAGGGGGAGGGTTGGGTTGGGGTTTTTTTTACTTCCCTCTGCCTTATCTCCCTTGCTCTTTAGGGCTTTTCAGCAAGGAAGAACAATAAATACAGGGAAGACCCACAGAGCAGGAAAAGAGCATTTTTATATCCTCTTTCTCCCATAAAGTTAGTAGCACAATGAGAGTTCAGAATAGCACTGGGTCTGCTACTCTCACCTGAGAGCTGTACATCTTGACCTTAGGGATAGGCAACCAAATATTTTTGAAACAAAATATACTTGGGCTACATTTGTTCCACTGAATTCACACACATATGCATGCTACTCAGCCATTTTATTATAACATTCACTCATACCTAATGCTCCTGTATACAGTCCAGCAGACCTTTAAGGGAGTGGCTCTGCAAAGTACCACAAGGAGTAACAGTAGAAGTACATTAAAACAAGTTAGGTAGTTTTCTGAAGGAAAGAACCATGTCCATGAGACACCTCCCCCCGCCAACACGGCTAGAAGTGGGGAAGTCTCTTCAATCATTCAATAAATATCTCTTCTCTTTCATTTGACATTTTACTGCTTCCTTTTTTTCTCTCTCTTCCTTCCTCCTCAATCCTTTTCTTTTCCCCTCACCATTTATAAGCTCTCCTGACATACCATAATGTGTTTATGTTCCGGTGGCCAGGTTGTCTCACACAGCTGGTTTTTCTGACAGCACTACCTCTAAGCTAATTCAGTGCAGAAGAAACACCAGCCTGGTAGAACAGCAGGGGAGGTCTTCTTTGTCACAACCCAGTGATTTTTTGTGCCTTGGCACTATGAAATTTCCTGGCCACATGAGAGCTCCTTTGCACGGCAGAGTGTTCTGCTGCAATTAAGAGCCTGCGTGCAGGAGAGTTCCCGCCAATTTGCAGTTTCCTTTGCAGGATGCATTTCTTCTTTGCAGCACAGAAATGCACGGTGCAAAGAGTTCCCGCTTGTGCCCCGCTATTGGCCAGTGCTAAATTATTCACACGTGGCGGCTAGTAATTGGCTCGCTGGCCGTTCAAAATTCTGCGCGACTTCCGCCCAAGTCGAAGAGCTTTGAGCATGCTGCAGAGTGCCTCTGAAGTTATCTGACTTGCGGCTGCCGATCGATAGACTGATCACCTATCGATCTTTCTTCCCGTCACCGAGCGCAACCCCGACGTACCCCTTTCCCCGCTGGCTTCGAATTGCGGACGGATTAACTGGCTTGGGCCCCGCCAGCTGGAACAACTCGTGTGGTTGTTCCGATGACCGGACCACCTGCGTCGTGATTGCAAGCGGCGTGAGTAAAGTTTTTGCAACCAGTAAGTTGTGTCTGCCTCTCCATTCACCAGCCCGCCCTGACGTACGAGCGTAACTCGAGTTGGCCCTGGCTGTCCGAGACATTCTTCAGGCAGTACTGAAGACATGCTTCAGGTGTGACCCCTCTCCTGCTTCTCCAATATGTTATACCACAAGTAGAACTGATTGTTCCTAGAAATAAATGTAAAGCTGACACAGGAGACAGGGAAAAAGGGATCACTGAGGCACACTAACTGTGATCCCTATGATCAACTGCCCAGTAAAAGGAACATTTATCTTTCTTACTGGTGGCTGTACCCCTGCTAAGAGGCATATCCAAGCTCCCAACCATTGTATCAACCTGCTTCTGTTCACAAGCAAAGAAACACTTTCTTAATTTTAAGTGTATCCTGCATAGGCAAGAAATTAAATGCAGTAATAAATAAAGAACCAATGTGTAATAGTTTTGGCCTCAACTCTACCTGAAAGGGCAAACATCCTCTTGAATATCTTCCAGTTATAAAATCTCTTTGTTATGTTTCTCGCCCTCAAAATGAGATCTTGGTTTGCTTAGCCTGGACAGGTATGCAGTCTCATAATCCCCACATCCTCCCCTCTCTCCTTCAGCTCTTTTTTTTCCTTCGTGAATCCAAGCATAAATTGTGGAATTAAGCGAGTGGTGGCATAGAGGACTCAGGTAGCATTACTGTCATAACTGGAGGAGGCCCGGTATGAAACTCTTTGCATTTGTTTCAGCACACAGGATTTTCACCTAAATCCATTCAGGTCTTAATGAAACAACTGAGGTAACCTGAGAAGGCGTGAAGATAGCCAACAGTCAATCTACAAGCATGGCGTATCAACTTGGCCTAGAGTAACCACCAAATGACTGTTCACTTTGAGGCTACATGAGTTGGGTTAAGGGGCTGTGTCACCACTGGATTAAATTCCAGTCATTTTGGAGTGTCTATGGTGAGTCAGTGTGAAAACAGATGTTGCACCTTTCGTCACTTTTGTGCTGCCATAAAAATGTTCATGGTGGCACAAAGTGAAAGGAAATGGATGTCCATACCTTTTGTTACACCAACAAATGCCCAAATCTGCAGCTGTGATAAAAGTTAGTAATAATCAGTGCCACTTTAGTGCAGTGGACATATTGGCTTTATGGTGGGAGAGTGTGGGCAGCCTCAGTGTATGTGTATAGGCACCCTGAGACTTGACTACAGAGTTAATTAGGCAATTCTACAGTAAACATCTTGTTTAGATGTATGCACTGGCCATCCCCCCCACCACACAGAATATCCAGGGACAAATCTGGGTAAGCAGGGAAAGTTGAGGTTTCCTGTTTACCCAGATGCATCCCTGCAAGATCTTGGGGACCCATCTGTATAAACAAGTCTAAATACACCTGATCCTGCATGGGAATTCCCAGGGTACACAGGACAATGCCCCGCAAGTCCCAGAAGAACACATCTCCCACTCTCCCACAGCATCAACAGGCAGGACAACAGGAGATGTGTGTTTTGCCCAATGAAGCAAAGGATCTGTGCTGAAACGTCTCCTGGCACAGTCAACTCAGTTAATTCTGCAACATCTATTTCTAGTCTTAGATAAGTGATTATCAGGATGAGAAAAGGACTCCCTGTTTAGACTCTTTTTGACTCTCAAAATAAGTTGCCAACCCCAATTTCTTTTCTGGCCATAATGTTTCTATTGAGGTGAATATTTAGCTATAATGGTTATCAGGGTTGCAAGCTATGTTCAGAGGCCTCCTGCATCCTTACAAGGTCTTACCCACAGAAAGGAGGCTAGATTATTTCTACCAGTGTATACATAGATTCTGCACTTCAATCTGTACACAGAGTCCTAAGAAAGTAATTTCAGAAGGAGAGGCATAGACTCTTTAAACAAACAGTATATACTGGAATATCTACTGCCAAGGACTAATACAATGCTTAAGTGATTTTTTCCAGGAACTCGACAATGTAGTATAAGTCTTTCATCCATCAGCCTTTCATCTGACATTTATATATAAAAATGTTTACAGCAAATACTAACTCTTCCTTTTGTTCTTTGGGTTCCACATATCTTCAAGAAATGCTAACGTTCAGTACAACCATCAAGACACCCTACGTTTAAAAGTTCTATCAATCAAAGTATCCTGTTCAAGTTCAAATAACAAATCCCAGCAGCTATGGAGATATTTCAAAACAGGCTTGGAAAAGTGGCTTCCAGTTTATTGTGCAACCAACACGTGCCATGACCCTGGCGCACTTCCCGGGATCTTGCATGATCCTGAGCGTAGTCTTTATATCTCTAAGACAATGACAAGGAATTGTCACAGGGAAGGCAGCTGATGAGACAAACAGCTGATTGGGATATGTAGAGTCCTGTAGCACCACAGAGTCAACATCCTGCTCCGAGGCCCATATGGAAGTTACGAGGAAACCTCTAGTGAAAGCCACAAAAAAGCAATTTTTTACAAAATATTACTGGAGCACTGTAATGATTTTAATGCCTTCATTCTCGCAATTAAAAAATGAAATTAAAATAATTGTTTCATATTGTTCCACTTTCAGATTCCCTCTTCCCCCCTCCCCCCATTTTTTTGCTGTTTTTGGAGCCTTTTGAAATGGTTTCTCCCTTTTCCAATAGAGGGAAAATCTTAAGAACCCTAAAAGAAGCTGCAACTGTATGGAGTACAGCTTCTATATGGAGTACAACAGTAACACACAAGCACCGACACAATTATCACTAATACATCAAGGGTTATTTCAGGAATTGGTGCTCGGTATCTCATAAGTTAAGGCCCAAAGTCTCTAAACTAGAGACTTAGATTTCTGTAACTTCTTGGTGAAAGATGATGTGGTGGCCATGGCATGGGAGGTCCTTTCCATGTAGCTAATCAGAAAGAAGCAAATCCTTACAAAAAACTGAGTGTTTCCTGTTTTCATTACTGGCTGAGAAGTCTACAGTTCTACATGGATATTGCTTCTGCCCTCTCATGAATATGATGATACCTGTGATTTCATTTTGCTGCTTTTGGCTTTTCTCAAAGTAAAACTGCCATTTATCCAGTAAAGTGTCAGGCTGATTTTATCTTACAAGGATTAGGGGACTTTACAACAGATAGCAAAAACTTTGCATGCACAAGTTTCAAACTCTTTTCATGCCTGAGGGTGAGTGAGGTAGGTGGAATGTAAGTGAACAGGCTTGCTGGATTTATCAGAATCATCATTTCGCTTCTTTCTCAGATCTTACTCCTGCCACTAGGGAGAAGTAAATTGGCAGTCATAAAACAGTGCTCCCATTAACACAGGACTCTATCCTACTTTTCATTTTAATTACCCAACACACCTTATACACTCAGTTAGTGTGGTGCCATTAAACACTCAACAATAAATAGTAGCTCACATGCAATCTTGTAATTACAAGGACAGATATCAAGTTACTAGTATGACGATGGCTGTGCAAATAAAATCATAGAAAAATAGGTTGGAGGGAACCTCAGGAGGTCATCTAGTTCAACACCTGGCTCAGAACAGGACCATCCCCAACTAGCTCATCCCAGCCAAAGCTTTGTCTATCCAGGTCTTAAAAACTTCCAAGGACAGAGACTCTACAACCTCTCTGGGTAGCCTGTTCTAGTGTATTACTATCCTTCCAGTGAGAAAGTTTTTCCTAATAGATAACCTAAACTTCCCTTGCTGCAACTTGAGACCATTGCTACTTGTTCTGTCATCTGCCATCACTGAGAATAGTCTAGCTCCATCCTCTTTCAAACCCTGCTTCAGTTAGTAGAAGGCTGCTATTAAGTCTCATCAGTCTTCTCTTACCTAGACTAAATAAACCCAGTTCCTTCAGCCTCTCCTCAGAAGTCATGTGCCCAGACCCCTAACCATTTTCACTGCGCTCTCCAATTTGTCCACATCCTGTCTGTACTGGGGGGGAAAGGGGGAAGTGGGCAAAATTGGACACAAAAAACACTATGAAATATCTTGCTATTTTGCATTTGCTGCTTAATGGACATGATCGCTCCAGTATCACTCTCTGCCAGAAGCTTTTCCCGACCAATGACTGCTCAAGTGAACCTTCTTGCAATGCTACAGTGTACGAGTCCCAGCTGCAACACCAACATCTGTTTTCCTCTGACCCTTTTAATACCCTTCTATTCAGTACTTATGGCAAGAAGGTATATGCTGCTAACTAAACACAGATTTTCTATCCCACCCTAATAATTACAAGAGTTACTGACTATAGAAAAGAACTCTCCATAGACACACTGTACTTGACCTATTCCTAAACAGCTTCACATGATCATACAACTCCCTTCTTTTAATTTCAGGGAAGGAGCACTGCATATCATGACTGCATTGTACCACAAGCACTACAGCTCAAAGAGCCACCTGCAACTAATATTGCATTTGTACCACAGGAATTCTGATCACTGATATCTCATTCATGTGAGACAAAGGTCTCATGAACGTACATTGGACTGGAATGGCCTGACTAAAGCAATATTCACTTGTGACAAATTGCTAAAGTTCTCCTGCACTTTGAGATTTACAAACACAGCAGAAGATCAAACACAGCAGCAGATGCCCCCTGACCAAGGGACACTGGCTTCTCAGAGGCAGTTGACAGAATATAAATAACAATGTGATGGAGCACTGTCCTAGAAGACATCCACTTGACCCTCTAGTAGGTCTCCATCAGCCAGATGCTTTCCTACTTAACTTATTTGTACTGCCTCCCCATCTTCTCGGCACTTTATCTCCTCCTCTGAATGATTTCCTAAATTTCCTGAAGTTGTATGGTATCAATGCCATATCAAAATAATGAATCAGACAATGACTGTGCTCCTTAAAACAAGAAAGAAACTTGTGGAAACCTGTAGGGATTGGGTCTCAAGCCAAAAACCACCATATACTTGAACAATACAAATCAAGAGGCTTCAAAACGGTATTGCAAAGGAGAAGACGATAAGGCTCCTGACTATCAGAATCATATCATCCATGATCAGCAGCATCACAAAAATATTCCTATATAACACAACACTATCTGTGCACCCAACAACACACAGTGGATGTAACGTTCCAATTATAGTCAATACTCCTAACAATATCAATGACCTCTCTGAAACAGTAATAGAAACATTAATATGTATACATACGTATTTGGTACCCAAAAAGCAAAGTTTGGTATTTGGTACCCAAAAAGCAAAGTTGATAAAAATTCTGCTACAGAAAGCCCAAATACTGGAGTGGGACCAGGGAGAAACAGCAATTTATTTTAACTCTAGACCCAGAGAAGTTAAAGTACTGATATACAAAAGAGTAACTCCTCAAAGTGCTGAGCAAAAGCCAGTCCATCATTCCCCCTCCTCCCCCCCGCAGGTAGATTTGGGACAGGGGAGGTCAAATTCAGTGAAGGTATGTTAAATTTGGCAAGTGTGGATATGGCAAAACATACAGATCTGAGTTCTTCCACAAATTCTTGCTGAGCTAATGGAAATAGGCAGACACACAGTCCTCTGGGACGGGGGCAAGGGGAGAGAACTCAATTTTCATTCATCCCATATTAGACAAGTCCTTCTCAACACTGCCCTGACCCTTGAGCAACATTAGAATCAGAAGCAAGCAGACCTGCTCATTACAGCCCATGAACCACCTTATAAAACAGACTCTGCATATGCAAAGATGCACGTGTGTGTGCATTAGCAAGAGACATTGGTAAAGAACTCCTGTGTCTATACATAAACTGCCTTACTATAATGTTGCCTAAAATGAGAACAACCAGAAATCAAGATGCAGCCTTAGCTATGTCTTTTAATGCTGGAATTAATGCTTTACATGGTCTGAATTTGTTCCCATTGATGTCAGTGAGGAGAGGGTAGATCATCAACTGCAAAGGCAGTAAGCTTGGGTCCACAATAAAGTCCTGTATCGTTTTAAACTTAGAGGAAAAATAAATCCAAGAGATACATCAAGGAGAGTAAATGCAAATATACTTAATAAATAATTAGTAAAATAATAGTCTCTCACTTATCACAAAAATGACATTTACATAAGATAGCATTTGTATTCTGGAATAGAGAGGGCTATGGTGGTGGTGGTTCCACTGACTGGAGGAAAGAAAACACAAGCCAGAAATTAAAATACCCTTTTTCAGGATTCCTCCTAAGAAATGAGAAGCAATGAGGTCCTGAGAAATTAGCAATGAGTTCAAAACAGCCAATTTACCTTACTCTCTACTTTTGGACCAAATTTTTCCTATGTAAACTAGTATCAAAAATCCTTCTAGGATAATCTCCATCAGAATCAGGCTCCATAGGTAAGTGTGCATGAGCGTGATTCGTCTGCTTGAGCAGTCAGATATTTGTCGTATAATTTAGAACTTGTGGAAGGAGGTACCTGATATATCAGATGTTTCCTTTCCATGGTGCCTTTTTCCTACAGGAACACTGGCCTATATAAGTCATTCAAGAAGCTAACATCAAACGGCTTTTTATCACTTAGCTATGGTAATAGGCTGCACTTGAACTCTACTCAGTAAAGTGCAACTTCTTAAGCTGCAAGTTGAAGTTAAAATTGTTATTCCTGGCAAACTGCCCAAAAGGAAATGGCTCTAGGGCAGAAGTTTGTTTGTTAGTGAGATAGCAATGAGATACGGACACTTTTATAATAGGCCACAAAGCAGGAGGAACAGCAACAGTTTCAGAAAATTACCGGTGTCTTGATTAACAGCTTTCCCCTGTTCCCATTATTAACCCCAACTCTTATTGGAAAAAACACAATACAAGCAAAGAAATGTCAAGCAATGATTCTTCATTTGAGGCTGACTGATGGATGGAATAAACAAACCTTATTCTTGATGAGCATCAGGACTTGGATCCTCATCTTTTCAATTCAAATTTTTCTGTACAAACCAACTGCTACCTAACAAAGTCAAGGATGCATCCAGCTAAGGACACAGAAAGGATTAATCTGACAGTTAGAAATGTTAACTGGATATTTAGGGTCCTCCTGTGCCTGACCTTGCACTCCTGCACCAGTGAGGAAAGGTGGTGAATGAAGCTTTCAACTATTTGCACATGCCCTGGGAGGCTGCCAGGAATCTGGCCCTGAGCACAAAGACTGAGGAGTGCTATTACTGCTATCATTCTTGGACAGGTCATAAAATGAAGCAACTGCCCCATCTGATTCACCACCTGATGCAGGGGGAAATTCATGAGGCATCTCCAAAATGAAGGTATAAGGTACCCATTGTTTACATGCCATATCATAGCCCCAGGTGTCTTCCGTCTGCCTATATGCCCGAGAGAGATCCCTCTCATCCATGAAGTGTCTCTTCCCTCTCCACCAAACTTAAACTGCAGAGCCAACAGAGAGCTCATAGCTTAATGAGCATCTGCTGAAAACTACAAGAAAGTGTATTCATTCTGCTGAACTACTCTGCTACACTTCTATCCATCAGGCACAAAAATTAAATAAACAAATCAACTGCATCTACTCACCCGCTTGTGAAATAAACATGCAAAAACATCAGATGAAGGTGTTTACCCAGTAATCTCCCAGGTGAAGTTAAATTAACAGATCATTGTTCTGACATTTCCTAACAAAGAAAAGTGGAGCTGAAATAAAGCTGCAGTGAATTTGGGACTAAAGCAATTTACCAAACAGCAGCAAAATTCTTTGTGAAAATGTGCTGCTTTTGATCAATTCTGTTGCCTGCATCTCATTAATCTGCATGAAGACAAAAGCATTTAAAATTAGGGTACAAACATGAGACAAAACACTAGGCAGTGCATTTTCAAAGGGATGCCCAAGGAATTGGCTGCACTAAGCATTTCTTTAAATTTGTTCTCATTTTGCTGTTCCCGAAATGCAGTTTAAAGAAATGTTTGAACACACAGAGAAGCACTAATGCAGGTATTGTGTTTTGGTTTAGAATATGTGTGAGGTCTGTTTTTTGCTGGGTCCCTCCTCAATACTTTTTTTTTTCCCTTTGGTCAAACATTTTGTAGGGAAACAGCAGGCTGCCTCAGAGACATATTAAAGTGAAGATGCACATTATATTCAGCCAGGTGAAAGCAGTTTCACAGACCTCTACAAAATGGATCTCATTTATCCAATGGTTATATTTGCTGCCCAGAATGGTGATTTTCAAACAGGGTGCTATGAGATCCTTCTAGGGGTGCCCAGGGTACTATGCAATAGCACTGAGGTATATAAACACCTAAACATAATTCCCAAGATAAACCCAGAGATATGAAAAAGGAATCCATAGTGTCCAAAAACATCTGGAGTGCTGTATTCTGAGTTCTTTGCCATAAATATTTGCTCTATCATTTTTGTCATAGTCAAAAATGAGTCAAAGCTAACACCTGTCATTTGTGGAGGGGTGCCCTGAATCTAAAACAGTTAAGAACCATTGCCCTAGAATCTATGGTTTACCATATTTTACTAAGAAAAAGATATAGCTTGAAGACTAGTTCTGTTCTGGTCAATTTTTCTTAGATCTTGCCTGGGTTTCAGAGTTGTCTCCCAAGAGAAAAGAGGTTCATCAGAAAGCATTTACCAATAAATATGATGAATGGGCAATAGAAGAGATTTGATACAGGTTTCTAAAAGACTTATACAGCCTTAAAAGAAAAAAAAATACATAAAAGTACCTTAAAAGAGAACGCAGGCAAGTGTGAAATCATATTTTAGCATTCTGCACAAGAAATACAGAATAAATCATGTTGTTGATACAGTGCCTCAAGATTCTCACCCAATAGCTATTACGATAAAATCTACAGAAACTCTGAAAATAAACATGGAGGCATTGGGTTGGTAGAAGCTGTCTAACTATGTCTCCAAAGATGAGATATAGCTGTAAAGAAGTAATACTTCTACCTTTTATTTAAACACTTTTTAGCCAAGTATGCTGTTACTTTTCCAGTTGCAAATCACTATAGTATGCTCCTCTGAAACTCAGGGGAAAAGCCTCCAGAGACAGCGAGTCAGTGAATGAAAACTACTTTGGGTCCCATGGCAGACAGTGCTTGCATACAAAAATAGATCAATTTCTTGTGGGAAAAAGTAGCCCAATTCCTTCCTCTCCCATAGATGATAATGTTAGACTCCTCCCATCCTTGATTCCCTTGGAATGCATAGGGATGGGCAGAATCCTTTTCTTTAGGATTTATCTTGTATCACACAGACAGTCCAGGCCCTGGCTAAATGCTGATCAGCATACTGACAGCCACAGTACTGAGGAATCAGGCATGGGACATGAGGCTGATGGTGGGAGAGATACCTGCCTTAAAGCTGAGTTGCCACAGTTGGAGGAAGAGTCAGGGAAGAATCTACTAGTACTCAGGACACAGAAAAGAAAAGCTGCCAGATCAAAAGTATAGCAAAGCCAGAGTAGCTCAAAACTGGGGAAGGGCAACTGGTGGGTCTTAGTAAAGGGACCTGGACTCCTTGAAATGGGAAGAGAGAGCCATTTTGGGAAGGAAGAAAGGAATTGACCCTTGGATTAAGTGGAGAAAACAGCTGCAAAGAGGCACACAAAATAAGTGGGCCTACTCACTCACTATGTTTAAAGTTGAGCATATAGTTGCATGGTTGGATCCATCTGTAACTATATCATTGCAGAGCACCACAGAATCCAGATACCTGAAAGAATTATTTTTCCAACCCAGTGGCTGAAAATGGCAAGTGGAATGGAAAACAATCTGGTGCTCAGTGCTTCCTTGCAATTCTTTTGCACAGCACCTAATTTAGGATTACTACAGTGATAATGCTGCTGCTCAGCAGCATCACAGTAGTCACAGGGACAACCTGTGCTTTTGTCTCACTGCATCAAAGCAATACTGCCACAGCAGGGAACAACACAACACAACTGGCTGTATTGGTATTTGAGAGTCTTGGAATGTTCTACGTTAGTGCTCAGACCTATCATCAGATCACATCTGCTAGCATGGATCTCTATACCCTACAAGTGGTGCTCCTCCTCTGGCCAAGATCTGAGGTGGTACCTTGTATGGTCAGGGACCTAACTTGCAGGATGCAAAACATTTCACAGAAGCTACTTTATTTCAAATGTCCTCTTTAGCATTTCACTGGGCGATCCCTCCATCAAACATTTAAACAAAATCCCAAGACAGTCAGACTGACAAAGAACCATGTGCTACCACAGCAGGCTTTGCAAAACCCTGGCAATCATGGAGGGGAAGGATATATCACAAAAGATGGCTCTGCTTACTCACACATCATTGGCACAGACGTACTTGTTTATATTAAACTGGTCCCATCTAAACTTTGCAGGAGATTGGTCATAATATTTATAGGCTAAAAGAACAAGTATGTAGCTGAGAACAGCAAAATAGAGCAAAACAAAAGCAGAAAGGCAGAGATCATGTCATTTGCAAATTCAAAAAACAAGCTGACCCTTCAGACCACACATCTTTCCCACTTCATATAAATTAATACTGCTGCTCTGCATTGCTCTACTGGAATACGGATGTTCTCTTGAGTTTATAAACATTATGCTTTAGGCCCTGATCATAAAATACAAATGTATACGAAAGGAAATTTCCTGTGTGTCATCTGTTGCTTACAGTCTACCTTTAAAAGACCTATCCTCTTTCCTTTGCGCCAGTTTACAATCTGCACCTGTGATGCCTCCTTCACTTTGAATCTCATGGGCTGTATTTATTACATAATTGTTTTCCTTCTTTTAAACATCATAAATCATCTCTCCACAAAGATCTTTTTTGCTCTAGGTTTTACTGTACATTCCTTGCATTTTCATAAAATGATGTCATTCCAGAAGCGGAACAAAGATAAGCATGGCTCGATTTCCTTTCAGAATGTTCCCTTTTCTCCAAAGCCTACATATAGAATAAAAAAACCAGCAACAATCACCATGGGATTAAAAGGAATACAGTCTCAATTTTTATGACCTTATCATCTTCCAAATCCCTCCTTCCTTATATATATGTGCATGGACGTGTGGCGCACACACGTGATTACTAAAAAATAATTGTGAAAATACAAAATCCAAACAAGCATAAGGACGTTTTGCAATCAAAGGTAAATCAAGGACAGAACCAAATAAATCATATTCAAAACAACTTTGAAATGGCAAACATCATTTGGAAATGATGTACAAGTTCAATATGTTTCCAAGAAACAATAACTTTTACATTTCACAACATTCAAAGAGCTTTTTTTTTTTCCTACATTTTAAAATGCAAGGACAAAAATTAAAAGCCATCTTCCATTTCTTCACACAGACCAGGCATTCTAATAACCCTGAACTTTTATTTTTTGGTTTGCACTTCTCAAAAGAAAACTTTAATAATGCTATAAAACTCTCTTCCAGGACACAAAATCATCCATTTTCTTGCTAAAAATACTATTCATTCCTCAAGTTTACAACACTATAGAGAAAATATAACTTCCTATGGTTTTATTAAGATCAGCTATATATTTTATCCAGGCTCCAGAGTAGCTTTTAACTAATTACGGATCTCTTGCTTATTTTGTTTTAATACTAAATGCAACTAAAAAGGTTACATTCAATGTTACATCATAGGCTCAAGTAAGCAGCATAGTGCTGTAACATGTCTGTAAAATATCAGCCTAAAAAATTACCTGAACAGCTCTGTTGTTCTTACAGAGTAAATATCAGCACTGTTCAGGCAGAACAGTATTTATTTTATTGACAGGTTTTAGTGTTCTCTCTTATCCACCAATACACTCCATTTGCAGTTTTCATCACAGAGGAGCTGCTTATTAAAGACACTAGCAGGTTGTTAATTTGAAAACTACTATGCTAATAAGAAGCGATCATGTTAGGAAGGCCTATTTGATATTTTTATTTTTATTTTTTTATCCCAAGGGACAACACTTGGATGACATTTCTGAAGTCCCAGTCCTACTTCTGCTATTTACTGAAAAGATTCAGAGAAAACCGTATGCTCTTTCTGTTTCATGTAGGAGAAATCTGTCCAATAATAAACATTAGCTATATTGCTTCCATAAATAACAGCAGCTGTCTGACAGAAAGCTATGCTTAGTGTTAGAGACCATTCCATACATAACCAGTTACTCTCTAGACAACCTAGAAAAAAAATTAACTTTTGCTGTATTTACATATTTTCTTTCTACACATGTTGCTGTAAGTATGGTGTCATTGCATCAGTATATTATAAAGTCCAGAGGGAGGAAAGAAACAAATTGTAATATAACTTGCATTGCTCCAGGAGAGCACCTGTTTTCCTTATTCTCTGAGCCCTTGGGCATTTCTGACCTTGGACTCGCTAATAAATTTACATTAGGATGACCTATAAGGGATTAGTTCTATTTACATTTCACAAAATGTCTAACAAAAAGAGCAAGGCTTACAGTATTGTGGCCCTGTTGCAAAGAAACTGGTACAATATAGGCCATTTAGGTGGTGGTTTTTTTAATGCACCATGCATCTTCTTGGACATCAATTCAGGAACCAACTTTGCAAATAGTTGTACCCAAAAATAAAGTTCAACCCGTATGAAATTGCACCGATTCTGACCAAAGCCAAATGCTCCTAGATATGGTATAAACGTATAGTAAACAAAAAGATATAATTTTACACACACACACACACACTTAAAAAAAGCCTCTTATCCAAAAAGCTTACGAAGCAAGAATAACATTTTAAAACCAGTGGGTAAATAAGAAGAGACAAGCTAAAAGTAGTGGGGGAGACAAAGGCAGAGATATCAACACCATACACACATTTCTGTGCAGATGAGCTGTGAACACATCTCAGCTTGCCTCCTCCATCCCTGTTATAACTGGCAGCAATTATGTGTAGGATGGGGACCCAGAATTAGTAATGTTTTGGAAACAGCAATAGAGCTGACTATAATTTATGTTAATGTATACAAATAAAACAATATAACTATCCCAAACAAGTTTTTCTTTATTTGGCTGACACTACACGCACTTATACAGAGAAGGCATATTATGATAAAGTAGGGAACTACTAAGATTGCCTGTAGCTTCTTCTGGAGAAGAAACTCTCCAAAATAAAATGAAGAAAACACTGAAAAGGAGATCCCATTTAAGCAAATGAAGCGATAAAGCTGTATAAGAATGACATGTACCTGTGGAATGGAGACCAGATGGAGTCAAATGATGCTGCTCAGTTCCGAAGCACCTTGGATTTGATTTGGTCAGTTTCATCTCCAGATTTTGACATCACTCACTCTGGCTGAAGAATGAGCAGCAGAAACTGATGAGCTCCTGACAGGAAAGCAAAATTTTCTCTTAAAAGTAATTCTGCATGAAAATGTCCTTCTAATTAATAATGGCTGAGGAAAAAGAAATGCATAAAGTCATGATATTTTATTTCTCATCTTCTACTGAGGCATCAGTAATCCATTCAGGAAGAGATCTACCATGTTACAAATCTACAAACTATATTTGCTTCAAAACTAAACCAGTTAGATTATTAACTAGAGAAAGTGCAAATATGTCGTTCGACCAATCAGGGTTCTGTCTTTCTGTCCAAGCCCTCCCTGACGGACTGAAAACACAATTAAGGATTAGTATGCTACAGTAGGATTCCAGCTGCTCCTCCTTTCAGACATCTTCCCTTGCTGCAGCATCAAAGGTTCAACTTTGCGCTAGAATGACTACTCTAGTGTATGTTGTGATACCATCAAGGCCCAGTTTGTGTCAGTGTCATACAAGAAAGACCAATATGGCCTGATATAAGTAGGGCTAATTTGATGCAACAACCTCTTCCCTGGAGTCTCTTTTCCACTTTTAAATTGGGTGCATACAAACACACATATCAAGCACACTCATTGTGACATGCTGTTTCAAAAACTCAACATGAAATGACCCATCAGGAATCAAAAGGATGAATCTCTCCTAAGGACTAACTTGGCTGCTCCATTCCCACCCTCCAAAGCACATAAACCAAGGTGATAAGGCTATGAAGTTCTTAGAACTCTATTGTTAGGTTTAGATAATACAGTAGAAAATGTTCATGAGGTGATGAAAGGAGGGCTATGCAATTGCTCATATGTTTATTTCCCCATGAATGCCACATGCAATGAACTGTGTGCTATCTTTGTTGAAAAATCTCCAGGATCTGCAAACTCTTGAACTGGGTTTCTGTTTCTTCTGTCCCCTTGATCATTTATAAAATAATGGAGCACAGTGATACTTTATTGTGTGCTCTTACAAGCACAATCTTGTTTGTTAGCACTTAGTGGGAGCATAGGATGGCTTTGTGTACAGCTATCTGTTCCAGCAGGTTTATATTTGAAGGTGACAGAAACAAATTGGATCAGCCTGTTCCACGCTATCAAGGGGGGAGTATTTCAGACAGAGATGTACTGTGGCAAGGCACATTTGTATTCATTTGTGCTCCAGCATGATAGCTTTTCAGAGACTCCCGCGCACTCATCCTCACTCTAGGTTGTTACTAAGGGAACTAGTTGTTTTTCCTGTAATGTAGTGACTGTAGTTTAAGTTATAATCCATGTTAGAGAAATGAGCTGGCTTCATGTACAAATGACCATGAGAGAGAAAATTATCACTGATGCCATAATAGCCAGGAGCAGATGAGCTGAGGACTTGCATCATAAAACACCTAACTAGGGAACTAATGCCCAAGTAATGCAGTTCCAGAGGTGCAACAAATACCCACCAAGCACACACCCTAAAAAGTCAGTGTTACAAGTTCACTAGATAGGACTGGAAGGAGCCTCTAGCCACTGAGTCTAGTTTTACCCAAGGATGCCCTTGTTATCCCCACTTCAAACCCTCAAACGTGACTACCAGGGTATAGTGCCTTTGGTTAATGATATACAAAAACCTAGAACTCTTGGTTCCAAAATGATATCTTTTATTAGACTAACTGGAAAATGGCAAGAAAACTGTCCTTTTCTGCAAGCTTTCGGGATCTAAGTCCCTTCGTCAGGCTCTGGGCAAAGTGTAGATGGTACAAGATGGTAAAAAATCCCCATAGGTAGGAAATAAACTTCATTTTTGCACAGAGGAAGCTGAAGATGGAAATCTGGTTAATGACTGCCTTCAAATGCAGGGGACCCAACCCCTTCTCCTGCTTCAAGTCTTAGGCGGTTCTATGGCAATGCCTCATAGCATACACGAGAAGAGGAGCAAGCCCCCAAACAAAAATTCCCATGAGCCACTGAAGTGGCATTTCTGAATCAAAATTTTGTTTTCTGATTTTACACCCAAAAATACCCATTTTCTACACAAAAAAATTGATAAAAAATGAAGTGTTGTCATCTTCGTCAACATTTTCCATGGAAAATACATTTTCTCACCAGTTCTAGGGTTAATCAAGATTCATTGAAGTATGCTCCAGAAAGATTACACTCTCACAGCAACAGGAATATTTGAAAGGGGGTGCAGAATCATACATCTCTCTCAAACATAAAGGGGAGGCAGGACTCTGGTGCAGTAGGGGCAACCAGCAGATGTCCTTGAATGGTGGTATTGAGAGAAGTTTTGGAACCATACAGAGGTGAATGAGAATGGTGCACAGCCAGAGGAACCACTGCTACATGGATTCTCTGATTCCTCGCGTATGCAGAAGGTGTACCTGGGATGTGGAGATAGTCTAGCAATTAAGAGGAAATTCTGTTAGACAGCTTCAGAGTTCTTCTCTGGCTTTTAAAAACCCTTCCTTACCTTTCCCCCTCAGATCTACCAAGATATAATACTAAGATTAAGGAGTAGGGCCAAGATTTGGCCGTTGTTCAGTCTGCCATTTTTGTAACTTTGCTGCACTGCCATAAAGCATTTGAAAGTAAAAACACAAGCACAGCAGAGCTCCTAACTAGTTCATGGCCGAGGAGCCAATTGATTTCTTTTAAGTGAGAATAACTCAAAGCTGGTCACGTGTCTGAGCAACTGCAGTGGAAATATGTCTTTGAGTGTTTCCTCTGATCACTCATGGAGTGCAAGTACATTCACATCTCTCAGTGACAACCCTGAAGAAGCTGCACTGAAAAGCCTCATTCCCATAAGCAAATCTGTGGAACTTTCTGTGAGACTGACATACAGGAAGATAAACATATGCATCATGTAAATTAATCCTTGCTACTCTGCGTCATAGCTGCAAAACATGGAATCATACAGGGAATATTTTACTATGGTTTAACTTGTATCTGCTCAGAATGAATTCGTGATTTCTCTGAGCAAATGTCTGGAATTGGAGAACCACAGAGAAAAGTGGCAAAGAAAGACTAAGAGTCAAACACTCAGTAGTGTCCTCTTATTGTGGCTGCCTAGCCTGATTTTCTAAGGGACTGAGAACCTACAATTCCAGTGAATGATGTGTTCTGGTGCACAGCAACAGAGATTTCTACACACACTACCCTGGGTGGTTGATTGCAAACACTTAGAAACTACTTTGCAACAAGATGATCCACAGTGTATATCTGGATAAATATTTGGGTAAACAACTTATCCCAGGTTTATTAAAAAAAAAAAGTCTACCAGAGGGTGAGTGGGGAGCCATTTTCAGTAACCTGCCAGAGACAATTCCTGTAACTCTTTTCTGTTAAAGGTATAAACCCTCCTGCTGTAGAGATCAAGGTGAATCAAGAAATAGATTTTTTAACTTAAAATTACATACCTTTGGGATAATCGATAACTCCTAATGTTTCTGAAAGGATCAAATATAGAGCTGAACATGAACCACAACATTCAGATCCAGAGTAGTGTTTTTCCAAAACACTGAAGGTATTTAAGAAGGGTACATAAAAGAAAGATGTCCAAAGAGAGAAATGAGCAGACCTGACCAGAAGCCACAGGCAAGGTACTTAAGATACCTGATGAGGCGTGGCAAGGTTTTGAGGAAGATCTGGAGCGGTATCTAATGAGGGATCTCCACAAAGAACCCTTTTGTTGACTGCATCAAGAACAATGAACAGACTGCATTTATACCAGTGGGTGTGGGCAGGCAACAAACATGAAGCTTGACTTCATTTCTACTTTCGTACTACTGCCTTCAAGGATCAAATTACCTTAAAAGACAAAGAGCTCACTAGTGTCATATTAAGGATCTAAGAACCAGAATTTCACACGTTATTCCATAGAAAAGAATGCCTTTTACATGTACATTTACTATTGCTCTAACATTTCAGGAAGTAAGGGAGTTTCTATTTAGATGGGGCTTTACATAATTATTTTCTTTCAGGTACATCTTAGACATGCTGTTAGTGGAGTGTTACATGCTGATGCATTTGGAGACCGCTTGCTGCCAAAGGATGCCAGGAAGTCTGTCTTGGAACTTCATGATAATTGTATCTGCAATTTTGTAAAGCAGAAACATAAGTTTAAAGCTGGTAGGAATCCTTTGGATCTAGAAATCAAAGAATCAAAGAGAAGTAGAGTTGGAAGGGACCTCCAGAGGTCATCTAGTCCAACCCCCTAACTGAGGCAGACTTATCCCTATCCAAACCATCCTATGCAAGCCATAATCTAAACTCTACATAAGACTACCATCAACCCTGACACAACACATAACACCCTAACCTGCCACAGATAAAGCAGGGGAACCATGGCAGCCAATGTTCTGCTTCTAAAGAACGTTGTTAATACATGCTCAAGAGATCCCACGTAGAGGGCCACACCCCCCACTACAGAGGAAGACAAGACATAATTTATACCAATCTGACCATGGACTAAAATTCCTTCCTGACCCAAATATGGTAATCAGTCTGACCCCAAGCATAGGCAAAGCCCTCTAGCCAGGACCCTCCATCTTTGGTCTCAACAGGAACATTGGCACACCTCAGTCAAAGCCCCCAGCCTTGACTGTAGCCAATACCTCTGAGGGAGGTTTAAAAACACCCTGACACGCAGCAGAAAAGGGGTCGTGGACAACCAGCAAAGCCCAGAAGCAAGAGAAACACCCATAGGAGAACATAGGCATATCTATACCAGCTGTGTCCAGATGAGCATGGCTGTGCAATATGTGGCTCCGCAGACCTACCTGCAGTGCCACAGGCCACAGATGCAGGCATTCACACACTGCTACTTTGCAGTGTGCGGGGGGGTTCTTGACCCTGGGAGATCCCGGGGTCAAAATAAACCATACCAAAAAAAAAAAGCAGGGTGGCAGTGCACACACTGCAGCAGTGCGCACCACCCAAAACCAGAGCCTGGCTGGCCAGAGCCAAGCTCCAGCTGCCAGTCAGGCCCCCTGCTGCAGAAGCACCGCAGCTGCATGTCCAGCTCCCCAAGGCCCCCAGGACCCCAGGTAAGGCTGCTGGAGCCAGCACAGTAGCTGGCCCCAGCCTCCCCTACCCCACCCCGGGTAATCTGCCATGCACCAGAGGATGCACCACAGGCATTCTCCAGGGACGAACAGCAGTGGTACAAGGTAAACCACTGCTATTTGTCCCTAAGGAAACATGTGTTCCTGCTTGTGAGGACACGGCCATCTAGAGAATTCTTGAGTAGTGGCTGTCCAACCTCTTCTTGAACGCTTCTAGTGATGGAAATTATACAACTTCCCCAGACAGTCTATTCTACTACCCTCACTCTTCTAACAGTGAAGAAGTTTTTTCTGGATATCCAATCTAAACTTACTTTGCTGTAACTTCAAACCACTGGTCCGTGTCCTCCTCCTTTGCAGGAAGAGAG
>NW_005841967.1:989767-1023064 GCF_000455745.1 Alligator sinensis | reverse complement strand
AGTATTTGAAGACTGCTGTTATGTCCCCTCTAAGTGGCTTTTCCAGAAGCCGAACAGACCTAGCTCAGTTTTCCAAACAAACACATTGAACAGCACTAGGCCCAGGGATCCCTGTGGGACTCCATTCAAAACCTCCTACCTTTCTGACATGGATCCATTAATAATTACCCTTTGCTTGCAACTGTTGAGCTGGTTAGCTATCTACTTGTCCAGCCCACATTTTTCCAATGTATGAGAAGGTTGAGCAAGACCTTGTCAAAAGCTTTGCTGAAGCCTAGATACACTACAGTATATCCACAGCATTTTGTTCATCCACTTAAGTAGTTACTTTGACAAAGAAGGAGATCAGGTTTGTTTTGGGTTTTTTTTGACAATTTGTTTTTCATAAATCCATGCTGGCTGCTTGTGATCAGATGCTTGCAAATGGCCTTCTTTAGGATATGCTCCTGCAACTTCCCAAGTGATGAGGTGAGACTAACTGGTCTGTTCCTTCAGTCCTCCTTTTTGCCTTTTTTAAGGAAGGGCACTATTTTGGCCCTTTGCCAGTCCTCTGGTACCTGGCCCATCTCCCATGACTTCCTGAAGATCATTGCAAAGAGTTCTGAGATCTCCTCTGCCAGATCCTTCAGTATACTGGGATGAAGTCCAGCGTTGTTGACTTGAATTCATTCTAACCCATCAAAAGCTCTCTGATTGTCTCTTCTGTTATCTCCTCCCTCAGGTTGCCCCCTTCCTTATCCAGATAATCCTTATTATACATCTGGCTGCATCTTAATTTTTTTGGTGAAGACTGAGGCAAAGTAGCTGTTGAGTAGCTGTCTTCTTTGCATCTTGGCTCTGGCTAGTTAACAGTGCCTCCAGTTTCCTTGGTCCTTCTTTTCTGGCCAACATACTTATAGAACACTAGCCAATTGCCCGTTGTGGGAAGGGGAGGGGGAGCTGGCAGGGACAGAGCACCATGACCCATCACTGCACACCGCCACCACCTCTCAGGAGCAGGGGGAAGGGGAGAGGGAGGAGCTTGCCCGCCACCCCATCTGTTCCGCTCGGCCAGCACCACATGCCATGCCCCCGCACACCGTCCCCTCCATCATGGCAGTGCTCCGCCACACCGCCACCACTGCTTCCTGTCTGGAACACTCCTGGACCACTCCGATTGGTTGTTTCAGTCAGCACTGTGATTGGCTGCCGAAACAACCAATCAGTGTGTGAATAAAGCATTACGGACGGACGGACGGACAGACAAAGGCTTTCGTTACATTAGAATTTTCTTGTCTTAACATCCTCTTCCAGGTGCAGCTCATTCTTTATCTTTGCCTTCCTGATTTTGTCCCAGCAGGTTCTTGCTACTTCCTGGTACACTTCTTTGGACCCGTTCATTCTTCCATTGTCTGTATGCTTTCCTTTTGCATTTGAGGCATTTTAGAAGCTCCTTGTGCAGTCCCAATGGTCTCCTGCCATTCTTTTAATGCTTCCATCATGTCAAGACAATTTCTTCTTGGGCTTCCAATACTGTGCCCTTTAGAAGCTCCCAGCCCCCTTGGCTACCTTTATCATTCAGTCCATCTTCCTATGGCATGTAGCTATGAAATTAGATAAAAAGTGAAAGTATTTTCTAGATTAATATCATGACTAAAAAATAAAAATACACTTTTTTCATCAAATAGGATAATTTCAACCACTGCAGCAGCAAACTACAAATCTTTAGGAACCAATATCTATGCTAGAGCACTTCTGCATGCATTATAGCTTATTTAATTAAATGCAATTGCTTTTAACTGGCTGTTAATGATTAGGGTATGTGGATTTTTTAGCTGTATTTAATCAGGTAGCCAAGTGGAGGTAGTGTTCAGCCTGCCATTGAGGACAAGGGTATGATCAAACACTGTCCAAGTGTGTTGAAGACAAGTCCTACATGACTTAAATCAGTGGTTCTCAAACCTTTTTTGACTCAAGGCACACTGCATTGGACTTGATCCACCCCTCTGTAATTTTTGTGAATTGTGTGGCACCAAATTTCAAAAAAATAGATACACAGATAGATAGACAAATAATTTTTTTAATTAATCCTCATACAGGGGCCCAGTAGTGTGGATGGGGGATTGGCCAGGCAGAGGCCAACCGGAGCCTGCATTTCTCTGCTTATGTCCTCAAATGTCACAGCACCCTTCAAAGGATCCGATGAAAAAAGGAGGACCACAGCCCACTGGTTGAGAATCACTGGCCTAAAGGAAAAAAGGGTGGAGTGCTTTGATAGTAGATAGTCAATGACTCTGCAAATCTTTAATTTGCTACCCTGAAGCAGTACAGACAACAAAGCAGAATAAAACAGCTATTTTGTAACTCTGAAAAAGAGTACTATTGGCTATTATTCCATCTCCACTCCATTCCTATCCCTCACAGGCTGCAGCAACACACACTTACCTTGTTCCTGTTCTGGTCCCTTGACACCTCTTGGTTTGAAGTAATCATACTCCAATCAGAGTCTATACTATAGTTATCCCTTATCCTCTGATAAGGAAATAAGGGAATAAAAGAAACCTATGGTATTTGAAGGTCTGCCTTGCGCATCAGTATTTAAGCAACTCACATCCCTTGAGAAGAGTTAGGATGGTAAGCTAACAGGCCAATTCAATTTGGGATCAATTTCCCATTCCCACTGTGAGCATATCATTTAGGCCGGTGATGCTCAACCTCTCTGGCTCTGCAAGCCAGATAAGTGGCAAGGGACTAGTCCATGGGTCAGATCCCATATGTGGGGTCAGTGCATGGCATCAGTCCACAGGTGCAATACAGTGTGCCAACCCAATCCCATACACCAATACAATATGGCACATGGAACCAAATCATCTGGCCTAGGGGTTTCCCCATGGGTCTAGGAATTCAGCGGCAAGGGCACAGTGACCAGATAAACTGCCATAGCTCTGGGAGCAATTAATATTACTACTGCTTCCCCGCCACCAAATTTTTAGACCTGTGGGGAAACCCATGGGCTGGATGACATGACTCAGTGGGCTGAATCCAGTCTATGGGCCAGAGGTTGAGCACCACTGCTTCAGGCCACTGGGGCCAACCTTTTCAGCAGGTATTCCACAAGGTAAGCTCTGCATCATCCCTGAGTGCTATTCTGATACCCTTTCCCTGCCCAAACTCTTGCTCTGCTTTCTGCTCCCTGCCTTATGCTTCCTTGCCTGATTTTTCTGCTCTCTGCCCTATCTGTCACTACTTCCTTCCTGATCTGCCACGTACCACACAGAGAGGCTGCCCATACCACTTGTGGGAGGCATACCACAGGTTGGCCACCCCTGCCTTAGGGCAAGATCCTTAAATGAGAGTTAAGTGCCTGAATACCTTCTAAGTACCTGAAAGTCTTTTGTTGATCTGCTCCTTAGATTCCTTCTACCAGGGCTCCCCATCTACAAAATGAGGATCTCCCTTTCCTTCCTGTTGGGGTGTTGTAAGAATACATTATACTGGCTCTGATGCCAGCGTGATGAAGTCCAGATAATTACAGTAGATGTTAAATCAAAGTACAGTACACATGTATAACTTGTTGGCATTTCTGGGTCATTTCCTTTTTCTTCATAATAGATGCTGAATATTCAAAGTACCCAAGTTTCTATAAGGTACTTTATAAGCAAGCATGGGAACCCCATGCATATGGTGTCTTATGACCTGTTGCTGCATGATTACAAACATGCCTTTGACATTAGAACCATCAGCTAATTGTTGAGTTGTATGCAATGGATTGTGTTCCTGCACATGTAACTGTACAGTCTCTTGCAGAGTTTGACCATTTAACATATTCTGCCACACTGTGTGTCCATTGGGCCCACAAAACAACTGCTCCTTTTTTCACATGGTTAAAGTCTCTAATATAATCTGATTCCTACACAAAGTGTACCTTATTTACACTGTCAGCATTCTTTGCTCTTAAATAGCGCCTGTGTTGTGGAATCTCTGGGGTGTCCCTATGAAACCTGCTGCTCATGGCAAAAACACCTGCGGCTGCATCACTTCGTAGATTTGTCCCATATGGTAGTGCATTTCTGGCTAATTATCCCACCATCAGGTCTTTCAAAGGTTTGGTCATTGTCCTATCTATCAACTTTAGCTGACTGTATGAAGCTTTGGATCACTATTATCTCTTTCCCACAGAGATAGGGAAGGCCTATTCAGGACTTCAGAATGAGAGAATGCAGAGTGGAAACAGCTCATAGCAGGCCATGCGTCAGATAAAAGGCATTTGCAGGCAATTCCAGTTCTTATTTACTAGCATTGTGCACCTTTTTAGACCATATCACATCTTTACCTACTGGCTCATGGAAATGGAGCTGATTCCAGAGAAGTGCCACTTTCATCTCTTCCATACAGAAATTCTCCTACCTTTTACGCTAGATTTTGAAACTGACATATCCTTTGGGGATGTAGCAAGATGCTCCTTCATCAGACTCAGCGTGACTAGGGCTTCAACTGTATGACAGCTGAGGTCTCACATTATTGTTCTAGAATAGGTCTGTAATTCTAGCTGGCTCACACCCCACCTGACCGCCTACACTTTCAAGAAATGACATCAACACTACAAGTGGCAAAGTATCAGGCAGTTCTACAGATCTCTGGGCATGTCCTTGTGCACAGCGTGTTCCTGGCGTGACTCTACCTACACTTTCTGACACCAGTAATTGATGATTTAAAAAATAAGTCTCCCCATTTTGCCCCTGAAAATGGAGTTCATGCTTCCTTGTCCTCATGTAACTTCAGCCACCCACAGGAAAAGATAACCCAGAGATCCAGGCCTTGCAAGAGCATGTGCAGGCAGTGTCTCTTAAACAGACAGGGCCTGCCAGTGAGTTCATTTTAAACAGTAAACAAACATCAAAATGTTCCCTTCTAGTCAGAGTAATCTTGTCCTGAAGTGATTTAATTTCCCTGCTAAATTGTATGGTTTGTATATGAAGACCACATGACTGGGACTGCGAGGAAGAAGTCTCTCTCTGAAAGCTTACATTTGCCCTTTATCACACTGTTTTGCTTAGTATTCTATAAATAGATTGTGTGCCGTGTTTTTCCTTTTGGCCTCATACTATAAACTGGTTTCTGATTGGCTTTTGGGAGTCTGAAGAAAATCTCTAGAGAATGCTGTAAGCGTATTTGTTAGAGGTTTACAAGTGGATTAATTTCATAACTGGGCTCAGTTGACACATTTTAAAATATTAATTAGAGCTGTTTGCAATAGATTTGTCTCTGCATTAGAAATCAGGAATCTAAATAGCTTGGTTTGTGTAGTCTGAGTTTAGTTACAGTTAGGCTGGGATCCATTTTTAGCAACAAACTGTTTCTCCGAGATAGTTTTGGCTGCTTATTAATACTGGAAGTGTCTCTACAAAAAATGCATTATAAGACTCCCATTTAATTATAACTAAACCTATCTATTAAAATATACACGAAGTTCACAAACAAAAAGGCAGAGAGAGATTTTATTACTGATCTTGTCATTTCTTGGAGATAAAAGCTATAACTGCATCACAAATAAACTGTTATTCCTCCGTAAGTGTTTTAGTTACCACCACTACGCAACAACATATTAGAGAAACAGGAAGACCTGTTAATTTGATCCATGAACTTAGGGACTAAACAACAGAAGCAGGAAGGAAAAAAGAACTTGCCTAAATTAAGTTCCAGTAAAGCACTGGTTCTAAGGCATGTAAAAAGGTCTCTTTTAGCACCATCTGCCTATCTCCTCCATACCTAAGCAGTGGCTCCTTTAGGTGAGGCAGGTTAAAGTGTTGACACCAAACTGTCTCATCCACCAAGTGATCTCTCTAATAGGAATTTAATACACTTTGCCTCTCCCTTCATCTTTTGTGCAAGTCTGTTACTGTAATATAGCTGTCTAGGCTTTCTGGCTAGGGACAGATATTCAAAAAGCCTGAGCCTGAATTGATTCAATCTTTGCAGGTTTGTCTAACCTGGCTAGGCTGAATCAGTTTGTAACCATGTAGACATCCCCTCTGCACTGAAGAAATGCAAGCACATGCCTGCTGTGGTGCAGGCTGGAAGCCAGCGGGCACTAGAGCAGTCCTCCCTACCCTTCCACAGAGCTGAGCTGGGGCGGGAAGGGGTGGCCACCCCCTCACTGTTGATAACAGAGCATTATCACCCCATTAGCAAAATAACAGCCTCTCTCATAAGTTCAAGCTCTTCTTAAACAACTTTTTCCAAGGAAGGAATGGAGTGACATTACCAGCTGACCTGTTCATTAGCTCCGAAAACCCCTAAGCCGACACTGTCCTGTCTGTCCTGCAGTGGCGGATTTACAATTAGGGGGCCCTGTGCTCAGCTTCATGTTCAGGCAGTGGCTTACTGCTGGCTCCCAGCACCCGGGGGCCAATGCCTACACTTGCACACCCCCCACCCCCCCGCCAGCATGATCCACACAGAGTGCAGGGCCCCACCTCCCGCCACATTCACGGGGAAATTAGTGCGACACACTGGCCATGGGGGAGAGGTGGTGGCTGGAATTACTGGCCGGAACAGCTGAACAAGCCCACAACCTGCTGGGTGGGAGGGAGGGCCACAAACAAAATGCAAAAGGCACCCTGGCCTCTCCAGCCAAGGGCTGGGCCCCTCCCTCAGGCAGCAGCAGCAGCAGGGCCCCCTGTCATTGGGGACCCCGTGCCACTGCATGGTTTGTTTCATGGTAAATCTACCACTGCTGTCCTGTCTCCCACAGCACAGACCACAGCCAGCATGTGGGATGCTAGCTAAAGGTGAGAGGTGTCTGTCTAAGGCAGAGGGGAGGGGGAATCCCTGCCTGAGCAGGGAGTGGTGAGGGGGACGTGGGAAAGCAGGAGGAAGCAAGGCAGATGCCGCTGTACCTGCAGTCTCTGCCAGAGCGCCAGCCAGGGAACAGAGAGCAGAGCCCCACCCAGAGTTGCAAAGCAACTGAGATACTGGAAGATTCTGATTTAACTTAAACCAGGAAGGGGTCTGGGGCAGACATTGCATAAACCAGTTTGACTCAAATCAGTTGAGTCAGATACTACATTCAACCAACTTTATCTGAAACCAGTTTCAACCATTTTCAAACTGGTTTATATACACTGAACATCTGTTCTGTTACAGGTTTAAACCCGTTTCTGATCACTTAAACTGGTTTATGTGTAATGTCTGTCCCGAGCCTCTGAGTCCTTATAAACTTTTCCCTTCAATTGCTATCCAGTGTAAAGTGCCGAGCTGTTTTTTTTCTGTATCTCTCTAAGTAGTTCTGTGTAACTTGCATGAGAAGCTACAGTTGCCCCTTTTAATTCTGGGGACCTCAGTTGTGGTGCTGCTCTCCTGAAGTTGTGAAGAAGTCTGCAGCAGCAGCAGCAGAGCTTTACTTCTACTCAGCTCATAAAGTTGAGAAAGAAGCAACACCTGTGAAATTCCTCCACTGAACCTTATAAAGCAACTACACCTCTACATGCCAACCTCTATGGAACTCAATTCTGTAAGTTATATATAGAGAAATACCCAAATCATGACTGCGCAGATTTCATGGAAATCGGGCAATCTCCACAAAATCTGCTGGAGAGGAAAACAAACTTGTTGAAAATAAAATGCTGGCTCCCCAGTGGGAGCCAGCAGTCCTCATGGCCACTGCAGCCTGCCGAGCGGAAGAGGAGAGGGGGCCTGTTAGCATGAAGGGCTGCAGCCAAAATGACTGTTGCCCCCCGCCCTTGACCACTGATTGGCTGTTGTGGGGCCCCAGCCTTCTCTACCAATCAGCAGAAAAGGGTAGGGCTGCATGATAGAAAGTCCTCTCAGCTGATAAGTGGCAAGCGGCAGGGCCACATGATGATGGACAGCTCTCTCCACCAATCAGCGGTGGGAGCAAGGCCACTGGGGCCCTTGGCCCCCAGAAGCACAGGAGGGGCACCATGATAAGCCCTTGAAAATGGTGACCAGCCTCACGATCTGCCTGCAAAATCAGCTGGCCCTCTTCTCGAGTTGGGCCGACCCCTAGTTATATACCGTCTTGGCTGGACACTTCCCATCTCTCAAAAGAGCTAACTTTTCAAATGTTAAAAGCCAGAGTTTTTATGTGCACTGGATACAACTTTTTCTTTCTATTGTTTAGCTACTGTGGCATAAACAGAAACATTAAAATTACATACAATTGTATAAATTGTAAATTGTGTAAATTTTTTTTAGAATAACTTGTATTGGATTCTGTTTCAATGTACATCTATCCAAAGTTTCATTAAAGTCTTCTGATGACAAAAGTGATGGATTGCTGTTTTAAAAATAAAAGTTACATTGAACTCCTTTGAATGTCTAAAGTACTAAACTAAATTAGATATTATTTTCCAAAAAGATAAAATTTGTGACCTGAAAGCAGTGAAATTTTTGTTACATTCAACAACTATTTTCATGTTTAACAAGAAAAAGAATCTACTTTACTTGAAAATATGAATGTAGTCACACCTCTAAATTATGAAGTTGCTATAAAAAAGGCCATTAACATGTGTAAGACAACTGCTACAGGAGTTAGTAGCAACACAAAATGTATACATAATCACACACACTACTACCGATTACTCCAGTAATTTTATACACACAGATACACACTTTTTTTTTCATTTTTGTATTCCATTTCATGTAAATGTATATGCTTGCATGTGCATATATATGTGTATACGTGTTTTTCAATTTGATATGTTGTGGTAATTCAAACATATATATATATATATATAAAATAGAGAGAGAGAGAGAGAGTATATGAGACTATGTTTGAATTACAAAACCATATCAAATGGAAAAACATTATTCCTAGATATAAACGGAACAGTTTCATAGCTCATTCTCATAGAAATCACACTGATCGATTCAAAATTCTAAAGCTTCTGTTGTAATTCTAACCCTGACCCTGTGATGCGGAGAGGTTTAAAAGCTAGTTCTCTGAGCTACTGCACTTCACAAGGAAAGGTCTCCAATTGATGGATTTGAGAGTAAAATGGAAATCATAATTTTTTTTTTGAACTTCAGTACACTGGCAGTGGCAACCTCCGCTTGGGAGCTGCTTTTGCTTTGTTGATTTTGTCTCAGCAGTAATGTTATTTTAACATGGATTTGGGTGTTTAGTTTCATTATGGTGGTATCTATAGTACTGCATCACAAATGGCACTACATTCCTTGCATATTTTATAGAATGCATCAGCTCAATTTGGAACAAAAGCAGTTGTTTTGGATGCATCACTGCAGACTGTTGTCTAATCCAAAATATCTGCTTTGTAGTGCTTTTCCTACACAAAAAATGGCAGGGGTTTGTTGTTTACCAGAGCTAGAAGCAAAAAAAAACAAAAAACCCTCATCTACCTCAGACAAACATGGAAGTTACTCTGTGGGCCAAGTTCTGGCCAGTTATACCAGTTTATGTATCCCACAAGGTGCAGCATTTCAGTGCTCATTAATTAAAATCTTAGTAAATATAAAATAACAGTCTCCATGTGTCTAGAGTTTCATTCAACCAGGGGATCTGAACACATAATGAAAACATAAACCAACACATCAGCTGTATTTAGGAATGATTATACTCACTGCTGAATCTGAATATGTGAAGATACCAACCCTAGGAGCCCATGAGGTAGCTGTAAATGATAATTAGGATAAGCAAACATGTAGAGCTTGCATGTGTAAAACTGCATGGATGCTGCTCTAAAATACTCTGTCACACTATTTGACTGTCTGGGTACTCGGTCTGAACGACACCTTCACAGCCCTTGCTCTCCCATGCAGGGGAGTAATATCCACCCTGACTTACCCCTCCTACCCCTCCTTTCCTTTCTTTATTGCCCAGGTTATAATTCTGGTTATATTGCAAGGCCGCTTCCAAGATATTCCCTGCTGTAGGCAAGTGGGTAGGAGTGGAAACAGGAAAGAAGCTGAAAGGAAAATGGGAGCAGTCCTGGCACTACAATCCTATTTCCTGATTTTCACTACTCGTATGATTCCTTTTTAATTATCAGTTCATTTAAGAACTCTTGCTCCAGCCAGACAGGTCTCTTATCATATGTCCTCTCCTTTCTCTGCATTTGAATAGTTTGACTGAGAGCAGCCACACTGCAAAATAACACACACAGCACAAAGCGATTGAATTACTGCACAGAGTAATTGTGTTAACTGAGGAGTGGTGTTCATTCAAGTTGAAGCATACGTTCCTGGATAGGCAGCCAATTCCCTTTGAAAGCACCAACGCCCTTGAGTAAAGGGTATGTGTATGGATGGCACTTGAGCTACAGACAAATCTGGAGTTTCAACTTAAATGAACTCCATGATGAAGACAAGCCCTAAAGAAAAATTAAGTAGATTAAGTAGCAGTATTCCACCACGTATCTTTCCTAAACTATGCTAACACAGACCGAAACCAATAGATCGGGGTGGGCAAAATACAGCCCGGGCTGGATGTGGCCTGCCAGGACATTCTATCCAGCCCTCGGGGCCCCTAAAAAATTTAGAAAATTAATATTCATCTGCCCTGGGCTGCCTGTCTTGCAGCCCTCGATGGCTTGCCAAAACTCAGTAAGTGGCCCTCCGCCCAAAATAATTGCCCGCCCCTGCAATAGATCATGCAAGATGAACAAAAAGTTCACCAACATTTAGGAGCCTGGCTGTATTAACAAAAAGTTTAAAATAAGGAAGTTAGGTTCTCCTAAAGCTGGAGATCTCAGAGTTCCTCCCAGCATGTTCTTAAGATGGAAGATCTAATAAACAGGCTCAATCACTTGTCCTTTCCTTATATCCACTGGGTTTAGCAACAGACATTGCATTTGTCCTGGGATAAGTTGTGCCCGTGTTTGTCCCAGAACAGAAAAGTCCTGGGATTAGCATGTACACATATCACCCTTCCAATCAAGATTTAGTGAGTGGCTGAATGCACTGCTGCCTTTCTGTCTTTGATTCAATGTTGAAATCCCAGGATAACCATTCAGACGTATTTCTCAATGTCTGGGGCAAACTGTTATCACTCTTTATCCCAGAAACCTTTTTAGGTTTTGTCCCAGGACAAATGTAACCTCTGCTTGTAGCCTGAGTCCAAGGAAGCCATTTAACCTTTTTTGTTTAGAATTAACATAGCAGTTGATTCAATGAGATTTTTCAGGCAAGCAAAGACTGTCACACAGCCGGGTAATTTGTTTTGTGCAGATAACCAATCATTAATGCTCTGGCATATGTGAAGAACATTACATAAACAGTCTTGCAAATTACCAAAAGATTTAACATCTAAGTGTTTTAGAAAGCACATTTTAGCAGTTCTGTATTTCACTTAACTTCACAGTCATCAATTCTAAAAGTTGCAATGGAAAACAAAATATAATCCTTCAAACCTTAGGGGAAAGTCACAGTTTATATCTAGAAAGTATGATGCTGACAGTCTGAAAAGATGCCAAAGTTGACAGTTAACTGTCACATATTAAGAAGGCTCTTAAGACTCTTTCTTCCCATTCCCAGGCCAGACTTGAGTTTGGAAGTCACTGAATGAATTCCACAAGTACTACAGTTTGTACTTTCACAGACTACTTAAAAGCTGAAGTATCAGATTTCACAGCACTGTGAAAAGGCTGGAACAACTTCAAAGCATTTCTGAAACATCTATTACTTTATTATGGAGAGACAATAGTCTCTCCATAGCTAAGGTTGAAACAATCCTTCCATTCGAAGGCTGATTTTGACACGCACAGCCTTAACTTCACCGAAATGAAACCAATCCATCTGAAATTTCACAGGCAGGAGCTTATGCCAAGGTAGAATCTAGAAAGCTTGAAGCAAATCAGAAAAAGTGTTTGTGAGATATCAAAGTTTTTCAAGAGATTGTGTGAGTTTTGGCTTGTCATAACTCAAAAATGGCTTGGATTAGCAATTCCAAATTTGATTTAACATGTTGGTCCTGGCAAGAAGTTAGTGCCTGTGACTAGTTTTATTTAGCTATTAGAAGCAGTATCCGATTACATTAGCAACTCCAAAGAGCTTTTACCCCATCTTGGGCCTCAGTTGAATTTTAAAAGTTACAAATGGCACCAATGTCTAATGCCAGAATTTACAAAATCTGACTTCATTCAAGTTTCATAAAGTCTGCACAATTTGAATTAATACAGATGAGTAATTTGAAAAGATGTCATTTCCTCATCCCATCCTCTTTGGGCACTACACAAAGGACAATCATCTGCAATTTTCTATATTCAGCAATTGGCACCAATAATTTCTGCATGTACTACAAACAGATAGGACTCAATACATTGTACTTTTGCTTGTTTGCTTCACAAACAGAGCTCTGCTCCTATAGGCTAAAACCTCAAGACTTCCTAGTGTGAACTTTACCACCTATAAGGAAAAGGGCCAGCAAACCTAGAAATGAGGAACTGACATCAAAACTAAATGCAGGTAAACTAAGGTTGGCAAAGCTGATTGACTAAATGCTGAACTGAGAACGATCTTTAAACTGCACATCAGTGGAACATTTTAATTTACAACTGAACCTTGAGTAATAGGAGCAGAGCTTTGTTTGTGAAGCAAAAGTACAATGTATTGAGTCCTATCTGTTTGTAGTCTGTGCAGAAATTACTGGTGACAATTGCAGAATATAGAAAATTGCAGATGATTGTCCCTTGTGTAGCGCCCAAAGAGGATGGGATGAGGAAATGGCATCTTTACATGCGATAGTGCTAAATATGACAACAGATTACTTCCCATGTTCTTATGTTTCTTAGTACACTTGATGTTACATGACAAAATAAGAAACAGCAATACCCAGACCACTGAAAATAGCGTTGGTGAAAGGATACATAAAATTTGTTAGTGTGATGAAAACTACAAGGAAAACAAGCTACAGCAGTTTTTCCCAAGTGCTTCCTCAGTGTGACCCCATTTATGACCCCATTTCCTCAGCATGGCCCCTCACTCCCAACCTGCAGCCCCCCACAACCCCATGTGTACCTTACTCCCTACCCACATCCCCCTCACCCTGCCAGCGCCCCTCTGGCCAGAGCAGAGTGCAGAGCCTGGCTCGCCCCACCCGTCCCCTCCTCCATGGGAAGCACTGCCAGAGCAGAGCCCATGGTGGTGGGAGGATGCAGGCTGCCTGCTGCAGGCCTGGAGCTACCCACCCTACTGCCCTCCTCGCAGGGGCTCCACAGCCTAGTGGGCAGGACCTGGTGCAGGAGGGAGGGAGCGCTGTACCACACCACTACGTCTGCCAAGCTGAAGCACCCCCTGCTCGACCGGCAGCAACATGGGCACAACTCTGTGCTGCCACCACTGCTGTGCCTCACCTTGGGACCCACAGTTTGGGAACCACTGAAATTCAGACTTCACTGAGGATTAGAGTAAAAGAAACTGCAAAATTCATTCTGATGAAGTGAAACAGCAGGTGCATTCATAAAAGAGTCAAAACAAATCTGAGGGATCCTTGGTATAAGTCAGTGGCAAAACTCCCCTTGAGCTTATGTTGCAGCACCATTTCATCCAGGATCCAGCCCCTTGTATTAACTTCTGCCATCTCCTCTAAGAAGCTAGGAAATGGAAGAGCTGGTAGAGTCCAGCCTGCTGTCATAGTTTCATAGTTTTAGGGTCGGAAGGGACCTAATAGATCTTCTAGCCCGACCCCCCGCCAGGGCGGGAGAACAACAAAAAAACCCCCTAAAAACAAAAACGGGACTCAAATGAGTCCAGCCAGGTAGGTATCCAGCCTCTTCTTAAAGATCCCCAGGGTAGGGGCCAGCACCACCTCCCTTGGAAGTTGGTTCCAGCTCCTAGCCGCCCTAACTGTGAAGTAGTTTTTTCGGATGTCCAATCTGTACCTCCTCTCCATCAACTTGTGCCCATTACTCCTTGTTATGCCAGCGGGGGCTAGGGGAAACAGCGTCTCCCCCAAACCCTTCTGGTTCCCCCTAGTGAGTTTATAGACGGTCACCAGGTCCCCCCTCAGCCTTCTCTTGTGGAGGCTGAATAGGTTCAAGTCCCGCAGTCTCTCACTGTAGGGTCTGCCCTGTTGTCCCCGGATCATGCGGGTGGCCCTCCTCTGGACCCTCTCCATGTTGTCCACATCCCTCCTGAAATGGGGCGCACAGAACTGGACACAATACTCCAGCTGCGGCCTGACCAGCGTCGCATAGAGGGGGAGGATCACCTCCCTGGCTCTACTCGAGATGCACCTGTGGATGCACGACAAGGTCCGGTTAGCCCTGCCAACCATGACCTCGCATTGTCGGCCCATGTTCATCTTGGAGTCAATAATGACACCAAGATCCCTTTCCGCCTCCGTGCTCTCAAGTAGGGAGTTCCCCATCGTATAAGTGTGCTGCTGGTTCCTACTACCCAAGTGCAGCACCCTGCACTTGTCCGTATTGAAACACATCCTGTTCCTGTTTGCCCACCCCTGTAACCTATCCAGATCCTTCTGCAATCTCTCTCTCCCTGCTAGCGTGCTCACCTCCCCCCAAATTTTGGTGTCATCAGCGAATTTAAACAGGTTGCTTTCCACCCCAACATCAAGATCGCTGATGAAGAAATTGAACAGCGCAGGCCCCAGGACCGAGCCCTGGGGGACTCCACTACCCACCTCCCCCCAAGTCGAGTATGATCCATCCACCACCACCCTCTGAGTGCGACCCTTCAGCCAATCTGCAATCCATCTGACCGTGTAGGCATCTATGCCACAGTCGCCTAGTTTATTAATTAGGATGGGGTGAGAGACGGTGTCAAAGGCCTTGCTGAAGTCCAGAAAGACTACATCCACCGCGACACCTGCGTCCATGGCCTTTGTGACCTGATCATAAAAGGCAATCAGGTTGGTCTGACATGATCTCCCCCTAATAAATCCATGCTGATTGCCCCTGAGCATCATTTCTGATGCCGGCCCATCACAAATGTGCTCCTTGATGATCTTCTCAAAGAGTTTCCCCAGGATTGAGGTGAGACTGACGGGCCTATAGTTGCCCGGGTCCTCCCTTTTCCCTTTCTTGAAGATGGGGACCACATTAGCTACCTTCCAATCATCTGGCACCTGGCCCAAGCACCACGATCGCTCGTAGAGCCGTGCCAGGGGCCCTGCAATAACCCCAGCTAGCTCCCTCAGCACCCTGGGGTGGAGAGCATCCGGACCCGCTGACTTGAACGCGTCCAGCCCCTCCAGAAGCTCTCTAACCCGGTCCTCCCCAACCTGAGGTCTGAAGGCGATCCCCTCGCGTCCGGCTTCTATCACAGCAGGGAAGTCCCGGTCCCTGCACAAGAAAACGGAGGTGAAGAATTGGTTAAAGAGGTCCGCTTTATCCTCTGACGCAACCACCAGATTGCCCAGCATATCCTGCAGGGGCCCCACGTTACCCGGCGCCTTCTTCATCCTCCCAATATATTGTCATCCAACCCCCTGAAAATTAATGAAACTGGAAACCTATTAGCTAGCTTCAAAAGAACTTCTGGGAAATCGTGGGTAAAAAGGAGAACACCATAGAGGAGAATCATTCCTCTTAGGATCAGGTCTGCTTACAGACTGATGTGAAGATGAGCAGTTTTTGGATTCTGCGGTTACATTTTGGTACGTGTCTACAAGAATACCAAGGCTCAAAATTCAGCCTGCCAACTTACTTTTGTTCCTCTTGTAAAAGCCCCCTCTTCCTGCAGTGCTTTCCATATGTGTTTTTTCTTTCTAACACTTCAAATGATTCTTCAGTGGTCCTCAGAAAGAAAACCCTAGAACATCACAGTGCCAACAGGCAACTCAAAAATCAGCATAGATCTTACAATAATAAACCATCATGCAGGACAAAGGGGAAGTTCACTACTAAAAAAATGATTTCACTATCAAGCTGCTAATGAGTTTAAGAGCAAACTTATGATAATTACTCCTTTTAAACCATCAAGGATGGATAAACAGGGAGGAGCACACAATACTGAAATTCACCTGCAGATAATGGTGACAAAAATTCTCAATGTGCAATACTGGAAGGCTACTTTCTAGTCTGCATGAATGGGTTCTTAGCACCTGGGTCTTCTTGATAAGATTGTTTCCATGGAATGAGTCCCATTCCAGTTCAGACAGACTTCAAGGCTGAGTCAAACTTGTAACGATTATGTTAAGTTTGGCAGACTTAACCGTGGTTAGCTTGGCATGTTGGTATTTCAACACAAACCATTTCTGTAATACAAGTACATTCCAAATTCTTTCGATGAAGCACCAAATGTGTTACTGAGGGAAAAGTCGAAGCTGATGTCACTCAGACAGTCAAAATCAGGCTGCTGTTCTGCTACATATTCACAAGAGAACACAGGAGTTCCAGTGAAATATATTTAAATAAAGCACAATGAGTACTTACTTGACACTGAAGCTATGATCTGTATGGAACAGAAACAGCAAAACTTCAGACAGTCATCACTTCAATTCATGAAGTTACTGGTTCAGTCTTCACTGTATTCTACAAATAAACATTTTAAAGCATCTGTACCTGCTGAATGGGGAGGACCACTTGATCATCAGCTAGCATCATCTTCTTTACACAAAAACAGAGGCAGTACTTTTTACCATGTACCTGTAGATAAAAAAAAATCCTAAAATGAATCATCATCTCTCATTCAAACATTATGACATCTGACTTGCGTGGTTTATATAGTGATATTACCATAACAGTAAGTAATTGAACACCCAAATTTTTTCTAAGTACCTCAACAAATAGAGAAAAAATAAAAATCACAGTTTTCAACCTGAGTACCTTAAGTTACAGGTTCCTACAACCATACTTAGGCAGCTAAGTACAAATAGTCTGGCATTCAGAGGTGCTGTCCAAACCCAGGCCTCAATGAAGACAATGAGTGCTACACTGCCTGGTATCTCAGAAAAGTCAGACTACTTGTAAGCATATTAAATCAATATTTAACATACTGTATTTGCTTGCATGCAGCATGCCCAGAATAAGACATGCGCCTTGTTTCTGAAAGGCAGAACAAATTAAAAGCAATCTTTCCTTGAAAATCCTGGTAAATAGCAGTAAGTAACCAAGTAGCGGCAACTAGGGAGACCAGCATGCTCATGGTGTTGCTCTCTGTGGAACACATGCAGTGTTAAGTCTAATAGTACATCCAACCAGGTTTATCTTAAACCAGTTTCAGCCATTTTGAAAGCTGTTTAAGTGTACTGAACTTCTGTTCTGTTACAGGTCATCACATTCTGTGGAGTGCAGACGTAACTGGAAACGTTTCAAAATGCTGTTTCATTCAAGATTATTTTTGGAGTGCTTTTGGCCATTTTTGGAGCACTTCATAGAGCACTTATATCTCTCTATTTGCCATCTGAAGTGCTTCCAATGTTACGTCTGGCCAGGCCTTTGCTTATCTTATCTGTTTTGTTATACCCTTTCTTGGGGGGGGGGGGGGTGCACACACATGCACACACACATGTACAAGCACAGATGTAAATTTATATTTCTTTTAAAAGCTTCTAAGCTCCTAAAAGCACCCAAAAGCACTTTTTGAGTGGAGCAGAAAACATGATAAATAAAAATAATAGGTAATAACATTTCAGCGTATAAGCTGTAACCTTTCAAGCAAGTCAGTTTCTTTAAATAAGTAGTGTTTTATCAAAGGACTGAAGGGATTTGTCCCAAAAATGAATGAGTTAATTCTCTAATGAATTTAATTTTGTCTGCTTGTAGGTAGATTGTTGTTATAGCTTTCTTTGTAATCTTTTCCTCTATTTTAGCAATGCCACTAATCAAATTCAAGCAATGGCTTTGTGAGCACTAATTTATCAAAGCATTTGACATAACCCACTCAGAAGTTATTAGCTGGTATAGTAAATTACAGCAGCATAACTTTAGATCATGGACTCCAATCATTAGCTGAAATACACCTATGCAAGATTCTGTATTGTCAGATTGCTCAATGTTTATACTCAAGCTTTTGGGTACCTTGCTAGTCCACGTGGATCTGCCCTGGTGTTTATGAAATCTTCAAAACTTTTTAGACAAGGCACAGTTTTAATATGTGCACAGAAATTACTATATACCAACCACAGAAATGGTCACTGGGAGTAGTTCAAAATGTCTTACAAGAATGCTTTGATGATATCCAGAGCAGTACTACTGGCCAGTAGCAAAACTATAATTATGTTAGCTGGATCTAAAACAGAGGTTTGAATTGCAAGAAATCCTCTTTCAACTTAACCCCATCCAGAACTTTAACAAGACCAGCAGACTTTCAAGAAAGTTGCAATCCAATGAAAATGTAAGCATACTATTATAAACTTAAGGGCTTTTTTAGTGTAGGTCATCTCAGTTAGTTTAGGTCATGACAAAAGGAGGGTTTTCAATGCAGGTGCAGAGGAATTTGGGGCTGTTCACGGGAGAAACTGCACAGAAATGAGGAAATTAGTGAGAACATTAACAGATGTGCAATTATATCTGAAGAACATTCAATCTTGATTCATTATGGGCTTTATTGCTGGATTCACTACTGAACGCAAACAGGAATTTTTTCACTTACTACAGTGGAAGCAGGAACTGACTCCAAATACCAGCTGGCGTGCAGAAGCTCCAAGGCTATAATTTTCAAATGCATCAACATAAGTCAGAAGGTACCACCACGATCACCTGGCATAACCTCCTGTGTGATGTTACTTGGTGAGCTGCAAGGTTTGCCAACTGACATATGGCGTTATAAATTCATAAAGAACAGATCTGAAGTTTGATAAAGTAGACACCACTCCACTTTGAAAGAATCTTAATTTGGCCCCTAAGTTCACATATCAAAGTGGCCACTTTATTAGTATAAATCAAGTTTGCCTTACAAAGACAAAAGCCTTGCTTCTGAGTGGAAGATCACTCAGGATCTTGGCCTCATGCCTAATCATGTATTTTCCTTGGATAAAATGTGTAAAAATTTTTGTCTTCCCATTTATTAGCTATGCCAATAAATGCATTTTTTATCCTTGGAGTACCTCATCATAACAGGTATCCATTTTAGCGATAGTTGCTCCATTTTTGCCAGGTCGTTCAGCCAGCAGAACAGCTCCTTTTCACTTTGAATAATAATTACATCTGCCTTTCTTTCTTTAAACTGACTGTAAAATAGCAGATCAACTTCAGATTATAACTATTGCTTAAACCCCTTAGTATTTTTGGACCTGATGATATTATGCACCAATGTATTTCTGCGCCTCCACAAAACCCAATTTAAGACTCCAATCATCACATCAAAAACTGGAAGGTGACTGCATTTATGACATGAAGAGCTATATAACATGGACCTATTCTTCTTTGAAGTCAACCTCACTTAAAAAAGACTAAATGCCTTTAAAGCATATGCTTTCTGTGTTAGTGTGTTCAAAATGATCTGCTGCTCCTTCAAACATTACCCTCCATTTACATTTTTTTTTAAACTGAACCTGTCCATAGGTATTTAAAGAGTTTGGATAATTTATTACGCTGCTGTGCTTTGTTTTATTCTGTCATACATAGCCCAGACCTCCTTAGGCAGTGACAAAATTGAAGTAAGTTAATATTTTAATTAGCTAGTAATACTGTCTTTGCCTGCATCAGAAGTCTTCATATTTTTAACTCTTCTGACACTATTTTTACACAGATGTTTAATAGATATTAAAATCTATTTTACAAAGATTTCCTACAATTTTGTTTTTGACTGTTTGCCATCAAACTCTATGACACACAAAGTTATATGACTAAAGAGACATCATATAGCTGAAAAAGCTGTCATTCTTGCCCCATCCCTGTTTCCATCATACATATTACAGGTAAAATTAGGGTACTATGCCAGTGGTTTCAGATCAAGAAAAGTAAGTCTGCAACTCCAACTCTACCGTCCCTGGTATACAGGAAGAAACCAAAGGGCAGAATTATTGTAATTTCTGGTGCTCATTTTAGACTTGAGACAATCTACATGAGATGCTAACTGTGCAGTAAGTAGCCTAATCATCAGGGATTCTGGGTTTCCCTGACAAAAAACTTCAAAATCTCTGACAAAAACCCGAAAATCTGTGATTAAAATGAAAGGCCCCCCCACAGCCCACCCAGCACTGCTGGTGCCCGTCACCCCTCATTTTCAGCTCCTGCTCCCCCAGCCCTGCCAGAGGGGTCTCCCAGCTGCTAGGGCTCTGGAGCCAGAGACCCAAATCTGCAGGTTGGCAGCCCCCTACCCCTGGTAGGAGCAGCGTGGAGACAAGCTCCCCCACTGCTGCCTGCCTGCTGGTCTTGTTTCCAAAGGACCTGATATTATAAAATCATGAATATTATCTGCTTTCGTTACAGTCAATTAAAGTTTTAAGGTGCTCCATAGTACATGGAATGGGATCCAACCATCCAAAACAAAACATGGGAAAATAGTTCTAGGAAGGGAGGCTGTGCAGAGATTAATAAGAATTCTAGTACAATAAGGTCCCCTGAAAAGAGTGAGTTTTTAAGATGAGACAACATGCTAGTTCAAAATCAGTGGAACTGTCTTCTGAACGTGTACAAAGTAGACATGAGCAGTACCAATCTTATCGGAACATTTGATGCTTCTTAATTGAGGGAGTGCCCAGCTCACTAACTCTTTTAGTGATGTAACTATCCAAAAGAAAAGAACAGAACCAGAGAACCAAGCTCAGGAAAGAACTTAGTTAGTGTTTAAAGTCCATTCTTAATTCAAGACTGTCACAACCCAGTGATTTTGGTGCCTCAGCACGATGGAATTTTCCCGCCACATGAGAGCCTCTTGCACAGCAAAGGGTTTTTGTTGCAACAGAAAAACCCCGGCGCAAGAGAGTTCCCGCCATTTGAATGCAAATTTGTGTCCCGCTATTGGCCAGTTCTAAATTATTCCTACGTGGCAGCTAGTAATTGGCTTGCTAGCCATTTAAAATTTCGTGCGACTTCCGCACAAGTCGGAGAACTTTGAGCACGCTGCAGAGTGCCTCTAAAGAGATCTGACTTGCGGCTGAGCTGATCGATAGACTGATCACCTATCGATTCTTCTCCCTGTCGCCGAGCGCAATCCTCGACGTACCCTTTCGCCACCGGCTTAATTTGTGGACGGATTGACTGGCTTGAGCCTTGCCAGCTGGAACAACTCACATAGTTGTTCAAACGACCGGACCGTCTGCATCGCGGCTACAAGCAGCGTAAGTAAAGTTTTTGCAACCATTAAGCTTTGTCTGCCTCTCCATTCACCAGCCCGCCCAGCGAACGAGTAATTTCGAAAATCAACTCGAGTCGGCTCCGCCCGTCTGAGACAAAGACAATATGCCTTTAAGCAGCTGCTTAAGCTTTATGGACCAAGGTAAAGACCCTCTCAGTGGAACATGAGCAGGTACTTAACAGTCTTCATAAACTGGGATGCTTTCCTACATCAAGGCCAGAGTGAGGCTTCCACTAGCGAACGAAAAAGAAGTTCCCCAAGAAAGCCCACAGACCTGGTTCCATTGCTCAACTGAGCAACATCTGTAAAGAACCTGAAGAGGTGATGAGAAGGTAAGTACCAACAATCTGGGACTAGTCACCACAGCAAAGGACTATTGGCCTAATGCAAACGCACATTCAAAGGGGCAGAGGGAGATGAAAATAAGGCAGACTAGACGAGCTGGATAACAGGACTGCTGTTTAAGGACCAAGTGTGCATTGCTTATAGGCTGTTTTATGGTACTCATCATGGCAGTATCCAAGCTCCTCACATACTTGAATTAATCCTCATAATATTTCCCTGCCTCCCAGGGTATTATACTCATTTCAGACAGGCTACTAAGGCTGAGAAATCAAGGACTTGAGCAAGTTCACATAGGGCAGTTTATGTAAGGGCCAGGAGTAAAAGATCGCTCAAGTTCCAATATAGTGCTTTAACTTGTACAATACACTGCTTGCAGACAGCTGTAAAGGCATTGCCTCTGGGCCTGTCTCATATGCTCCTTCACACTGATACTTTACTGCAGTCATCAGCTTTGCTCACATGGACTCGAAGGCTGGGGGTATGCACTAGCAGGTCATTCTTATTTACTTGAAGACCTGCTGGCAAGTCCAACAAAGTCTTCCCTAGTACTTCTAGCAGAAGTCAGGAGGAAAGAAACTCCAACTTACCTTTTCCTGTGAAATCAGGCTATTTGGGGACAGACCATGATGCTGCATTACTGAGGCCAGCGAAGAGAAGGTGAATGCAAAAGCAGGTGGAGCTAGGCTGCACCCAGTCAGCTAGAAGGATTCATGTTTAGCACACCTTAAAAAGGAAGATCAATAGGTTCCAGTTACTGAAAATGCAATGCATCTAAGAATCCTTCATACTCCAAAACTCTGACTTGCAAAGAACTGCTAAACACCCCATGCACCACTGACTGACCAGGCATAACAAAACCTGTTGGCAATGGTACAAATTGCTAACATAATTACTACCTGGTTTAACAAATGTAAAATAAATATTAAACACTAAAACAAGAAACCAGCCAGAAACAGAGACAATACAGTACATTTAAATTGCATCTTTACTACTAGTTCCTTATTACACTTATTCTCGTATGTATTCCAAGGCTTACAATTTAAAATACAAATACAAATATGTATACAAAGACTGTGTTTAGGCATAGCCAGGACACAGGTGACACCCACGTGACCCTAAGCAACGAATCTCTTCTTAGGTGGTAGAGATAGACTACTCACAAAAGAAATGTCCATTGTGCTGTGAAAGATCGCCACCCTTCTCTGGGAAAAGCTGTGCTTCCTCCTTCCAGCCTGCAGTGGTGATCAATCCAAAGGTTGGAAGACCTCACCACTCACCTGCATAGCAAATAGTAAGCTCAAGCAAGAGATTCTTCTTTCAGCGGGCCCTTTTGACACAGACAAGAAGGCAAAGGTGTAGCAAGCCAGCTCTGCACCCAGACGACTGCAACACAGGGCAGCACCAGCTGCTACCATGCCAAATGTGATGGTGCAGCCACCTAACGCTGCAGCAGCAGCTGCTTCTGAATCCCCAAAAAAGACAGCATCAAGTCACCTCCCTGTTGTGCCACTGCAAGACGGGTTTATGGTGGTGGTGTGGCAGTATCCCCCAACTGCTTGGGCTAGGGGCCGTGAATAGAATATCCTGAGAACAGCAAGTTTCAGAGTTAACAACCAATAAAGATAAAAGGAGAAGCATTTGCCTCTTTGAGCCATTGCTTCAGGTTGTCTGTGGATTCAAGCTGATGTAAGTGTTTTACTTACGGTCAGGCCCTCTTTTTTCCGGGAGGGGGGCAGGGTGTTACATACGACAGTGGTAAGTATGGAGAGGATTATTTTGCAGCCACAAGAGCTAGAGTTGTGTAACTTATTTTGGGGAGCTTTTTCAAATGAAAGCTGAAATTCTGTCATTATCATGGAACTCCAAAAGCTAAGGCCTCAGGCACAGGTTTAGAGGTCTGGCCCACCAAGTATTTGCATATGGCCTGCGGAACTGGGGCATCAGTGGTAATTCTACAACAGGGAGGAGCAGTGCAGTAGCAGACCTTAGGCTCTAAACAGATTTTCTGCAATGCTGGCTGCTGCCCAAGCCATCCTTTCTCTCTGGTTTTGTCGCTGGTGGGAGTTGGTACCAACAGGTTTCAGCGGTGAGGAGTCAGCAGCAGCAATGGTTTCAGTAGCGGGGGCAGGGGGAGGTGCACAGAAGTGAAATAGCAGCCCTTAGAGGGCTGGGGCAGCAGCAGGTGGCTTGAGTAGCAGCAGTGGTGGCAGCCAGCTGGGCTGCAAGTGGCAGCATACCTCTGGGATATGGTTTACTGTCTGTCCCTTAATCTTACCCTGCACTGATTTCAAAATGGAAAACAAGACAGGATGCAAGGGAAATCCTTTCCCCAAATTGCCAGAGACAGACAGACAGACATCACTTCAAACTGGTAGTTGAAATTCAGCCACACATACAGCAATGTACTGTTATTCGTTTATACATATTGTGCCTTCTTACTCCACTCATACTGTTCAAAACAAGTTTGGAAACGGAATAAAACAGTTTTGTTAAGGAAAAAGAGGGACAACCACTAAGCACCCTTAAAGATAAAGATGGAAATACTTATCTCTCTGAACCACTGCTTCATGTTCTCTATGGATTCAGGCTGGTATCGCTGTTTTGGCTATGGTTGGTAAACATTGGGAAACAGAACTCCTTGATGTGGACCTCTAAATTCTATATATTTTAAGTACTATCACATTAAATCAGTCTGGGTTTTATTGATATTGCATCTAAATATCTCAGTAATTAAAGAAGGTCCTGAAAAGAATAGAAAATTGAAGCCGAACAGAATAGCTTCTAAGGAGGAACTTTCACGTATGACGCTAGCATTTCATAATAATGTACTTCATATATTCACCTTGTCAGTTTCTTTACCAACCATGCTTCAGGTATGACATTCAACCACGCAATCCCTACAATGAAGTCAAAGCAATGAATTTGTGGCCTTGGGTTATAACAATAAATTGTGATATCACAAAATCAAAAAGTTGCATTTCAAGCAGAAGTTGTGTTGTGGGGGAGAAATTTCATGTTCACAAGGCAAAAAAGGCAAAGACAACATAACAGATATTTATAGTTTTTAATATAAATGGTTGGTTCCTTAATTTTTTCTTCTTGCAAAAGCCCTTTCTTTCCAAACATGATTCATAAGTTATAAAATCAGTTCTATGTAAGTTATAAAACTAGATTTAAAAAAAATCTTTTAAAAGCATGTTATTAACAAACCAGTGGAAAAATACATTTTCTTCAAGTCAAGACTCTGAGCTGCTCCTCTTTCTTTAGTTTTGATGCAATACCTTTTATGCCTATGCAGATAACTTAGTGTCCCTTAGACGACTGATTCCATCTGTCTAATTTCCAGAGGATATAAAATGTTGTGCTGTCAGCTTCAGTGAGCCTAATATAACAGGGATGACAGGTGCTAGAACAGTCAAGGTTTTGAAATGTATCTTCACCGAGAAAGTTCTTTATGAGGTTTGTATAATATTATGGGAATTTTCTCAAGGAAGCCATGGAAAAGCCTAAAGGCGTGTTTGCTTCAGGTACCATTTTTCAAACCATGTAAGAGCAATTCAAATCAAGGTTTCAGAACAGGTCAGGTCCTCTCACATAATGCTTTTTGCAGCCAGCACCATGAAGTAAAACGTATGTGTGTGTGTGTGTGTGTGTGTGTGTGTGTGTGTGTGTGTGTGTGTGTGTGTGTGTGCGCGCGCGCGCGCGCACACATATCTACAGAAGCCAAGCTAGGTTACTTTAATCGTTCTTAAAAACAGAAAGATTGGTACTCAGAGCAACGGGGGCCAACATTTTCGGCAGGCAGGCCACAAATTAGCCTTGAACCCTCTCCAAGAGCCACTCTGATCCTCTTCCCCTGCCCAATCTGTTGTTCTGCTTTCATGTTCCTTCCCTGTGCTCCTTGCCCAATCTGCCACTTTTCTTTCTCCTGCATCCCCTCTCTGATCTGTTGCTTGCCACACAGATGCTGCCCATAGCACACATGCCACAAGTTGGCCACTAGGGGTGTGCAAAATGGGTCCTATTTGATTCAGATTCAGCCTGAATCGGGGACAGTGATTCAATTCGTTGATTCGGATCACTGTCCCCAATTCAATTCCACCGAATCCAGACCTGAAGATTCAATGCCAATTCAGAGAATCGGCAATTCGGACATAGACACATCTTTAAATGTTTTTTCTACGTACCTCAAGGTACCGGGCGCAGCTTGCGAACGCTGTGATGCTGGGGCGGATGGGGCATCCCACAGGAGACCTCCCTGCATGCTCAGTGGCAAACCTGGAAGTGGACCAGAAGTACTTCTGGTCCACTTCCGGGTCTGCAGGGGAACATGCGGGGGGGGCATGCCCTCCCAGCTTGGGAAATCGGCTGTGGGGGGCCCCCAGACCCAGGAGGCACCAGTCTCTGAGCCAGGGGCCTGCAGGGCCGCCCCCCACACACACACTCTCCCAGCAGATCCGGAAGTGGACCAAAAGTGAACTGGAAGTGCTTCTGGTCCACTTCCGGGTCTGCTCCCAAGAGTACTGGGGAGCCTCCCCACGCTCCTGTGGGACATTCCATCCAACTCAGCATCACAGCCCTTATGAGCTGCCTGCTATCTAGAGGTATGTAGAAAAAATATTTCAAAATGTGTCTATGTCTGAATCGCCAAATCTTTCCGAATTGATTCGGAGGCTTCCGATTCGACTCAAAGAGATTAAAGGGTCCTCCAATTCTATTTGGATTCAGAGTTTCAGCCACCAAATTGGGCCAAATCTCCACCACATCTAATCAGGGACCGAAGCTTCGCACCACCCTATTGGCCACCCCAGTTCTAGAGCAATGATTCCCCACCCGGGTGCTGAGTTTATTTCAAGGGTGTTGCAGGGTACCACACAATGTTAACACTGTCAGGTGTGTAAACATGATCCATAAGACAAACAGAGGGACAGCATCCAGACAAGTGTGGCTGTGAGGTATGGGGACCAGATATATCTGCCGCACCACATACCACACATTCAGTTGTTCTCCACACTGAAAGGGAGCAGCACAGAGGGGTTTTTTTTTTACTCCTGGATATCCAGGGGTCCAAAAAACCTGCAGAGAAAAAAAAGCAGATCAGTGCATGCATGGGCACCATGCACCACTCAAAAGTAGAGCCACACTGCAGTTGTCAGCCAGGCTCTGCATGGCAAAAATCACCACTACTGCAGCCCTGGGAGGCCCCCAGGTAAGGCTGGCCCCAGCCTGACATGGGGTAACTTGCTGCACACTGGAGGACACATGGCATGGGCGCTCCCCAATGACAACTAGCAGCGGCACAAAGTGCGCTGCTGCTAGTCATCTCCAGGGAACCAAATGTCCATGCACATGTGGACACGACCAGGGATTTCAAATAAAATTTCATAGTGTTAAAACCATTCTGACCTGGTGTGGTCTTTCTGAGCTCTTTGCAACAGAAGAATTGCATTATTATTTTTCTGTATTCAAAAAATGAGTGAAAAGTTAAGAGCTGGCATTTTCCAAGGGGTGGCTTGAGTCTAAAGAGAACCACTGCTCTAGAGTGATTCTGCTTCATTTAAATCAAAGAGAATTTGTCTTTATCTTCCATGAGGGTAGGCGTTTGTGTTTAGCAAGCAACTATTTGGGTTTAACACTTATTTCCAAATACATCCAGATAACATGGGAGCAGGTAAGTTTGGGGTTCTCCTATTTTTGACACATTAAAAGTGTGGCCATAGTCATTTCTGTGCACACATTTTTTTAATGGATAGCAAGAGGGAAGGAAATATAAACTGGGAAAGCTCTATGAATAAAACCACAGACTAGTCTGCTAAACCAAAAAGGTCTTTAAACTGAGCCCCGAACTATTCCAACCTACCAGTTTTGTGCATGGAATGTTGCTACTTACCATTGAACTCATCAAAGAAAATGACTTGAATGAGAACCTATATTTTAACATCTTATCAATCAAATACATTTTCTTTACCTCAAATTTAAATCTGTATCGAAACCTCTAACCTATAAATATTTAAATAAGAAAACACTATAAGAATGTATTTTCTGCTTCCTGGAACATGCTTGTTTTACTGATTTCTAACACTTTCCATCCTATCATTCACCTACTTAAGGATAATTTCACATCTAGAAGAGACAAAGACAGGAAAGGAAAGAACTTTTTTACTAATGACCTTTGAAAGATTGGTAAGGTGGCCTTAATTTCTTTTATGTCTGTAGGCCTATGGTCCAGAGAATCTCATGTGTAAATGCAATTTAACAAACAATAATTTTCTGGCATCCTTATAGTAGCTGCTACGAAAAAACGTGTTCTGTGCTGACATGTAGGTGAACACTACCCGAGCTGAGGAACTGCAAGGTTTATCCCTCTGTACCAGCAAACCTAACTTTAGAGGGCTCTGCTTGCACTGGGGAAAATAATTTCAGTTTGGTGCCAAGAAGTGACAGGTACTATACAGTAAGTTATCTCAGAATGGGACAGATTCAGTAAATTAGGTGGGTGGGTTGGGTGGCAGTGGCATCAAACCTCAAAGGTTTCATAGTTTCATTTCATAGTTTCATAGTTTCAGGGTCGGAAGGGACCTAATAGATCTTCTAGCCCGCCCCCCCGCCAGGGCGGGAGAACAACCCAAAAACACAAACAAAACCACTCACCCTAAAAACAAAAACGGGACTCAAATGAGTCCAGCCAGGTAAGTATCCAGCCTCTTCTTAAAGATCCCCAGGGTAGGGGCCAGCACCACCTCCCTTGGAAGTTGGTTCCAGCTCCTAGCCGCCCTGACTGTGAAGTAGTTTTTTCGGATGTCCAATCTGTACCTCCTCTCCATCAACTTGTGCCCATTATTCCTTGTTATGCCAGCAGGGGCTAGGGGAAACAGCGTCTCCCCCAAACCCTTCTGGTTCCCCCTAGTGAGTTTATAGACGGTCACCAGGTCCCCCCTCAGCCTTCTCTTGTGGAGGCTGAATAGGTTCAGGTCCCGCAGTCTCTCACTGTAGGGTCTGCCCTGTTGTCCCCGGATCATGCGGGTGGCCCTCCTCTGGACCCTCTCCATGTTGTCCACATCCCTCCTGAAATGGGGCGCACAGAACTGGACACAATACTCCAGCTGCGGCCTGACCAGCGTCGCATAGAGGGGGAGGATCACCTCCCTGGCTCTACTCGAGATGCACCTGTGGATGCACGACAAGGTCCGGTTAGCCCTGCCAACCATGACCTCGCATTGTCGGCCCATGTTCATCTTGGAGTCAATAATGACACCAAGATCCCTTTCCGCCTCCGTGCTCTCAAGTAGGGAGTTCCCCATCGTATAAGTGTGCTGCTGGTTCCTACTACCCAAGTGCAGCACCCTGCACTTGTCCGTATTGAAACGCATCCTGTTCCTGTCTGCCCACCCCTGTAACCTATCCAGATCCTTCTGCAATCTCTCTCTCCCTGCTAGCGTGCTCACCTCCCCCCAAATTTTGGTGTCATCAGCGAATTTAAACAGGTTGCTCTCCACCCCAACATCAAGATCGCTGATGAAGAAATTGAACAGCGCAGGGCCCAGGACCGAGCCCTGAGGGACTCCACTACCCACCTCCCCCCAAGTCGAATATGATCCATCCACCACCACCCTCTGAGTGCGACCCTTCAGCCAATCTGCAATCCATCAGGTGCCTGAGCTGCTTTGTCAACTAACTGAGCTGCAAAGGGGGTCAACATCTCCATTGCCAAAATGAGTCCCCAGGGAGCCATACCCAGAACTTCAGCAGCGGGACAAGCAATGGGGCCTTTAAGCCCTTAGGCTCAGGGGCTGCTAGGTCTGCACAGGGAAGCATTGGAATCAATGCTGCTGCCACTCACCCTACTGGCAAATTCCTGGACCCTTCAGGAGCCCCGCAAGCTAGATCAGCATTTCTCAATCCGACAGTTGCGACCTAGATGTGGGGTGCAAGAATATACAAAAGGGTCATAAACAAAACTTGAAAATGGATTCTCCTTTAAAGGAGAAAAATGTGGGAAACCGTGGCTTTTCACTTGCAGGCTGCCAGAATTCCAACTTGCAAGGAGCTGTTTGGGGCCCAAGATGCCCCACACTCCACCCCCACACGCTGCTGGGGGAGGGGGGCAGTGGGTTGGGACTGGCCATCGATGTTTACAAAATGGGTCCTGATCCAAAGATCCAAAGACTGAGATAGATGACACTGCTCTGCAAGCCAAATCTGGCCTATAGACCACAGGTTTGACACCCTTGTACTAAATGCCCACTTATATTTTGAACAAGGGATTGCTACTGTAAAAAGGGAGAAAAATTATTGTTATAACACTACTGTCTGGTCGTTTTTTCCCCCCTGAAATTTTCCCACAGGATCTTTTGTGAAAGATCTCAGACTTCAGCGCCTGGCGAAACTATGCTTACTCAAGCTTTTTAACTCATCTGCAAAAGGCAAAAGAAAACAATAGAGGTGCACCAGTATATCAGTCTATATCACATTGGCACCAATAAAAGGAAAATTGACATTATTGGCAATCGGCTTTTTTTGGCCGATGTGGCACGTCACCAATAAATGGTACGTGCGCATGCACAGCCACAGCATGCACGTGGCCAGAAATGCAACCTGACAGCTTGAAGAGCAGCATCTGACCAGTAAGTCTGTGGGGGGAGGGGACAGGGGGCGGATTGAGGCCCCAACAATGAGGAGGGAGTGGGGCTGGGGCTGCCCAGCCAGTGCGGGGCATGGGGCACAGCCAAAGGCAGCTTGTTTGGGGGGGGGGGGCAGCCATCTGCCCTGCATGCACCCCAGGGGAAGTATGGAGGCAAGTGCCACCCATAGCTCCATCCTATGCCCTGCCCCAGCCCCACTCTCTCCCTCACTGTGGGGGGCTTGATCTGCCCCACCCCCATGTCCCTTCCCCCTACAGACTTACCAGCCAGACACTGCTCTCCAAGCTGCTGGGCCGCATATTGGCAATAAGAGCAGTATTAGCAGATATGGCTGGTTAATAATCGGCCATTGATATCAGCCAAAAAAAATCTTCATCAGTGCAACCCTAGAAAACAAATTTGATGAACCTTATGTCACCTGTGTAAATGATGCCCCTAATTGTGAAGGGGGACCAAATCACGCAAAAAACAAAATTCTGATCTCAACAAGCAAAAATAAGTAAGATGTGCCTCAGAGAAAAAGTTAAACTAAACTAGAATTACAAAAAAAAGCGATATTCAACTTCAAAGGAAGCAGGTATGGGAGAATGAATCCTGTAAAATTACTAATGGCATGTCATCATTGCAAAAGTTGCCTCAAGTTACTATACCGGGGACACATCTACACATTCATTAATGCACCGTAATCAGCGCTACTACACATTAGCGCAAACGTTTTTTGTGACACTAATGCGCAGTAGCGCACTGGCATGGTTTTTGCCAGATGTCCTAATGCACAGTATAATTAGTCTACTGCAATGTTAGCGTCTTGTGTAGATGTGCCCAGGGTTATTCCCCATGATCCAACCCAGCTCAAATGAGAAAAGCCACATACAAAGCACTCTGTAGCTTCACAGTGTGATACCATTAAAAGCTGATGAGCTGTACCTCAGGCTGTTGCATCGCATGTCTGTCTCTCTCTCTCTCTCTCTGTCAAGTTAAGTTAGAGACAGAACTCTACACAGCAGAAGAAAAAAAAAAGAAATTATATCTTTTCTACTCCAAAATATTATTGGTGAAGGACTATAATTCCTGGAGAGTAGGTTGCAGCAATAACAAGGCCAACGCCAGCAGTATGTAACAATTATCTTAGGAAACTAGTAATTCTCAGAATGTAACATCAAACAAAAAGTACAAACAAACCTGTTGAATGAGCCCAACTAGAAATGCAAGCCTTGTGGGGGAAAAAAATGTTAGTCACCTGAAAACATGAGATGTATCAAAATAACTCTTCCCAGGGGGCATGGGGGAAGGGTTTGGTTTCCCCAAACTCTAGGACTAAATTTCAGACTGGGAAAAATCTGAAATATAACTCTCTCCTGGAAGCTGAAACCAAGCAAAAATGTAGCTAAAATATAGCTACTTGGTAGAGAGCTACTACAAAAATAAAATAGCATGGTTATGAAAGAGAGTGGGATAAGCAGCTGGGTATGAAAAGAACCTGACCTAGTTGATAGGCAAGGTAAAGTGGAACTCCAACACCATTTGAGTAGAACTGAAGTCACTACCAACAGAAAAACAATTTTTGTTTGCATAAAGCTAAGCTGATAAAAGCCAAGTGGTTCATAGTAGTTTTCATCATTCTTATTGCAATGTTAATTATCCAAGGACACATGGGATTCCTTAAATAGGGATGGAGCCAGCTGTGAGAGGCATGGAGTGCACTGTGTAACCCCTGATAACAAAATAAATACTGGATAATAAACTTTCCATGAGCCCATAAGCCAAAGAAATTTCCAAATGTGCCTGAGTGAAATATGAGACAGTCACACAGCTGTTGTATGGGGCATTCTAATTGAAGGCAGGGTAGATATACCCTTATAGACTAACTGAAGTAGATCCATCTACCTACAACTCAAGCTTTCATGAGTTAAAGCTCACTTCATTAGATGTTGCGTTTCATCACTGCTGAATTTGAAGGTACCACGTCCCGTTGGGGATTATGTATAGCCCAAGCTTTTGTGAGCTGAAGCTCACTTCATCAAATGCTGTGATGAAGTACAGTACACACACACACACACACACACACACACTTTGGTTGTTCTATAACAAGTACATCAAACACAGCCTGCATGAAACACTGGATGCAGCTCACACGTTGGAGGCAGCATCTGCCTTGTGCCAGGGTCGGGCATGCAAGCAGGGCCAGGTACTATGGACATTCTGCAAGGCGTTAGTCCCTGTCCAACCCACACACCAGTTCAGGTATGCTGTGAAGCCAGGTAAACTTGACCCCCCTGATTTATAAGGTGAAAATCTATTCTGCCTTCTACACAACAAATTACATCCCTCTGCATTCTAATGGACTTGACTGCACCATTCTGCATGCCTTTCCACATAGGACTGTAGGCCTTACTAGCAAGTGGCTTGCAACATGACATGGGGGTAAAAGTCATGCATTTAAAAGGCACCATGTCTGCAAATCACTACCCTCTTAGGAGTCACCTGCAGGTTAAGATTGAGCAAGGCGCTATGATTTCAAGTGATGATGGCCTGAGGCTAAATTTTCAGCATGATGATGGCATCACCTTTGGTTACTGCAGCTCAGTTGACAATCATGGCTACGTGGGTCAGTGTGCAGCTGTTCAGATCATTGAACTTTTACTCCTGAACTTCCCCAGGGGCTCTGCTACCAAAAGAGATTATGGGAAGGCATGCAGAGCCTCCTTTCACCTTTGGATAGAGAAAGTGATCCTGGCTAACAAAGCATCTTCTTGGTACCGAAGAGACATGAAGAGAATAATCCTCTATTAAAGTGAGACAGAAACAGTGCTTCCCACATTCTCCCTCAAAGGAAAATCTAGTCCAACCATTATCCAATTCAAAAAGTGCTTGTAAGGATGTTACAGACCAACCATCTACAATTGGGTTCTTCTCCTTTAGATACATTTATGGCTCCAGACTGTTTTCTGAGTGCTATAAGGGTAAGACAGTATCAACATAATCTCTTACCCAAGCATGACATTCTTACAGAGCCTCTGTATTATTTGTTTTCATGATCTCGATCCACAAGCTCTCACATGAAAACATCCCACATGAATGACAAAGTGCAGCAAACATGATGGCCGAACAGACCAAAAAAAGAAAGACAGACAACTAACTCATGGGC
>NW_005841967.1:957760-989736 GCF_000455745.1 Alligator sinensis | reverse complement strand
TAGTGAAAGAAGTTACACTTAAACCAGTTTAAGTGATCAGAAACAGGTTTAAACCTGTAACAGAACAAAAATTGAGTGCACATACACTGCTTTCAAAATGCCTGAAACTGGTTTAAGATAAACCTGGCTGAATGTAGTAACAGACTTAACTGATTTGGGTCACACAAGTTTATGAAACTTCTGTCCCAGACCCCTTCCTGGTTCAAGTTAAATCACAGTCCCCCATGATCCCAACATGTTTTCCAGCCCTGGGTTGGGCTATGCAGTCTGCTCCAGCAGAGAAGTGTTGGTGGGAGGCAGATAGGCAGGCGGAAGCAGGGACTGCCCCCTAGTAAACTCAGGCTGAGGTCTGGGGTCAGGGAGGGGGGTTAAACTTCCCTTCCCTGAAAACAGAGCTGTCCTGCCCTGCTAAAAACTTACTGCTGGCTGCAACTGTGGACTACAAATCACAGAGGCACCTGGAAGGAGGAAGAGGAAGTAATGAAAGCAGAGTCCCTCTACAGTGATTCTAGACTGCAAATCCCAGAGACTTCAGGGGCAGCAGGAAGAGGAAGCTCACACACAGCCCATGCTGGCTGTGTGCCAGAGAGCTGTCCTCTTGCATCCCCCGGCTTCTGGCCTGAGCCACTGCAGGTACGTGGATGCATTTCCTGAATGAAAAGTGAATGTCTGTCCAGTTGTTTCTCAGTTTAATCTTTGCAATTTAGACTAATCTTCAAAGACTGAAGCAATTCAGCCTCGGGCTTTTTGACTATCTGTACTTAGCCACGAAGGCACTGAAAAAGTACTGACAAAGGGAGCGCTGAAACCAAGAAAAAATACTCAATGGGAGCATCTACACATAGCTGTACAGTGATGTGCAGTTACTGTGCCATGCCCACAGTGCATGGGTAGATTTTGCCGCTACACCGCCATAGCAATGCACTATACCCAGGGAATATGCTGCTACAGTGATATAGAAGGCAATCACGTGTAGACACACATAGGGCAATGTGTAGACACACCCAATGTGCCATAATGGAGAACTGGAGCATTAGCTTGTGGCATGAGGTCCCACAGGAATTTCCCTTGATGACCCTAGTCATGAAGGAACCAACTAAAGAATTTTGAGAGCAGCCTCTTTCCTCCAGAGGTATAGACACTTTGACCTGTGCTTTATTCAATTACTGATATCTACTGGAGTAAAAAACAAAAAACAAAAACAAAAAACAAACAAATAAAAAAAACCAATTAGTGAAGGGGGCCATGCCAGTCTCAAGCTATAAAGATGACCCCAGGAATGGAAATGTGATGTACAATAGCTAGAAAAGATGGTGTCCTATTTGTTGCATTATATGAACTCATCACATTTCATATCATTTCTCTTTAAGGAGTGTTTTAGATGCTATTGCTACTGCCTTAGTTTACAATGCCAGTAAATTATACTGGGTTATCCACATGGGGAAATGTTTCAGCTTTGCTCCTTTTTTGAAGCACAGTATGTTACCTCTCCTTCAGTACATACTAAGAGCATCCACCCAGGGAGTTAGGGGTACTTAGTGAAGAGAAGCTCATGTAACCTAGTTTACCACACTACTACCCTATCTTGCCATACCAAAGTTCCTAGGTAGCCAAGCCCTAAATCCCTTAACATTTTCCTAGATTTGAAACTAGTTCACTTAAAAAAATAAAAATAAAAAAATAAAACCACCACAACCCCCCCCCCCCAAAAAAAAAAACCCAAACATTTGCAAAGCAAATATTAAACACTGTTCACATGCACCTATTAAATCGCTGATATTGCAGGGCTATGCAACTAAAATGCAGTACATGTTTTAAAGTTAATAAAGTATCTATTTAAAACATCTTGATATAGCCATCTCCTAAAGGATGTAATTAAGAAAAAGACTGAATTGTCTTTTTAGGTAAAAATTTGCTGACAGCAAGATCATCTTGTTAGTCCAGTTCTTAAATGTGCAGACAGAAAGAAGGTAGTATGAGAATTACCTATCACATGGTCATGCCTTACGTTCTATTTCTGACTTTGTGCCTTTATTGGGAATATGTTTAACATTTGAGAAATGCATGTTATTGGAGACATTTGACATTTAAAATGTTAGCAAATCAGGTGAATGTCAGAGACTAAAAGGATCAAGACTTGTTTACAGTTCCATGGTATTATGGGCCAGGTAGGCAGCAAATTGAGGCTGAATATAGCAATTCTCGGAATACAATGCATAAAATAGTACTAAAATCACCACAGACAGACTGGTTCAATCTTTTTCCAACCCAGGGTCTATTTATTCTCTACAGGTAGAATTGCCACATATACAACTACACTGATTTTCAAATTGAAATTGTCCCAATCAAAGAAAACTGTATGTAATGGTAACTTTCACTTGAAGACAATTCAAGGCAAAACTAAGCCAAAATCAATTTATTTTACTTCACTTCATGGATGTAAAACTGATCCTATTTGTGAGACTCTGTTTTGTAATAGGATGATATTGCATAAAAGAACAAGGTAGTACCATATTTCTTGAAGGGTTTATCCTTTAATATAACAGGGTTTGCTTCATAATGTCCAATTTTAAGTCAACTGTGGAATTTACAAGTGTAATATCTAGGCGAATAAAAGATTAAGCTTGTGTTGATTATGAAAGGATTTTGCTTCATGAGGCCTTTTAATCAGTATTTGCTGAATAGGCACGTTTAATTGTACTAAAAAAATAACCACTATAACAAAAACCAATGAAAAACAATGTTAATCTATTAATTTACTTTATGTATTGTAGCACTAGTGACTAGTAACTGTCTATACCACTAGTGACAGAAATGGAAGATTGCTTCCCCACACTCTCATATGCTGCCTTCCATCCAATGATGGCAAATGTTGATTATTAAACTAGGGTAAGTAAAATAAACCCATATTGTTGTACCAGATTTGGTCAGATGCATGTTGGAAAATACTTCTATTTTTATTAGTAAGTGATTCAATATTTCCTTTAAAAACATTTAATAGTAGCTTCCAATAGCTATAACCTATTTTAGCAATTGCTAAAGCATGCAAATTATCTGAAACAAACACAAAGTGCACTGGCTGTGAAATCCTATACTATCAAAGTTAAATTAACAGGAGCATTGGCTAATATACAGCAACTGAAGGAAGCACAGGGAACACTTATGTTCATTTGTTAAACTAGACGAAGCTGGTTCAAGGTTTTTGCTTTAAAACACATGCAAGTTTTCACTGCAATTTATACCCATAATAAGGAGGATTCCAAGATTAAATGAAAAAAGGGGCAACGTATCAACTTTAGTGTTGGTCTGACAGTTATGTGGCTTTTATTTGACATGAATCGTTCCCTTATTATGTAAACATTAATGGCTCTTTAGCAAACTACATGACAATGCCTTTCAAGAATAACGGATTAACTACATTAGACTAGATTGTCCACTTCCTACAGAGAAAAGCAAAACAAAATAAATAGACAAGGGTTCATGACTTTCTAGCATGAGCTTCTCTAAAGGGAAGCGTTCTTTGGGCGCAGGCAAGCATTTCAAAGCCAGCAGCTTCCTGTAATCCCATCCATCTCAAAAACCCAAAATCCTTGTAGGCTCCACGGCCATTCCTCTGGGATTGCTGCTACTCTGATGGCCTGCCTCTTCTTAGACTGCTGTTACTACATTGACAGTGGCATGCAGCTACTCAGCAGAAGCAGATGGACTAAGAGGGACGATACAACTTCACGTTACTTACCACTTAACCATATTTGCGCATGGAAATCCAGGACCAGAGCAAGACTTCTGTCACTCCACCCCAACAAAACAGCAAAGCCCCACACAAGTGCTATGAATGAAAGGAGAAGCACCGGTCCAACCAGGAACATAAAACAGTGCTAAAGCAGCAGCAGCTCCCTGCCATTCTGCATGCACTGATCTCCAAGGATCATGCAAAGCTGCTCCAACATGCTGTCATTACAGCACATCAGAGCAGGCTCTATTAATCAAGTCTGCTGGAGTGTGGTAATTACTGTGCTCCAGCAGACTCCAGAGTCACATGCATCAGCATCCCCACACTTAAAAATGGCAGTGGGGACAATTTAACTAAAACTCAAACAAGCTCTAGTTAAAGCGACAATGCCGCAATTTTTAAGTGCAGGAACACTGATACATGAGACTCTCCAGGCAGTTTTATTAGAGCAGCTCTGAGAGCCACTCTAATTAAAGCTTCCCTCCATCCTCCCCCCGTATAAACGCCCCAGATGACCAGCTGGGCCATTTTTCATATACTTTCTTGTTAAGGTCTTGACAAGTACGTCCACTTAATCCACTCACTGTGTTTTTTTTATTCCCTTGAATAGACCAAGGACTGTATCCTGAAATTCTCCAGACATGTGAAATAACATATATGAAGTAATGCAGGGATGCGTGTTCTCTATTAACTACTTATACCCGGGATTTCAACTCTGATGTACCAAACTCTATGGTAACCTGCCACCATTCCTGGTAACACACAATGAGACCGTATCAAAGGAGTGTGGGTGGCACAATTTGAGACGGTTAAGACAATGTTCCAGGGAAAAAATAAAGCAGATAAAACAGTATCTAGTTTATTACACATAGAAAGAAATTTCCAGAATTTACAAACACCCACATTTTTCATTCCAGGGAAAGTTTTGAAGAATTCATTCATTTTTTGTTTTGGTTTTTTTGTTTTGGTTTTTTTTACAATATATACAATGGAAGACTCTGATTTCTTTTTTCTGATTTTCTTATGATCCTGTGCAACTGATGAATTCAAGTTGACACTTGTAAATACCATGTACAGTACATTTGTCTTCATTTTTGTTATTACAGACTATTATTTTACAGGCGTACAAAATTATGTTTCTTTTGGAAAGAACTCAGCTCAACATCAGGGTTATTTTACAACTGACAGTATCAGTAAATATGACTGTACAATCAAGGCCCAAGGGCCAATGATTCATATTATATTATTTTCTGAAATACAATCTTAAAACAAGAATAGTACCCTACTCTATTCTTAGAAGTCTTGTTTTAAGCAGGTTCCCCACTCTGTTTACAACAGAATATAGTATACCTCAGTTCCACATCAAAAAAAGATGTGCTGTAAGAAAAGTTACGTTTTAATTAAAAAAAGTACATGTATAAATCAAAACCTATGTTAAATATTTAATACTCTTCAACCAACATTAACAGTTTGTATGTAATAATTTACAATGATGATTTGTCATATAGATTTTCAGCAGCAAATGAAGTTTAACGTATTGTGTAAATGTGCTAGTAAAATACTCATTCTCACCATGACACAGTGGTGGGCACATCAGTTCATTGTGGCCAGCTAAGTCTGTATAGCAGAGGATGAAGTAAAAGACTCATTGTCCAGGTGTCACAGTGCTTTTGCTTGGCACAACAAAGAATGTGCAGTTCAGTCAACGAACTCCTGAGGTTTGTGTAAAGTAAACAAACTGAACTGGATGCATCGTACCCATCTACAGAGGAGGAGGAGGAAGAGGATGTGAGGTCCTAGTTGTGATACATGAAACATTTATAGTCTTGATACCCATGAGTTACAAGAAGGATATGCTGAGGTTGTATAGGTCATCATTCTGAAATCAAAAAAGAAAGAACATTACCATAATAGGCATTTAAAAATAACTTCCTATAATTACTGCTTTTAATAAAACAAGTCATGCATCACTGAAACTTAAGACTTTAGCACCTTACCAAAAAAGCTTAACATACACATTTAACTGTAGTCAAACCTGTGAATCACAAAAGCAGATCCTGGTAATAAAAGCTGAAATAACCACAAATATAATTTTAAACATGTGAGGGTGTCACTTGTGTAAAAGCAATTCCAAGAGTCTATATTGATATTTTAACAAGTTCTATACCAAGGAAAATAAGTTCAGGCCCACTACCCAATGAGGACATTTTTGTACCCAATCCATAGGAAACTGGTTAAATGTCTGTCCCCATTGTCCTGCTCTTCTAGCCATAAACGAGCACAACTTCTTATCTGAGGAGAATGGGAGCTGGGAGGAGTTGGGAGATGCCTTGCATCACACAGTGAGCACCATCAACAGAAGTTACAGGAAAAAAAGGAAAGAAAAAAAGAAAAAAGGAATGCTAACCAGTCTCCCAGAGCTACGAGTCACAAAACAGTCAGGATACCACAACCAATTTTGAAATAAATCCATTTTGTAAATAGTGATCATTTACTGGACCACATCCCTTCTCTACACAGTCGTAAACAATGGGGGGACTGAACTACCCCACCAGTGCTCCCCGCTGCCATGTAGTTTCCCATTTTGTTGCAGGCATACAACACAGGCAGCCAATTTTACCATTCATTTCTGAACCATCCTCAGCAAGTATTTTCACTTTTTAAAAAAACATTACCCGTAACACTGACCAAAGACCAACTGATAAACAAGACATTGTAACTGTCGTTTGACTTCTTGGGCTACCTAATATTAAATACATTATTAAGGACCCAGTAGATAGGCAAGTGGCTCACTAGTGAAAATATGCTGGAATATAACACTATTTTTGTTTTAAAACGGGCCTAGCGACTGCTATTTACATTTGGGATGAGTCGTAACTTATGCACCAAGACAGAGATTTATATAAATGCGCGTGTGTATTTCTGTAATATATATTAACTACACTCCTAAAAATATAGGCAAACACAGTATTTTCCTGCTACAAATAAAGGCTTCCCATAGAGACATTTAAGTACAAACTGAAAAGACCTACTGTCCTATATTTTTTAATTGCCCAAGAAACAGAAATTATTTTGTGTGGTCCTTCAAGTAAAAGGAAAGCCTATCTTTGCCAATGATGTGTGGTACGCTGTGAAAACTCCCTGGAGAATTCTCTCACAGATCTCTTATTTACTTTCAACTTTCTTCTCAACTCGTATTGCAATCGACTGGAATGTTCCTACCAGAACATCTATATACGGCTTAACATAACTTCACAGCTTTCAACTGTTAGACCTAAAATTAGATAGTAATGCCATACTTTAATGAAGACTAGGGACAAAGAAAGAAATTGCCTAATTTAAACTGAGAAGGAGTAAAGTGCGCATGATTTGCTTTTCATTTCATATCTGGCTCTTGTCCAGCATGGCTGAATGAACAGCTTAGTGCAGACACAAACTGTACCCAGTAGTAAGGTCACATGCTCCAACATGCAATAGGCATACAGAGGAACAAGTAAAAAAAAAAAAACACATTTCCCTGCCTATTTGTTTAAGCTTGTTGCTCTGGGATACCTTAAAAAAATAAAAATAATTTGCATGTAAAGGTAAATAGTCACACCATTTAAATCTGTAATTTAGTCTCTCAGACCTTCCTCTACACAACCAAGATTGCCAAATACCATATTTTCACACACATCATGTATACTTCCCCCAAAAATCAGCACTCCACCAAAAATTGGGGTGTATGTACTAAAGCAGGGAAAGTAAGTTTCTGCCTGAAATAAAAGCATGCTTTGATTCTTGCTTCACATTGCAGCAGTTGTTACATTACTATTCAAGTAGCTGAGGGAGTCAATTGACTTAATGGCTCATTGTTCTTCACTCCACAGATGATGTTAACAATAGTCTCTCCTTTTTACTGGTTTTGATATTCTGCTAATGAAGCTAGCCTTTTCCTGTCTTCAAGCTGCTCCTGGTCTCTCTCCCCATACTCCACAGCCTTGGAGACTCTTTATCTCTCTTCAAAATCATAGAGCCAACCCTGGAGGGGAGTCTTCAGCAGCATCTAGGGTTTCAGCTTTAGTTAAGCAGGCGAGGAAGGGTGACTCAGCTAAAGATCAGACTCTGCCCTTGCCTTAGTAAGCCATAACTCTGGACAAATCATTTTTCTTCACTCTGCCTTTCAAAATAACAGTGTATTACATTCAAGGATCTGTATATGTGAGAAAATGCAATACCAGTTGCAAAGAAACATGGTGTACCTATAGCTGTTAGCATCCTGACATCTGTATATAGAAACTGTTATAAGAAAAAGCTATGATGAAAAAATTTGAAGAGAGAAGGAAATGTTACGTACTGAAGTTAAGAAACATGAACTATACTCAGGACTGTGGCAATTATGGACAACCCGATATATATGCATAACCCAAGCTGAGCAAGTGAAATGGGACAAAGCCTCAAGTAAACTGTATATCCAAGAATTTCTGTGACTTTGCATTAAATATCCTAACATACATGGAGCACAAACTGTAGGATGTGCCTACTGCATGTAAACTGCTATGAAATGAAAATCACTATGAGAACACACAGGCAACCTGAGTTTCATAGTTTCATAGTAGTTAGGGGTCAGAAGAGACCCGAATAGACCATCTAGTCTAACCCCCCCGCCACTGGTTGGAGCACACGCTGGGATCACATGACCCCAGACAGGTGTTCATCCAACCTCTTTTTGAATTTACACAAGGTAGGAGCGAGGACCACTTCCCTAAGAAGTTGGTTCCAGATCCTAGCTACCCTGACAGTGAAATAGTGTCTCCTAATCTCTAACCTGAACCTATTCTCCAGCAGTTTCTGGCCATTGTTCCTCATCACCCCAGGTGCTGCTAGGGAGAATAGGGCTCTGCCTATTTGCTGCTGATCTCCTGTAATGAGTTTGTAAGCAGCCACCAAATCTCCCCTCGGCCTCTGTTTGCTGAGGCTGAACAGGTTCAGGTCCCTCAACCTCTCCTCATAGGGCCTGCCCTGTTGCCCTCCAACCAAGCAGGTGGCCCTCCTCTGAGCCCTCTCAAGGCAGGCCACATCCTTCTTAAAGTACGGTGCCCAGAACTGGATGCAGTACTCCAACTGAGGCCTGACCAATGTCGCGTAGAGGGGGAGTATCACCTCTCTGGACCAGCTTGAGATGCATCTTTGGAAGCACGACAAGGCGTGGCTGGCTTTGCTGGCTGCGGTCTGGCATTGGCAGCTCATGTTCATCTTGGAGTCAATAATGACTCCAAGATCCCTTTCCGCCTCTGTGCTCACAAGGGGGGAGCTCCCCAGCTTGTATGTATGCTGTGGATTCCTTCTCCCTAGGTGCAGCACCCTGCATTTACCTACATTGAATCCCATCCTATTACCATCCACCCACCTCTGTAGTCTAAGATTCACCCTTCCTTGCCTGCTTAACTAAAGCTTAACTAAAGCTGAAACCTATACATAGAGACTATAGAGACATAGAGACTCTATTATAGAGTTAAGCTACCTATACACAGAGACTATACTATACTATCAGTAAAACAAATGCAGGAAAGCATGCATGACACCCCCAAACTATAGTGGGGTTCATGACACCACATTTTTGCCTAGACATTTGATTTTAGTGAACTTTCTCCAACTGTTCTCGGTGGTGGCAGATGACAAGGAGCAACGGTCTGAAGTTTAGGTTGAATATTAGGACAAATTTTCTCACTAGGAAGATAATAAAACACTGCAACAGGTTATAGAGAGGTGGCAGAAGCTCCATCCTTGGAGGTTTTTAAAGCCTGGCTCAACAAACCTGCAATGATGTAGTTGGGAACGGTTCTGCTTTGAGCATGGGGTTGGACTAGATTACCTCCCGAGGTCCCTTCCAATTTTAATTTTCTATGATTCTAACTCCCTTCTCTCTCCCACACCCACAACATGGAAAGACTGACAAGCCATATTATAACTGAGCAATACTGATGCATGATAGTATTTAGTCCACATGGAAGGAAAGAAAACCAGCAAGATATTGCTTAGTGCAGGACAGGCAAATATTTTGGGTGGAGGGCCACCTAATAAGTTTTGGTGACCTGTTGAGGGCCCCAAGGGTAGCCCTGGCCCTTGACAGGTGCCCCACTCCCCGATTGCCATCTTGGGACCATACGTCCCACTCCCTAACCCCTGACCTCTGCCACCAGAAGTCCCTCCCCTTGTCCCCAGATGTATTCCTTTTGGGAAGGGGGTTTGCCATCTTGGAACCAGAAAAAAACCCAATTATAAACTAAAACTAAAACATTAACGACATTTTTCTTTTTGTAAAAATATTTTTGTCCTGATTTGTTTGCATTTGTGTCGTGTATATAGAGGTGATTACATAATAGCTCAAAATGAAGTCTTATTCTTGTATATTGTAGGGGAGTGTGGAGGGCTGTGTGTGTGTGGGGGGGGGAATTTGTGGGTATGTTTGTGGGGATGTGTGGGTGTGGAGCGCGCATGGGGGTGTGTGGAGTATGCATGGCGGGATGCATATAGCATTGAGCAGGGCTCCCCTCAGAGGTACACGGATGTGAAGGGGGGTGCGTGTGGGGGAGTGTAGTGTTTGTGGGGTGTGTGACCCCAGCCCAACCCATGCCTGCTCCACCCCGTTGGCCTGTGACATGTCCTGCCGTCTCTTGGGCGCGCAGTGGGACTGGGGCAGCTCCACAGCTGAACTGCCTTTCTAGGCAGCCCAGATGGCAGGCAACTCCTTTCAGCAACAGCTTTTGTACCACGCTGCCACTACTGAGCCTGGGCAAGTGAGCCCAGAGCAGGCAGAGGGTCAGGGCTGCACGGGCAGGTCCCCACCGGTTCTGGCTGGACTGTGCCCGGGCCAGGTAATCAAGGAACCCACTGTGGGCCAGACAAAGACCTATCGCGGGCCAGATCCAGCCCGCAGGTTGTATTTTGCCCACCCTTGCATTAGTGGGTCTCTGTAAATCACTTTCTGTAAGTCACTCTCTTTTATTGGAAAGGGCAGCATATAAAGTGCATGCATAACTAACTAACTATTAAAGTTAGGCATAAGTGAACATCATATACTTAGTGTACAAAAGTGCTTCTCTGTTGGACAAACCTGAGAGTTAATCCTTTTATCTGTGGCAATAATTTACTTTGGAACTGACTTCTATAATGGATATAAAGACTACCTTGGCTGAATTAAATGTATAATAGTGGATCTCATCTGAAAGACCTCCATCTTGAACACCTGGTTAAAGACACAACCCGGCCTAAACAAAAACCACGCACAAAATTAGCTCTTTTAGAAATACATTGGTATTATACTGAAATGAAAGTATTACTAAAAGATACCTTTTCTAAAAGATTACCCAATTTAAACAACAACTTAAATGTTTGTCTTTTAGAATACACTGAATTTTTTTTTTTCTCTTAAGCAGACAATATTGTATTTGCTCTGTCCCCAGTGTGCTATTATGAACTGTTTCAAGGGGGAAATATCTTATATGCCATGTAAGTCATCATCTGGATACCCTATTGTTTCTTATCAACAAGCTTCAGTGTTTCCTTAACAACATATAAAACAGTGCACAAGACAAGTGTTTTAGAGGGTGTTGGGACTACAGTAAGCTGAGGTAAGGATCATTAAAATTACTGACATCACCGTTGGCAGCTTGAGAAAAGGGAAAACCTGTGTTTAATCTATTTCCTACTCACCACAGACTTTGGAGTCCCCAATAATATGGTTTGTGGTTGATTTTATGGAAGAATTTAGTAATGCAAGGAAAATGTACTGAAACAAACAAGCATCTTTAAAAGTTACTACAAGGTACCTTTGACAAGTCGCCCCTACTCAACATCTGTTACAAGATACAAATATTAGTGTTATCTAAATGATCCAGTTGGCAGGACTCTCTCTACACCAGGCTATTAGGCCAGACTGGATATATCACAACCAAACTGTTTTTCCCACTACTACTGAAGCCTATTATAAGGCTTCATGTTAGCGCACAAGAAAATTATTTCTCCTGAAGAAAGCATCCTGAAAACCAGGAACTAAAAATAGCTCACTTCACTCTGCCTCCATTTAGAAAAAAGAGAACTTAAATTATGCTAAAGACCAAAAAGTTTAGACAACTAAAGAACATTTCTCCCCTTGAGTCAACCAAAACCTCACGTTAACAAAGTGTTCTAAAAAGTGTCCTCATTCCTTCCTCCTTGGGAGTTCTTGTTAAAAGACATACAGGACTAACAAATACTTCCAAGCTATGAAAATGAAAAATAAAGATATAAGAAACACAAAAGAAGTAAAAGAAACATTTCAGCCTCCAATTTAAAAACTCTCTTCTGAATAACTGCCACTACTGTGTTCATTGTCATACAACATGCAAGTAACACAGTCCTATGACAATTACAGGATAATTCCATATAAAACAAGCAAGGTAATCACTGCACTTTGACATAATTTGACTCAGTTCAAACTGTCTTGAATTCGACAGAAAGACATAACTACTTACCTCCAAGCAAGTAGGACAAAATGCATCTCACAAAATGTCAGATGCACTTGGTACGCTATGACATTACCCAACCTCAAACTGAACAGTAATGGAATACAAAAGCACTGAAAAACTGTTATACGGTAATTAAGTTGTCCTATTGGTCTTCCCTCCTCTCTACCACAATAACAGCCACAAAGTGGTCAATGAAATTCCCAGGTTTTAAGGAATTCAGCGTACATGGACACGTTTCTGGCTAGATTAGAAAACTGTTTATTGCAGGATAGCTAAAGAATGATGAAATATGTATTTCCATGAAGCGAGGTGACACGCTTTATCTGAGAGTCCCTGCAAGTTATTCTATGACATAACAAACGAGCAAATGGAAGGCATTGTAGAGCAGGCTTTTTGGTAGCTGCAAAATATGGTTCTTTAACCAACTTTACCATCAGCCTTGCTGTGACAATTTTTGGAAATACCTTTTTATTTTGTTTTTGTTGCATGTACCAGGTGTCTTACTCATAAAATAGTATGAAAAAAAATACCACATTTTTAAAGTGGCTAGAGATCCTCAGATAATGATACACTCCAAAGTCCACAATAGTGGTGTGTATAATGGGTACCTTTTGCTTATATTTCAATGGATGTGTCCTTGCAATGGATGGGCAGGAGAGAGAACACTAAGACAATGCAGCATATGTTCTCCACTAGAAATACTTCAAGCTGACAACATATTACATACGAGATATACTCTACCTGGGCTCATGAAAAAAGCTAGGAGTGCAACACAGTCAGGTTTTGTAAAATATCTAGGTACCAGAAGATACAGGGTAAATACCGTGAAAATGTCAGAAGGTATGCAAGTTCTAATTCCCATTACAGTACCACTATCTGTACTCTTAGGTCCAAAAATATAGATCAAAGGTCTTTCAAATATAGATCAAAGTGTTTAGAAGCTGCACCAAAATGTTCATTTATGATCAATCCTTGTAGTCTTGATGTGTGCATGCACAATCCCCTCATTGCTAATGAAGCTGCAAGCACTCATTTAAGTGCTAAATTTAAGCCTTTGTGTACACTATGTCCAGCCCAAAACAGCAGTGGTTGCTTAGCATTTTCATGGGAGGTCCTATGACTCTCCCTCTCACACAGACAAACCTATACTAGATAAAACCAGAAGATTCCCCCAAAGTCTGACTAGTACAAAACTATTTTCTTTTTTAAATTGTTGTAGAAGTGTCCCCTATAAGGTAAAGAACAAGTTTTTTCAATCTTATATGAGAATGAAAGAGCAATGGAAAGCGGGGACAATGGTTGCTCTAGTATGTTAACTGAAGCATGAGTAGTGACAAAAGGAATTCAAAACAGAACTAAACAAGGTAATTATACCATTGCTATCCAACACCAACAGGCTATAATTTATATTTAACAAGTCTTAGATGAGTTTTTCTTCACTGTACCCCAAAATACCCATTTTATTTTTTCACGTATTTCATAAACAGGCAATTACTGTTAATCTGGTTTTCTTCAAGTTCTCCTATGTTAAGCCAAGCAACTGGGCTTGGTCCCTTCCATCAGTTAAAGTCATGGGGAAAAAACTGAATCAGCTCCACATGACATTCCTCCTATATTAGGGACTACTAATCCAGGATTGAATCCCTGAAGGACAGCACTGAAAATCATTGTGAAAGGCACCATCTCCCCCCCCACCCCCCTTTAGGTATTCTGTTAGGGTGACAGAGGGAAATCAGTGCAGCTTTATAAATACATTATCTGTCTATCTATCGGTCTGTCAATATGTCAGCCTGATGAGATAAAGCAGCATGTGCGTGTGTCTCTTGATGAGGTCCAGTCCTGCTTCCAAAGCAAAAACAGTGCCAGACTAATGTATATCTTGCATATTTCTGACCACTCTCAATTTTTATTGCTTCTCAACTAAAAACCATTCTCTCCAAGGCCTGAGCAGTTGCATCACGACTGAACACAAGTCATTTCCTATCCAACTGCCAAATTTTTGGCCAAGCAAGTAGCCTGAAAGTTTGGACAAGTGAAAAAGTTCATGGCCCCTGCTTGATAACTGTATGAATGTGGGTGAAGGGGAAGCTCATGTTCTTCCAACCCCCAACCTCTCTCTCTCAACCCTCTCTTCTCTCTCAGGGAAGGATTTTGTAGACTTTGCAGAAATTAATTTTTTTCAAATGCAAACTCCTGTGTCCATTTGGTGGAAAGAATCTCAATCTACATTCTTGTAGACATTTCAAGATTAATTACTGGAGGACAGCAAATCAATGTTTTTAATTTCTTCCTTTCCCTCCCCTCCCCTAATTCCTCTATTCTCTCATTATGCAAATGTTGTTCTTCCCTCTCTTATTTCACCTCACTTTTTTCTCCACTTGTTCAAGCAGAAGAAGCAGGACTCTTTTTCTCTACACTGCAAGGAAGATCTCTTGTTTTCTGCTCATAGATATTAGCCGCTAATCAAAGAATCTTCTTTCAAGTGACAGTAGCCTGGCATGTCTTGCCTTCAGCCAGAGAAGAAAAAAAAAAAAGTGTGATTTTAGCGTAAGTTAAAATCCTACTCAAAACAAAGTAGCTTGTAGTTTTAATACTATTCAGATGGGGAATGTAAAAACTATAGGGGTTTTTACCTCTTTTACCTTGATATACTCTCTTGTGAAAAAAGATGATTTGTTGTCACTCCCTTGTGTTAAGAACATACTTTTTCTCCTTCAAGAATAAGTGATGAACAGTATTATGGGGAGGAGTGAAAAGTTAGGGCAACTGCAAATTTCAGAAAAATAAAACAAACATGGGGTGTGAACTAACATATCAAATGGCTCTATAAAATTAATGGGAAAGATAACAATGATAAATGGCACTGCATTGGAAAAATCTCACATACTGAGGCAGAATAAAAGGAAAAAAGGCTAAGCCTTGGAAGTGTAACCAAAGACCCAGAACTAGAAACTATGACTACTCTGTAGTGACCAACTGGTATGTAGAGGCAACAGGGGTGTGTGAAGTGGGCAGTATTCAATTCGGATTCAGCCCAATTTGGGGGACAGTGATTTGATTCACTGATTCGGATCACTGTCCCGATTAGATTAGGCTGAATCTGAAGATTCAATTCCGATTCAGAGAAATCAGTGATTCGGCCAGACAGCTTTATACGTTCTTTCTACATACCTCGAGGTACCAGGCATGGCTTGTAAACGCTGAGATAGTTAGGCAGATCAATCATCCCATAAAAGTACTTCCAGTCCACTTCTGGGTCTGTTGCCAAGTACGCGGGGGACTCCCCCCCACCCCCAGCTCCGCGATCAGCCATGGGGAAACCCGGATGCCCCCTGACCCAGGAGGCACCAGTTGCCAAGGCAGGAGACACCCTGTGCCCACCACGGCAGACCCGGAAGTAGACCAGAAATACTTCTGGTCCACTTTAGAGTTCACTGCCAAGCACACATGGGACCCCCCGCCCCGTGCTCCCATGAGATGCTCCATCCGTCCCACCATCTCAGTGTTCACAAGCTGCACCTGGTACCTTGAGGTACACAGAAAACCAAAGCTGTGTCTATGGCGGAATCACTGAAATCTCTCTGAATCAAATCGGAAGCTTCCGATTTGATTCAGAGAGATTAATGGGTCTCCTGATTCGATGTGAAGATTTGGCTGCCGAATCGAGCCAAATCTCCTCTGAATCAAATCAGCGACCAAAGTTTCGCACAGCCCTACTAAAAAGGAATCCTCCCTCCCTCCCAGCAACAATTTATACTGCAATATTATGTTTCTGGGAAGAATTACAGATACAGGAACTAGTTTCCAAGACCCCTTTCACTTAGGTTAGACAGATATTTGGCTGGGATGGTTTAGTCAGGGATGATCCTGTCTCCAGAAGAGGCCTGAACTAGATGACCTTGTGAGGTCCCTTTCAACCCTACCTTCCTATGATGCTATCCAGAATGCATTTCAGCACGTGCGGAGGCTAAGCAGAAGCTAGTGAGTAACAAATGAACACCTGTCAAATCTACAGAACACTTACCATTGGGCTCCAGATAAACACTGACCGGCAAAGGAAAAACTATAAGAATTAATCTGTTTTAATTCCATTTTAGAGCCTGTCAACTCACTTGACCCGCTTTCCCATACCACTAGAAAACAAACTCATCAAGTTCAATCAGCAAGAGAGGTTGGCTTCACATGCTAGAGACAGGAAACTAAGGAGTGACAGCAGGCAAACATCTAATATGGAAGGGAGGAACACCATTATAGCTTGTATTTATGGCTGTCTTCACCTATAGGGAACCGGAAACAAGCTGCTTGTCTGGGCTGTTGTAGAAAGATATTGAAAAAAGGAATTCACCAGCTTGTGAATGGAAATAAATCCAGCAAGGAATCTCTTACTTTAATATGGAAATTCAGAAGCAGACAGAAGCTTGAATACAGCTGACTCTGATCAAGCACTATATTTCTAAGTTATTATTTTTATCTTTGAAGTTTTGGAAATGTTATTATTCTTGTTACTTATGTCAAACATTAATAAACTAAATGGCTAGATGAAAAAATCCCCACCGCTGCATTTAGAGAAAAAAAACAAACTTATTTTTTAAGTATTACCCTCTCTCCAAGTTACTATAGTAACGTGGATAAGTAATAAGAAAAATAACTGTCCATCATTTTGCCTAGCTGCAGAGAAGTAAATTGTAGCATACAAACTTGTTTTTTGTATAAAACGGAAAAAAAAACCCACAGAAAAATATTCCCCATTGAAAAATGTTACATTTTAAATAAAATTCTTGTTGGTTATTTGCTCCAGTTTTATAAAAAACAGGATGTTTAGATTCCTTTACCCTCTCTACAGGCTTTAATAATCCAGGCTACATAATTGGCTGAAACTGCATTCCAACCTACGTAGAGGAGAAAAAGGCTTTGTTTCAGGAAGAAATGCAGTAAAAGAAGACTACCATAAAATCAGAGAACTCTGATTATGACTAGATTTGGTTCACACAATTCATCTCAAAACCTCTCATGATGCTACTTTAAGACTTCTGAGAGCCTTTAATTAAGTTGATGTTTCTTTGATAAGGCCAGTGCTGGCATTGAGTCTCATTTCCTCTCCCAAATCTCAACTTCCAGCACACAGTATAAATATCAGATTCCAAAATGTGTATCCTCATGTTAATAGCTTCAATATTCACTGGACAAAGTTTGCTGATGTTGTAAAACAAAAAGAAACAAATAATGGCAACAAAAAGCAGTACCTTATTGTGGAAGGTACAATGTTCAGATCACTGAAATTTAAGAGTCCAGCCCTGCAAGGTGCTGCACCCCCTCACATCCCACTAAAGACAATCCAAGACAATGTAAGGGCAGGGACGATATCAAAACTTTGCAGTACTGGGTTCACAGCAAGAGCAGTATGAAACAGAAAACAACAGCTACCCCGGTTAGTTTCTTCCTTTGAAAAATTAATATTGACTAACTTTAAAGAAGAACAGGTGGCTCAGTATGCACATTAGTCATTCTATTCAGTCATTCTGTTTTAATATTACATCTTTTGTAATATTAAAATATTAATACTTTTGTACAAAAGTAATCTTTTGCTATTTTAAAAAACATTCAGCATTAACTTATCCTAAGTCTGGATAAAATTAAATGAGAACAGAGTTAATCTAAATGCTGAGTATACTTTAAAGTTTCATCCTTTTTATTCCAATGGGCTGTAAAGAGTCTTAAGGCACATAGTATATAAATATCTTTCTTATGAAACACTATAAACCTGAACCTATCATACTTAATCAACCAGGGAATCAGGACAAGTAACTAACAGACCATGCACAATTTTTTTGCATTCAGGCATTAGTTTGTAATGAAAAATAAGGATGACATCTTTTTCATTTAAAAACTCTATTTGGTGGGTTTTAAAACTATTCATTATGATTCCTTACCATCTAAGTTTAAAACTTCAATTAAATTTTCAGTAGGCTGTACTGTACAAAACAAGTGGCATTTAAGACTTGGAGTCTAAGCATGCTGACAGATACTGAAAAAAACAAAACAAAACAAAAAACAAAAAAGCACTTTACAGGACTAGGAAGCGTGTTAGTTTGACCTAGCTCTGCAGCATCTGTATAGATCAGACACTTCGCTGTAGCTTGTTGGTGCTTTTTTCTAAAGCAGATTCAATCGTCTGGGCACATGCGGGGTTTGGGGCGGGGGAGCACAGAGCTTAAAGTGAAGTGCTAGTTTTTTGGTGGGATTTTGTTGGTTTTTTTACGTCTTTAAACAACCTAAGATAACCACTAGGAAGTATCCTGCAGTATAATATCTTCATTATGCAAGTCAGTCCTAAAAGGGAGTTTTTAACAACAGAACACTACTTTGCATTTCCTTTTACCACAGGAGTTCAACAACCTGACCAACATTACAAACAGTTCCTCTTCTCCCCTGGGGAAAGCAATGACCTAACTGCTTGTAGGTACATTAACAAACCTACAAACTTGTGTAGCTAATTAAACACACAATTAAACCTTATTTTAAGAGAACACTGGGTAGTTTCATATATACTGCAATGACCACCATGCTCAGTTAACAGAAAAGCCCAGTGAGACAGAAGTCAAAAGGTGCTGTCAATTCAACAGTGGCTGTGGAAGTGTTAATACTGTAACTTTTGGCTAAGGTCAGGATTCAGCCATGACACTGGAAAAAATGTTTCTCCAGTCAAAAAGTGGATTTGTGGGTACATGGTAAGCGAGAAAATATGGTATTTAATATCTGCCTCAATCCCTAAATACTATCCATCCTAAGAAGTGGAAGAGTCCAGTGGAAAAAAGGGGTCCCTAACTGCATGGTCCCAAACAATCAAAGTGCATGTGTACAAGGAAGCAGAATTAAGGTTTACCTATATTTTGAGTGCTTGACATTTGCACCCTGAATAATATTATTAAATAGTTGCTTGTAAGTAGTTGTTATCAAGCAACCCTTCCAAACGCAGCTTTTGCATTACAGAGAATTACATGGGGTAGAATGAAGGAATCCGTGACATGAATTCCTAGGAGGGAAAGGCCTCAAGGGAAAAGGACCACAAAGTTCTCTTTGAAGGAGAAGACACCATGGTCTGTCCTGAAATAGAATTTCTAAATTAAAAAAAAAAAAAAAAAAGGAAAAAATAAAAATAAGAGTCAAGACTAATATGAACTGATTTTTTACTACAAGAAAAGATGAAAGATAGGAATATACCCCTTCCACTCCTCCCCCCGCAAATTTTGCTATCAAAATATCTGGACTTCAATGGGATAAACCTCAAAACAAACACCAAACAAATTAATCAGCTCTCAGTGAAACTAGCTGGAGAACTCATGCCACAATGCTTATCTGCATCTGGATTAAGCTTTCAAAACAATTCTTTTGAGCCTATTTATTCTTGAAGGCAAAGTGACAGAAAAACAGGAAATATATGTTGATGTGGAACAGTGCAAGGGATTCATTTCTTGTCCAAAATTATGAAGCAGATCCTGAGTTTGCACTAGACACAGGCAAAAGCACCTAGCAGGCTCTGCGCACTGAGTGGGTTACAGCTATGAATAAAATAAACACCAGTTATGAAAGACAGATCAAATAAATACAGCTCTGTTTTTCCACTTTTCTTATAGTTTCATTCAGTGCAGTTCTGAAAGCATGAAATATTGCCCATGCTATTATTTAAGGACACTAATAGCATAAATGGACTTGTTTGCCGAATTAATACTTACTGACTGACATGCTATCCACTTCAGAAGCATTAGTTGGACAGAAGCAAATTCTAGGACAAGATTTCAAGGCAGCTACAGACTATTAAAATCTCTTTCAATTTTACTCTTCAGAACAATTTTATCTAGTTGCAAAGAAGTAGCAGAGAACTGTTATACTACAGCAGTGACAAAAAAGCTAAAGTACAGTTTTAAAACAGGATTCCAGACTTGTGCAAAACTGAAATCAAATTATGTTCAAAGAAACCCCAACAGTCTTGGTGTTTCGTCTAATGCAGTATATTCACAGAAGAGGGCAAGAGGAAAATATACATTAAAAGCACACTGGAAATGCTTGCTTAAAAGTTACTTCAACAGAGAAGGATGGAATGCATGTTACAAAGGGCAAGTGCTAACCACACCGAAATGAATGTTGAAATGAGTGGTTCCCAAAATAGGTGTCATAGCACTCAGAAGCCATGCTGCAAGTCCAATGGAAAAATCTACTGAAAGTCAGGCTAGTGCTAGAAGTGGGGCTGTCAGCTGCCAGGAAGTGGGGTTATGTGCTCAGAAAGATGCAGAACCGCTGGTTTAAACTGTCACTAACTTCAACAGAAGAAGGACATACCCATGGGAATATTACATAATGATCCTATGTTACAAGAAATACAGGCTGTGCTATAGCAAAATGACCCATCTAGGTATTTATACCATGTTCATCATCATGGTATCTGACCTGACGAGTAGAAGGGGTTCCTTAAACTCTATTGTAATCACAATCTCATTTTATTCTAATCATTCAATGTAATGTTGCACATCTGTCCTGGTCAGATATGCTACAGAAGACAGTCATCTCTACAGTTCTGTTGGTCATCCTTGTCTTCCGTATTGATTATAGACCACTCAGTTACAAGTATAATTCTGATATCAAAGGGCTGTAATTCCCTCCAAATGGCCAAGTAGAAAGTACATCTAAAATGCCTTTTTCGTTTTCAAAATGCTATGCAGATACTGGTTCATTATTCCGCGTTACAAACCTAGTGTAGCATTCACTTCAACTTACATCACAGGAAACTGAGGCAGAACTATGCAATAGGGCTGTGCAAAATTTTGACAGGCGTTTTGTTTTGAAGTTGTTTCAATGCGTTTCAAGCTCAAAAAAAGCAAAATCAGAACAAAACAAAAGGCTTCAAAACAAAACAAGGGCATGCAAAACGTTTCAGAAGTTTCAAAACATTTTGAGTTTCGAAGCTGGGCTTGAGTGCAGCTAAACAGAAACTAAGGACAGGAAGGGACAAGAATGGGGAAGAACTGCTCCCTGTTTGATTCCCCAGCTCTCTGATCACTTCCCCAGCCCTTCCCAGGGGGCACGGGCCCCCGATCTGCATGCAGGGTTTCAGCAGGCTGCCAATGAAACTGCAGCTGCAGCTGCAGCCCGCTGAAACTCAGCTCGGAGATCTGGGGGCCTGCACCCTCCAGGAAGAGCTAGGGAAATGATCAGAGAGCTAGGGAATCAAATGGGGGGCTGGGGAAGTGAACCAGGAGCTGGGGGAAGGTCCCTGAGCATTCCCCAGTTCCCGGTTGGATTCTCCAGCAGCCCAATCTTTCCCCCAGCTTTCTGATCACTTTCCCCACCTCTTCCTGGAGGGGCGCGGGCCCCCAGATGATGCAGGATGACAGCAGGCTATCACTGTCAGCTGGCGATGACGGCGGCGGCTCTGGGCTATTTCCTCGGCCAGCAGCCGCAGCCTGCTGAAACCACGCGTGCAGATCTGGGGGAGTCCTTGCCCCCTGGGAGGACTGCGGGGCTGTGCCAGACTTCTCCCGGGGGATGCAGGTCCCCGGTTCTGCTGGCTACCTGAGTCTGCTTGGCACAGCCTGCGCCATGTTCCAGGAAGAACCCAGTGCTGGTGCTAGCTCCAGCCCCACAGCCCTCCCAGGGGCAAGGGCACCCAGATCTGTGTGCGGGATGACAGCAGGCTGCCACTCCCGGCAAGTGATACGAGTTTTGCTTTGAACAATTTGAGGTGCACTTTCCCAGAAACCCCTGCACCTATCTCCCTGAAACGTGTTGGGCTTCATGCCCTCAGAAGGGGCTACCATCCCTGCAATTTACATCTGAATCAGGCAAGAAATTACAAAGTTATAGGCATTTTCATGATTTCCCCATTATAGCCTACGGGCAAAATGTTAAATGTGTTGAAACAGCAAAATAATTTCGACAAAATGAAACGGAACAGTGCTTCAAAACAGCGAAACGAAACCCTGTCCCTTCAAAATGGCGAAATGGAAGTTAAAACGAAATGGTGCTGTTTCACACAGCACTACTATGCAGTGAGTTGCCCCAAAACCACACAGCGACTCCGTGTCCTTGGCAAAACACAGTTTAAAATATAGGAGTTTAATTCAAAATGTTTCACTCCTTCCTTTAGGCCCTACAGTATATATATTCTTTACAACTTGCCTTTTCCTCCATTCTTTGACGTGTTAATTAACAAAAATATTAACTTTTTTCTGTATGTTTCTCCTGAAGAAGTCAATACAGATCAGAATTCATTTTAACTTAGAATAATCATTTTAAGTTAAGAAACCTACAGACCTATATTAACCACACTGCTATTTGTGTAATTTAATTGCTCTTAATGAGCTTCAAATACCATTTAACTTTTTCCATACCCAAGAACTTAAAAGTAAGAACAATCTCCGTCCTTACCCCCATCATTCCATGAATTCTCCCACTGCCTTCCTCTACCCAACTACATTAAATTCAAGGCCCTTCACAAACTTTTCTCATGCCTGTATTTCTGCCTTGCTCTAACAACAATCAGTTCATTAATCTCTTCCTCCCAACCTTTCATTCTACGCTACCCATATTCCAAGAACATCATTTTTCCCTTATTAGGCATCCAAATTATCTTCATTCAAATGCTTCCTTCAGACTCAGTTTTTATGGAAGATCTACAAATCTTAATCCAGCTCCAGATTCCTGTATGGCCATGTCTAGACTATGAATAAGGACTTAAGGGTAGACATGTCAAGTTGCAGTAAATGTGTTATAGCTGGTTCTGTGGCTGCAACTAATGGAACATTCTGATCTGTTAGTATGTTAAAATACAAATTTGCCATGATTTTAAAATGTACTTTAAACAAAACAACTAAAAATCACCACTTATTCTAATCTGGACGTAGTCTACAAGAAGCAACATTAGCCTCTAAACCTACCCTTCTATTTGCATGCCTGTGCACTAGAATTATCTATCATCTCCTATGGATATGGGCTTTGCTTTCCTTGATATTCAGGATAAGGCACATATCTTGCATTTAAGAAAGTCAAGGTATGTGTTAAATTATAAGCTAGCTAGAAATGTGCAAATGGAGGGTGAGAAGGCAGGAATGGAGATGAGGGTGAATATTAACCATAGATCTCAATTCTTTACACTTTTTAAAATCAAATTATTGAAACCCTCACATTACCTTGCATTTCAGTACTCCTACATGTTGCCTAACAATCCTGCTGTTTGAGAGCTACAATTTAACACTAGCATTAACTTTGTAGTATATTTAAAGACTCAAAATTCCTGTGGCTTATATACCACTAGGACAGTTATTTTAGGAACATACCACTTTTTTTTCCTTCCAGTACTTACCCAATGGATTACCCAACTGGCAGCTGACAGTGTATTAGTCAAGAAGCAAGGATGACTGCTGGCATCAAAGCAGAATTATAGTATGCTAGCATTTTTTTCCCTTTTTCTTTTTCCTTTTCCATTTTGTAAAAAAAAAAAAGGAGGCCAGAAAAGACATGACAGATAAGAGGGAGCATCCTGTTTTTTTGTTTTAAAAATATAATTAGATTTTTCATTCATTCAGGTAATAACACTATGCTGCTATTATTACTACTACAATACTTTTCAAGAAAAGCAGGTTAAACTAAGGAAAATCTATGGCCTGAATAATACTGGAGGTCAGATTAGATTTTAAAAAGGTCTCACTTGGCCTTTAAAGACTATGAATCTATCATTTACTTCAAAAGACAACATGGAACAAATGTTTTAAGTGCACATCTGAGAGGGACTGAGATGGGAGACTAGATCAGCACCTGTGGCAAACACAACAACTGTGCAGTTTTAAAACAGGTCAGCAGTGGCAACAACTGTCAAAAGCTATTAAAACAAAAAGGTAAACTGCATTAGCAAGATCTCAGATAATCAACAGTTCTCTCAATTCCATTTATTGGGAAGTTACACAGCCAAAAAACTTAGTTTTACAGCAAATTAAATTTTACAGCAAAACTCAGGGGTTGTTTTTTTGGCTGTTTGTTTTTAGTCCAATTCTCTTCATTGTCAGATAGAAGAGGCCAGAATATAAGATAATATCTTAACAAAAGAGAATGATGAACAGAAAGTTTGGTTCTTTGATGCCTCCAGAGAATCTATAATCTTCAATTTATAAGTAATACAAGTAGGGTCCATATAATATGCAAACAAAGCTCCACATTAAAGGTATTTAAAGTTAAAAGTTTGAAGAGCACCTAAAATGATTGATAATAGGCAGCTTTTTATGTTGATAATGCTCAATGCCCTATGATCCTTTACAGAGGTTAAAGACACCACTGTCATTCCAGAAAAACTCTGACCCTTGATAATTACCTCATTAACTTTACTCAAGCTACCTAGTTATCCCAGGAAAAAAATTAAAAGAAGTACATTTCACTACTGAAAGGCAATACATATATTTTAAAATAGAACTTCCATTTTAAAGCTTTTGCTTTCCTTAGTAATTAAATATCATTTGGGTGAAGCTGAAAGCACCTCAACCAAATATCCTTAGACCAGAGATTCGCAACCAGGATGCTACGGCAGGATGCCACAAACTCTTAGCACTGTTAGGTGTGCAAACATGATTCACAAGATAAACCTAGAGATTTCAAATAGTAATCCATAGTGTTAAAAACATTCAGACCTGTAGTAATCTTTCCAAGTTCTTTGCAACAAATATTTCTTTTTTTTTTTTTTTTTACTATGGAAAAATAAGAGTGAAAACTAAGCCAGCAATTTTTGATGGGTGCCTCAATTCTAAGGAGGGGTACCTTGGTTCTACAGAGGTTGATAGCCACCGACTTAGGTTTGTGCATAAAGAAAGGTGGAAGACGGTCTATTTGGTCTCAGCTCATTTTCAGTTTTAAGTTTAAGCTTTAATTGCCACCATCACCAAAGGCAACCCTGAGAAGGATGAAGACCATTACAGAAATAATTAAACCAACCTACACAGCATGCTGTCAAAACTACCAGATTTGGTGTTAGTTTTAATGCTGTCCTGACATTTTAACTATAAAATGCAACATCACTTCTCTAAGCCACTGATTTTCCTTGTCCATCTGAGCCAAAAGTCTGGTCAGTCACAGCTGGATAGGGCAACATACAACCAGCCAGGCAGATCCTAAGCAGTGAGCTGGAGCTTGGGGAGAAAAAGTGTACTTAGGAAGCCATATTCCAAAGGTACGCTTGGACTGAATGCAATCTATTAGTTAATTTTTTGAGCTCTTAGCTATAAATAGGTAACAATGTAGTGTCAAGAAGATGGAAGACATAGGCCATTTTAAATACCATGGTGCGCTCTTGGGCAGAAAAAGTGCACAAGGTGAAGGATGCTGCAGCTGCTCGTGTATTGAAGGGCACTACAAAATTGATGATAAAACATTCTTATTGCACAGAGGTGTGTATAGTTGTTGACTGCAAGGCACTCATAAAAGTAATAACTTCCCTCAGCAAAACCATACTTAGTTAACATTTCTTTGTAACGGAAGGCTATTAGGTTAAAGATAAAAGGAAATGGAGAGGACAGAAAGCAGTAACTGAAACCTCCAGTAAAATGCTTATTTTACATGATTTCAATTGATGGTAAAGATTTTGAAAAGCCTTTCCTTTCCCTCTCAGGTGAACAATTTACAAATCAGATTACTGAAACACAATGCAATAATTGTTTACAATATTACCCCATTAAAACAGAGTCTGATATGAAATAATAGTCCCAAGAGTCAGCAAATTAATAGTTACAAACAGATTTTGAAAAAAAACAAGAGTCCAAAGGTAAATTTTAAGATCTGAAGTACATTAACTCCACACAGAGCCCTCCTACTTCCATTGTGAGTCACTCTCCTACTGGCTCATTGTTTTGATTCCAAGAATTGGTTTATGCAGACGATTTTTCTCTACTGTATCTTTTTTTCTTTCCTTTATTTAGAAAGCCAAAATGCAACCATGAACAGTGTGTTTATAAAATTATAATCCATACCCTGTAATATGTAAACAAGTACCCCATTATATTAAAGGCCACAGAAGAGCACAATATTAAAAAGAAATAGAAAACAGCTGCACTTTCCTTTCCAGTTGTTTACATTTCTCAGGCATCCACTCTTTAAAATATTCCCTAGGCAGATCAAAACATGCTGTGCCTGAATAAGCGCAAAACAATGGTGCTAGTTTACTACATGCAATAACATAACTTAGGAGCATACGGGCTCAATAATGGTAGTACACTTTGCTGAAAGAATAATAATTAAAAGCATTATCTCTGTCTGCAAAATTAAACAACACACAAAAAATCCCAAATGTCACCAGAATATCCCACAAGTGCTTGGACTCTACTACCTAGGAGTTGCTTACAGAATGACCCAGTTCGCAAAATTCACCAAAAACCCCGCAAATATCCTATTATACAGGTTTGATCAGGGGTCAACAATCACTGCTGTGGCCCACAAATTCTTGTCCCCTGAAGCATCCATGCTGCCAGCATTTACCCTTGCTGCAAATACCCAGCCCTTCTGCAGTGAATGTAAACACAGGCATGAGAGAGCAGAAGCAAAGGTTGCAGAGGGGAAGGGTAGCTTGGCGCAGCTGCATTTTGTCTGATCCCCTATGCTGCCCCAAGCTGGGTTGGCAGGACCTTTCCAAGCTAGATCTGGCCTACAGGCTACAGGTTGCCAACACCTGAGTTAGACTGTAGTAAAGAATTATTTTAATATTTCCTCTAATGGCACAAAGCCAAGACATTCATATTATAGGGATGTTTGATGTGCACACATTTATTTGCAATTAGAAAATATCAGATTTAATTAAACGAGAGCCAGAAGCTTCCAACGCTTGTGCTGGAGTGTATTCCTTCAATTGTATTTTATATGTTAATTTTTAAGCTTTAAAAAATACATCACTTAGTATTGAAAACAGTATTAAAACATTTTTAAATAACATATCTGTCCTTCCTAACATTATTTTTAAATATGTTCTACACTTAGTAATCACTGCATCCATTAGGATTAGGAAAGGGGTTTTAGCATTTTGCTATGTGGAAAGAGCAGCACTGGGGAGGAAAGAAAAAATTAAAATATTTTTTTCCGTATAAAATAGGACATTAAAAATGAATGAACAAAACCTTACAGGTTGTTCCATGTTACTACAAAAGTTTGCAGTACAGCATAATATTCACATTTCATATTAGTAAAAACACATGCATGAAAAAAAACTAGGGTAGAGGTTCCCAGTCTGTGGTATGCGTACCAGCGGTGGTACACAGACAGCCTGTCAATGTAGACTTTAGAAGACTTATTATAATTGTTTTATATGACAAAAATTGACTGGTGGTACTTAAGGTTGTATCGTTTCAAATTGGTGGTGCACAATCTGTTAGAGTTTGGGAACCGCTGAACTAGAAGAATAATACTATACTAAAAATAATTTTCTTACACATGATTCCAACACCTTTTGCATTTAGTGTTATCATATCCCAACATTTTACACATGTTCTATTCCAATAATTTTGCACGGTTCTAAAAGTCACTTTCCTTGAGTAAGACAAAAACAGAACATATCAAAGATGCAGGTAACATGTTAACACATTTATAGGCACTTTACCTTCAAACTATTTTATCTCTTAACATCCCTTAACTGAATATGTTAGTGCTCATAAGCAACCTAACATACCAGGTCAACTAAAATAATCTTGCAAGAATCTAGCAGTGTAAAACTTATTTTCTTTGAAAGAGCTTATGTTTCTCCTTCCCCTCCCATAGTCTTATAGCCAATAAGGAAACCATTAAAACATCAGCCATTTATAACTTGATATAACATTGGCTTATCAGGAGAGAACTCATTACTTGCTTTGACTTTGAAAAGAATTTATCTGTTCTTTGGATTAAGTTACACTAAAGAGGCCCAGCCAGCCCCTCCTCAAGTTCTGTGAATTTGGCCCTTTTCCAGCTTGGAAAACTAACTCGCCATCCTTCCAACTTGCAGTCTTGTGTGTGACAACTACTTTATTTTTACACTGCTGTGTTGGGTGGTGAAAAGTGCAAAGTATTGAAATGGATTACTATACAAGTCATTTTTAATTATACTTTAGAACTTGAGACAAAAAAAAAAAATGTTTATACTACTTGAAAGAGCAACACTAGCAGATCTCTTATCCTAAAAACATAAAAGCTTTTATAAGCTAAAGTACTTGCAGCTCACACAAGTTTTCCTAAGATATTGAAAGGTTTCTCATGTTATCTTTTAACCCAAACTTTCAAAAAGAGCTTTATGCAGCTAAAAAGCTTCCATCGCTATGAACACTTAGAAGCATGCACATGTATATCAGGCTAACCTATAGGGGTTTTGCACTATTTGATTAACGAAAAATATTATGTAATATAGTCATATTATCTTGATCTTTTCAGTATAACCAATGCACCTGTATTTTAAGATTATAGTCCCACAGACCTAGGTCACCCCAAGGATATTCTCAGTGTCAAAAAAAGTAAACAGGCTGATATGAAAAGCTTAGACAAGTTCAAATGATAAAAAGGTAATTTCACAGATAAAATATAGTTCAAGCAGATTCTGGATTATACATAAGGCATAGATAACATTTTATATAAGGTTATCTGCAACTACAGAACAAATTGTCTGGAAATCCAAAATTAAATTGGGCAACTTCTAGAGATGACACATTAATAATACTAAGGGAGAAATGATGAAAAACAATGACTCAATATATACATACAGCTATATTTACAATGTGATATCAGACTGCTCTTGGAGTGGTAATGTTACAAGTCATTTGCTTTTGAAAACTATTACAGAAAAATATCAATAAGGAAAAAAGCTACATCCTATGCCTACAATAACTTGTATACTCTGTCAAAATGTATTTTAAAGCAATACAACAGTACGCGGCAGGAACTAAGTGACTATAACAGATCTTTTTTCAAGGATCTTTTTTGTTTAATTTCATTTCTACATTTTTGGCACAGTGGGTGGGAGGGGGAGGAGGAAATGCATTGGTTTGGGTCATAAGAGAAGCCCTAAGCCCAAGGTTACAATATTAATTTCTTACACACACATTAGTTAGTTAACTATGACAGCTGGTAAACATCCTGAAACATTAACCATGGAACAGCAGCTGTAGCAAATCAAATTCAGGAACTTTGTTGCACCTCCTATATTACTATATATTTTGGTATGCACTGACATTTATTTCTGCACTGAAACTGAAGGAAGATCACATAAACAGAAAGCAACTAAACCAGAGATGTTTCAACAGATTAATACAAAAAAATATATAAAACTGCTTGTTTTTTCCAATGTAGCATACAACCAACCAACCATTTGCTATCACCACTGGAGGAGGAAGGAGTTCAAGTTCTTTGTTTCAAATATAGCAAAATATTTACAGGAACTGGAACATTTAAAAAGTGCTATGTATTACTAAAATGGCTGTTGCATTTTTTTCTAACTATTATGAAAATAGAAGAACATCTATAATATATATGAGAAATGTGTCATGCAAAGAAAAATGATTTCATATTTCTGAATAATGCATCACATCAAGACACACTTCATGCCTAATGAAAACTTGATACCAGTATGCCTTTATTTTCTAGATAAATACTAAAAATGGGGGGGTGTTGAGTTTTGGTTTTTGTTTTATTAAGAAAGACTGCTGCTAAACTGAGGCTATGCAATAGAACTTTCATTAAAAGAAAAAAGAAATAACTGAAATTTTATTTAATTTACAATTTCTATTCAAGTTTCATTGTACTATGTTTTCATGCTGTGCATAACACATTATCTCAAAAATTGTTTAATTACTTTGCTTATTACAATATCACCCAAAGGCCCTAACTTCAAAAGACTCCACGTCCTCTCTTCTCCCTCCCTACTGCACTGGCTACTATAAGAGAAGAAAAAATTATTATTTTTAATATGTTAATATAAGATCTATTGTCATGCTATGACACACTAAATGGCTCTGATATTTTGTACGTAAAGAGGAAGATTATTTCACAAGTTTCATAATTTTTTTCATTACTCATACCTATCTGGAATATCTATGTCACATATGAAACCCTACAACATTTAAGGTATAAGAATTCAAAGTTATATTCAACACATGTATATGTACTAAATGAAAAATCAAATCGCTAAATACAAAAATGTCAGGATTCCAGAAAAATCATCTGATCAATAAAATCTGAATGAGTGTTTTAAACCCACTATTAGACTAGCAACTGCCCTTAAATATGCACTGTTCAATGTAACAGCCATCGAAAATAAATTCAGTCATTATTCAGTATCATCACCCACTAAATGGCTTTTAAGAAATCAAATCAAAACCAGACTAATGTGTAAAGTTACTGTTTATATATTATTATAAATATATCAGGACTTAATATGCATATGCTGTGGAAATCTAAAGTTATCCTAGTGCAACACAACACTGTAATATTACACTCAGCAGTACAGTTCTATGTGTCCATTTCAGCAGAACTTTAAGAGTTGCTGAAGTTTCTTCACTGCTACAGTGAAAACCAACACCTCTAGGTTTCACTATTGGCTGTTTATGTGACACTAAAGTTAGAAGCCAAGCTGAGCATCATCCAAAAAACCAAGACAAGTGCCTATGTAAGTTAGGATTTACATAGGAAAGCCAATATTATCCTTACTCAAGAAAAATTTCCAGTAAAGTAAACGGTGATTTTAAATAAAATCGTCGAAAACCATTAGAGGCTGAAAGACATGCAGGGATACCTGCTTTCCATCCCTCTGATTTGAGTGCTGCCCTGCATAGCCTTTGCAGCCATTTTAAAGTGTTGCAGAAAGGAGGAGGGTGGGAGAGGGGGATGGGGAGAAAGGTACACTAGAAGTTTGTAGGCACTGATGCAAGACGAAATCTAATGCACTCTGGATTTGGAGCTCCTTCAAATGTACAGCTATCCATGGCCTCGAGTAATTACAAGCATCTAGTGTACCCAGAAGTTGCCACATACACCAAAGAAACATCTGGTCTATGTGATAACCAGGGATCCAGGTTTTCCGTTTCCCATGGAAAAACGGAGAAAACCACGGATACCCTGTTTTTAAAATCGGAGAAAACGCGGATTTCTTTTTAGCAGAAAAATCCGGATTCTCCACTTTTCCAAAGAGCTCTTGCAGGCTGGCACAGCTCCAGCCTGCAAGAGCCAATTGCAAAAAGGACGGAAAACCCCCAGCCCTGGCCAGAGAGGGGGCCTGAGCAGGGTACAGTGTGGTGGTGCCCGCCATGTGCAGGCCGCACACATGCCGCCCGGCCAGCTGCCCAGGGGAGGAGAGGGAGTCTGGCATGCAGCCGAAGCTTATCTCCATGGCCAGCTCTGCAGCCACAGCAAGGGATGGGCGCGCAGGGGTGGGGGCTTGCATGCTTACCTGGAGGTCCATGACGGCGGTGATGGCTGCTGCATACAAAACCTCCCGCTGCCACCGCACAGCTGTGCCCAGAGCGGTGCAGCCGGCTGCTGGGCAGCAGCGTGATGGTGGCCACGTGGCACGCAGCCATCCAGCACAGCGTATAGTGGTGGGCATGGGAATGACTGCATGCTGCCCAGCCACCACCACCCTGTGCTGTGCCGCTGCCACTGGCTACACAGCTCCGGGCACAGCTCAACAGCAGCAGCGGGAGGCTTTGTACGCAGCGGCACTCACTGCTGGCACAGGCAGCCCCACAGGGAAACGGCAGCGGGCCCCCCCGGCA